>NW_022437062.1:8570744-8595320 GCF_009761245.1 Sapajus apella
CCTGGCTTTTTTTTTTTTTTTTTTTTTTTGTATTTTTAGTAGAGATGGGGTTTCACCGTGTTGGTCAGGCTGGTCTCGAATTCATGACTTCATGATCTGCCAGCCTTGGCCTTCCAAAGTACTTTATTCTTTATGCTAATTTTGCCTCTGGGATTAGATACTCAACGCACCCAGTCTCCCAAAGCCCCCTTAGACCTCCCAGAGAGCCCCAGTGCCCTCTCCATTGCCTTCTTACCACAGCTGCGACGGCACTCACAGCACTCTGATGACCCAGGAACTGACCAAGCTGCTGTCCCGACTCTGGGTCCCAGAGCCCCACAGAGCCATCACTGGAGCACGATATCTGCAGAGTCAGAAGTCAGAGCAATGGGATTATCAGCATCCCTCCAGCATTTCTGTATGTTTATCATACAGGGTGGAAGGCAGTAAGCCATGTAATTAAGAGCCTGGGTTCAAAGCCTAGATCCACCCCTCATTTCTTTGTGCTTTGTAATCTGTTTCTCTTTCTGAGCCTTAGGTTTCTCAACTATTTAGTGAGTATAATAGTAATGTACCTATCGGATATGGTGGTCGTGGCACTAAATGCATCTACATAAAGGACTTACACTGAGCAGGGTGGCTCATGCCTGTAATCGCATCACCTTGGTAGGCCGTGTCGGGTGGATCACCTGAGGCCCGGAGTTTGAGACCAACCCAGCCAACACAGTGAAACCCCATCTCTACTAAAAATACAACAGAATTAGCCGGGCAGGGTGGTGGGCGCATATAATAACAGCTACCCAGGAGGCTGCGCAGGAGAACTGCTCAAACCTGGGAGTTGGAAGGTGCAGTGAGCCAAGACTATGCCACTGCACTCTAGCGTAGGCGACAAGAGCAAAATTCTGTCTCAAAAAGAAAAATAAAAAGGACTTAGCATGCTGCCTGGCACACAGTGAGCATATAATAAATACTAGGTATTGTCCACATTATTAACATAATGTTAGTCAACAAATCCAGATAAAGGTGGACAATCTACAGTGCCAAGGAAAGATCTGGCTACCTCGTAGGATAGACTATGACAAGTCTATTCAATTGATATTTCTTTCTTTCTCCTTTCTTTTTGAGAACAAAGTGGGGACCCTGCATTGCGAAAGTAGGCTTCACCAACACTGAGGGTGTAATTTGAGACTCCTTTTGTGCCAGGGGACAAAAAAATCCCAGCAGTACCATTTACCTACAGGGCCAGGGCATCTCAAAGCCTAGAGAGATAGCACTATGTTCTTGCAACAAGTATGGGCTTTCTTTTTTTTTTTTTTGAGACAGTGTCTCACTCTGTTGCCCAGGCTGGAGTGCAGTGGTGCCATCTTGGCTCACCGCAACGTCCACCTCCCAGGTTCAAGCGATTCTCATGCTTCAGTCTCCTGAGTAGCTGGGATTACAGGTGTGTGCCACCACACTCAGCCAAGTTTTTTTTGTTTGTTTGTTTTTGTTTTTTTTTTATGGTATTTTTAGTAGAGACGGGGTTTCACCATGTTGGTCAGGCTGGTGTTGAACTCCCAACCTCAGGTGATACACCTGCCTTGACCTCCCCAAAGTGCTGGGATTACAGGCGTGAGCTACCGCGCCCAACCCTGGGCTTTCTTTTAGAAAGTTCATTGGCTCAGCTTCATCACTGACCTTAGAAATGTTCTGAGTTCAATTTCCTTGTCTGTGACATAGAGATAAAAGGAGTATCTACTTTATAGGGTGTTGTAAAGATTAAATGAAGCAATATATGAAAAGAGCTTAGTTTAATGCCTGGCACATATCAAGTTTGACAAATATTAGCTATTACTATTATGAATGGGTGCCAGGAAAAGGATGAGATGAGGAGTGTTGTCTTGCCCCAGGAACCCAGCTGGGCTCTGGGCCACCCCTGCCCCTTTACTCACCAGTAGGTTATCTTTGGTCCAGGCACAGCCAGTGACCCAGTCACGGTGACAGGCAGGGAAGGAGCGGATCAAAACAGGGGCTTTGGGCGTCCTCACATCCCAGCAGAGGAGACCCTGGATAGGTCCCAAGGAGAGGGAGAAATCAGGAACAAAGGAAGGATGGGAACCCTGGGGACATTTCAGGCAAGAAATTTCAAGGAAAGAGGGGGCGCAAGGAAGCACGGGTAGACAGATCTTTACTAGATTTGGCAAAACAAAAAGCAGGAGGAAGCAATGGGAAATGGGTTATCAAGAACTAGAAACTGGAAGGGCTATGACACCCTAAGATTGTATCCTTCTGCAGCTCACCCGATCCCGGCCCCCAGTGGCCAGGCTGCCTCCATCAGTGCTGAAACTACAGCAGCTCACAGGACCCTCATGTCCCCGCAGCTCAGTGCCGCAAGGAAAGTCTTCTGCCTTGTGAGGCAGCATCAGCAGCTGCCTTGGCCACAGCCACACTGTGAAATCCTCTGCATTGGAAAAAGAGAGAGAGAACAGCTTCCTGAAGAGGAAGCCAGACAGGCCCTGGCAGGCCAAAGACAGGAACGGCCATGTGGGCTGCGTGTGACATCCAAGGCACAGCTCCGTGGGAGGGATGCAGTGAGTCACAAGACTTCAGAGAGATCCTAGACAAGGGTCATCAGCAAGTGTGTACACAGGACAGGAATGCCCAGCACTCCCAGCTCCCGCTCCACAGTTCAGGCCAGGAACATGGTTTCTTGTTTCCACTTCACTAATTGCACTCCCCATAGCAGCTGCTCCAGACCCCTCCTCTTCTCAAGTGTCCAATGTCACTTCTACCTTACAACCTGTGAGGACCAGGTCTCCCACCTAGAGAGGGCCTAGGCTATTCTATATTTTCACCTCAACATGTGTCTCTCCTACTAAGAGAAATCTATCCCTTTACACAGCAAAGTCTCCCACTGGGCAGAAACTCAAAGGATTACTAAGAGTTTAGAGGTCCCAGAATGAGGGTGAAGGAACAAGAAGAAACGGTCTAAATGGATTATGCAAGATAAAGGAATTGAGAGCACTTTGAAAGTTGTAAAACAAAATCACATATGTGTATTTTCATACTAATATGCATACGACTTGGAGAAACGTATCAGTGTCTTTAAAAGGAACAGTGATTTGTTGGCCAGGCGCAATGGTTCATGCCTCTAATCCTAGCACTTTGAGAAACCGAGGTGGGTGGATCATTTGAGGTCAGGAGTTCGAGACCAGCCTGACCAACATGGTGAAACACTGTCTCTACTAAAAATACAAAATTAGCTGGGCATGGTGGTAGGCATCTGTAATCCCAGCTACTCCTGCTGAGGCAGGAGAATCGCTTGAACCCAGGAGGTAGAGGTTGCAGTGAGCCAAGATCGAGCTACTGCACTGCAGCCTGGGCAACAAGAGTAAAGCTCTATCTAAAACCAAACAAAACTAAACTAAACTAAAGGAAAAGTGATTTGTTAACCCTGCCCACTGTCCAGTAGTACCTGAGGCAGAAGCCAAGAGCTGCTGGGAAGTGGCCAGTCCTAGCACAGGCTTCTGGTGTGTGGACAGGAGCCACAGGGACTGAAGGTAGCATTCCTTGAGTGCCCAGCCTTGCAAGGACCCATCTTCTGCACCACTCACCAATACCCTGGGGCTTAGCCAGGCCAGGGCAGACACTGCCACATCCAGTGCCTGACCCTGAGCCCCCTGGGAACCTAGACAATGAGAGAGAACAAGGAAGTAAGACACTTGGAAAGGGGGTTGGGGGGCAGGCTCTGTACTCTTTCTAAAGTCTCAAAAACCCACGCATTCCTCCTCCAGTACCTGAAGAGATTTTGTAGATCTTAATGCCATCCGCTCGATACCCAACAGCCACCTGATCACCATCTGGGCTGAGTGCCACGGAGAGGGCAGGAGAGAGAGAAAGGGAACCCAGGTACCCACGGGGCTGACCCAGAGACCCTGACCACACCTGAACCTGGGGACCAAGAAAAGGGATTAAAGATACCATCTCCACCACCTGGTCCTCCCTGCTTTGAGTTATAGCCACTCCCACTAAGTCCTCCTTTCAGAGACTCTTCTCATGAGAGCTGTCCCTACACACTGCAGCACCCGTCTCCCTGTGGCTCGCACCATCCAAGCTCCTCCACAGTATCCTTGACAAACGACTCCACCCCCATCCAGATATTCTTTGTGTTTGCTACTCCTCCTCATAACCCACCACCAGCCCTCTACAGCCTGACCTTGCCATCCTCTCCAGCCGTCAGTAACTGACATCCCGCATGCAGGAAAAGCGCAGCAGCAACAAAGCCATGGTGGGCAGGGAAGGCAGCCAGCCGTGCCCCCTCTCGCCAGGCCCACAGCTCCACCATACTGTCCAGCCGGCCCACAGCCACAACCCGCCCAGGCACATTGAAGGCCAAGGTACGGACAGAGGCTCCGGGTGCCCCCAGGTCCTACACAGGGAGGGAGAAATGGAAACGTCAAGACCTGCTCTCAGCACAATCCCAAAGTGACCCAGAATGCTGCTGTCTGTCGTCTGCCACCCTCCAACATGTCCTCCTGTGCTTCCCCCTAGGGCTACACTGGACCTTCTTACCTTGGTGACTTTGAGCCCATCCACCTGGAAGAAGCTGATGCTGCCAGCCCAGCTGCCTGTGGCTACTACCTGCCCCTCTGGGTGGAAGGCAACACAGTTCAGGGACTTGGGGTAGGTGTGCTGGAAGGCCAGCTGCCCACGGGCTGTGTCCCACAGCTGAGGGAGGGAGAGGAGGAATCAGGATGCTGAACAGAGATAGCTGAACTTCTCAGTCCCAGACTTCCAGGAGCCACCTTGTCCAGTTACCCTGCCCTCAGCAGGGAAGACCTTCTCTGGCCAGGCAGCCAACAGCCTCTGCCACACTGACAGAACAAACTCACTAGGCTGAATCATGGCTCAGGGCCACTCTGACCACTGCAACCCCCAAGTCTTACCTTTAGGCAACCTCCCAGGCACACAGTGGCCAGCAGCCGGTGGTCTGGGCTCAGGCAGCAGCCAGTGATTTGGTACTGGTGAGCCTTGGTCTGCAGCACCCTATCCCAGGAAGATGATGTCAGTCCTCTGGGCTCCTGGCCATCAGGTCCCTCCTCATTTCCTTCTCCTGGGGCTTCCAACAAATAGGGAAGGCCCTCACTCCAAGACAAGCGGGGAGGACCCCTTACCGACAACCATGCTGCAGGTCCCAGAGCTCCAGGAGCCCGTCAAAGGCAGTAAGAAAAAGTGTATCATCGGAGAGGAACAAACAAGCAGAGATTCCATCACAGCCACTCACCATAGACTTCTCCTCCTGTGACAGTGAATGAGGAAGTGTAGCTCAGGCCATCCCCTTGACCCTCCAAGTCCTACCACTCCAGGCCCCAACAAAAAAGAAGGCCAAGACACAAAGGGCATGAGTCCTTGGCTCTCTATGTTCCATGCAGGCACACGTTCAAGTGGGGGCCTCGTGGTCCAAGTGGGGCCACATTTTCTTCCCCATTCCAAACCCCATACCTATTCCCCAAGTTACGGAAGATTTTGATGGGTCTGAGAAAATGGGGTTACATGGGGTAGGGGGTGGATGTGGCTGGAAAGATAGAGAGAGGCTGTGGCTCTAGGACTCACCTCTCTAACCTAATCTACTATTAGCTTCCCATAAGCACTCTCTGCTGCCATAATTCCCAGCAATTTACAGGGAATTTGTAAATTCTCGCCTGTGTCTTTGCTCAGTTCCTTGTTCAAACAAGAATGCCTGCCCTTCTCTAACCTATGTCCTCCTATAACTGCACAACTCACTCAGGTCTTAATTATATTACATGGTTATGTTTTGGTTCCTTTTTTACCTTGTATGTCTTATCTCCCAACAAAACTGACCACTTGGTGGACAATGACAATGTCCCACACCCTGTGTTTCTTGCAATGCTTAGCACAGTGCCTTAAATGGGTGGTGTGCAGCAACTATTTGCTGTGTGATTGATTTTTGGACCAAGCCCTTTGAGCTGATGTGCAAGGAGTAAAGTTGCTGAATCAATCAGAGTAATAACAGGTGTGTTTGGCTCGTCTAGGGCTTCAGGGCAGTCTGCATGGATTTTCAGAGGGTAAATTCTGCCCCTCCTTAATTGTCATACCTGCCAAGTTCTCAGGTTCAACAGGTAAACCGTCCCATTGGCAGTGCCCACAGCTGCTCTTTGCCCATTGGTGGAGAAGGCCACGGCAGTGGGGGATGAGGAAACTGCCAGAGACAGGCTGGAGCTAGAGAAAGAGTAGGAAGAAAGGGAGGAAATAAAAGAGAGAAAGCAAACAGGAGCTGATTTCTGTGTTTCTGTGCCTGTATCCCCCTCTCCACAGTGTTTCTGGTCATCCTTATTCTCCAGTTTCATAAAGAGCTGTAGCTTGCTCTCTGGTGGGCTTACTAGGGCCTGGGGTCAAGGTCTTACCTTTGCTGATTTTTCATGGTCTGGGGTTTATTAAGCCATTGTAGAGTGTGTTGGAGGTGCCATCGCTGGGAGAGCAGTGGGGCTTGGCGGTAAAGAGGTGAGTCCAGGGGCTGGTTGGCTGCCTGCTGGGGCAGGAGCCGGGGGTACTGGCTGAGGATTGAAGCCTGCTGCCTCAGGAAGGTACGAAACATCGCAACGTCAGCCTCGGGGAGCTTTTGTTCCTCTTTGGGGACTGAAGAAGCTATAAAAGACAGGCAGAATGTTACTGGGGAGCCAGCTGGACCCCATTAACCCCAGCACCAAATAAAACCATATGGTATGTCTACAATAGCAAGTCTCAAAGTGTGGCCCTCTGGCCCTATATCAGGAATATCTGTTAAAAGTACAAAGCTTTGGGTCCCACTCCAAACCTAGGGAACCAGAATGTGGAGACCCGAGGATCTGCAATTTGAACAAGTTTCCTAGACAGTTTTATTCTAACTAGATAAAGTTTGAGACTCTCTGGTCCAAGAATTCTAGGTGAAAGGTCTCCTGAGAGTCAGGAGACCAGACCCAGTTCCACGTGTGCAGCTACCACTTGGAGGTTGGTAAGAAACTTCGAAATGCTTCTTGGCATTTTCAGCTTGAAATGGAAATTTGACTCTTTCTTCCATTACACCCACACCCCGCCCCATCCCCAAGCAGGGCCTCCATAAGCATACCCAGGAGTCCCATATCTCAAAGAAGAATCCACCCAGTGACTCATCTTACCATAGAGGGCATGGGCCTCCAAGAGCCGAGAGACCAGACCCAGTTCCAAGTGTGCAGCCACCACATGGAGGTTGGTAAGAAACTTCAAAAGAAGGCCACGGTTCCCGCTCTGGAGCTGGGAAGGTCAGATTGAATTCATTAGGGATGTGAAGAGGCTGGTGAGAAGGGATAGTTTAGTCTCAGAACCTGGATACACAGACAGGATCTGAGCTGAGACAAAGGACTTGAAGAAGGGCAGGCAAACTGAAAGGAAAAAGGTAGAGGGAGTTTAGGAGAGGGTAATGGCAGTGGTGATGGTGGAGATGGTAAGAGGGAGAGGGGTCCCAGAATAGCCAAAGCACTCGCTTTGGAAAAGGTGTCTATGAGGTCTAGGAACTAACCAGGTGGTAAGGCAGGTCTCCAAGAGCCTCAGGAGGGCAACTTCGGAAGGTGCCTGAGGCATCAGTATCACACGTCTTCCAGAGCTGAGCTGCATGAACAGATATTGAGAGAGGCCCTGCAGCATTCCCAAAGGCCGCAGGGAAGGTGGCCAGCAGATGGGAGCACCAGTGGGTGGTCTTGGCCTCCAGGCCCAAGCTCCACACTCAGTGCTCAGGCTGACTGGGGCTGCAATCACCTGCAATGAGGATGTGTGCCGTGTCCTCTAGCCCTGGCCTCTTCCCATAGCGACGTTTAGCTGCCGTTCTCAGGGGCCCATCAGGGAGGCACAGCCGGGCACCAGGGCGCTCCAGAGGGCCCTCCCCTAGCAAACTGTCCTCATGTGAGGAAGGGAGAGAGGAGAAGGAGGAAGCCTGTCAGTGAGCATCCTGGCAAAGCAGTGGACTCCTAATCCCCCCTCAAAGGGCAGAAACAGGAACAGCTGGAGTAGTAGCCCATTCACTGTCTAGGAGCTAGGTATTGAAGCTATACAGAGAGCCCTGGCTCAAAGAAGGGAAGGCACAGAGAGGTCAGTGGGAGCTCAACTGGGGCACCTGTACCTGCGCAGACTCTGGACGAGGTAGGCAAATGGGCCCATGGGGTAGGGGTCTCCACTGTTACCAGCAGCCACTGCTTCTTCCCAGCTGTTAGTCCCCTTGGGTAGTGTCCGCCATACACTCAGCACTCCATGCAGCTGGTCCACAGTCAAACCTGAAAACTCAAGCTCTCTGAGGCCCCCCTCAACCATAGAGTGTCCCCACACCCCACCACACCCAGTGTCTCCTTGCACTGCCTGCTGAGACCCCAATGGAACCAATGCCATCTGAGCCCTGGGCCCTCAGCATCCCAACCCACCCCAAGCACTGACCACTCCGTGTGACCTCTAGGGTGGTCAAGGCCTGGGGAAGGACATCAGGCCCATGCTCCTGCTCCAGTGTACTCAGGATGTGCTGCAGCAGCAGGGGGACAGTGGCAGGCAGGGACCGGAGTCTCTCAGACACCTAGGATGGCGGGAGGATGGCCTCAGTCAGTGTGGCAGGAGGAGAAGCAGCTTGGGTTGTGGGATAGGGGAGGGACAGCAGGAGGACAGTGGGGAGGAATGAAAAAGTCAAGAACAGAGCGGGAGAGAAGTGAGGCGAGGTGTGAGATGAGGATGGGGGGGTGGGCGATCACAAGACAGCAAAGGACGTGGGATGGGGATGAGACACAGCAGCTGAAGAGAGAATGGGAAGTGGTGATTAGGACTTGGAAGGTGAGGAGAACCAACCTGCTCATATAGCGTGAAGAGCCTCAGGTGATCGGTGACCAAGCGCAGGTAGAGTGGCCGGCCTGATTCTCGCTTCACCAGCAGCAGTCGCATCTGACAAGACTCAGGACTCAGCATGTGAACCAGGAGGCCGGCCTGCAGCCAGCCCTCTACCCCAACACCAGCCCCTCTGCAAGGCATCTCCTCCTCTGAGAGTCCCCAGCAGGCAGCAGGTCCACAGCATCGCCCCAGGACACAACCATCCCTCTCCCACACTGCTCTGCTCAGCCAGCCCTGCCGGAAAACCCCTGCGGCTCAGCCTACCCCACCACAAACCACTTTACTCATCCTCTCACCCCGAGAGGCCCCAGAAAGGCCATTCACTGGGGAAAGAGGGCTGGGTGACATTATCAGGAATCACAATTTTCTTATTAACAACTTCCCGTGGACAGAGTTTCTGAGAAAACAAAGGAGCATGTCTGTGCGAGGCACTAGCTGCCTCAGCACCCAGGTCCTCATAGCCCCCAGATTCACCCCACACAACTACCGGCCCTGGCCAATAATCCAACCTGGTTGTTAAATGGTGACTCCTCCAGCCGCTTCCCATACAGGGCCAGCTCCTCTCTCACCAGCCGGGCTCGAGCAGAGGCCTCCAGAGGCCCCAAGGCCACCACGTGGGCACCCTGGCTCTGCTCAAGGGTCTCCCCTAGGCCCACATCACTAGACACGCTCAACACCAGGTGTACACACTGTGATATTTAGACAAAGGGACAGGAGGGGAGAAAGAAAAGGAGAACCACATTGGAGAGGCCCCTCTCCTCCCTGCTGTATCCCTTCTTCTCCCCAGCCCATCTCCCCACACCCACCTCCTTCTCACACTCACCCGGGGAAGCTTCTTTGGGATCCAGTCTGAAATCAGCTGCCCATTCTGGTCCACCAACCTATCGGCCCCATCAATGATCAGGACCAGGGTCTGGCCATGCTGCAGGGACTCAGCAGACTTGGGCAGCAGCCTCTGCTGCAGCTCCCACACCAGGCTTCTGTACACGGAGAGGAAGTCAGGGTCAGTGGGAGAGAGAGAAACACAGGGGTGGTACCACGGGCATCAACAAGGCCAGGCTCATTGGGGGATACCTACCGGTAGGTGTTGGGAAGAGCACTTGGCTCTTTCAGTTGGCCATGCAGAAAGGTACAGAGGCGTCTGACCAGAGTGAGGGCAAGGCCCTGGTCAGGACGAGCCCCAGAAAAGTGGAAGAAGACTAATGGTGACACCTTGGCCCCATCAGCAGCCTGCAGGGCTGACACAAGAGATGCCTGCATGGGGCAGGAACAGAAAATATGGTCACGTTTTACATGCTTGAGCTCCCTGTGCCTGACGTCAGCCCACACAGCCTTCCCTCCCTCCTGCCCAGGCCCCTGAGACTCTGTACCAGGAAGGCTGTCTTGCCCTGTCCTGACTGCCCCGTCACCAGGCTCAGCCTCCCGTGTTGCAGCATCAGCTGCTGCACTGTGTCCTGAAGAAGGCGCGGCCGGGCAGGACTCGGTGGTTTCTGCAGCTGCTGGAAGGTGTCCTGGACCAAGTCATCATCTGGGATGGACACTGGCTGCTCCAGGAGGGCCCCAGGCTGAGGGTATATGGGGCATTGACTATCCATGGTGCCATGCTCCTCAGGAGCCCCAGGCTAAAACTCACAGGGTCCCCACCAAGTTACTTCCTACCCAGGACAACCCAGACCAGCCCATGTCCCTCTCCACGCCTCTGGTCATCAGTGCTTCTGCTGACCTGCAGGTAGAGCTTCTGGATCATATTCCACACATCCTGCAGAACCAACTGCCCAAACTCTTCCAGCCCGCCAACATAGGGCCGGCCAGCTGCCACACCCCCCCACTCACAGGGGTATCTGTAGGCAAATCAAGCACAACCAGGTCAGAGCAGGCCTGGCTCCTCTCACCTCATCTCTGTACAGGTGGTCCCTACCTCCCTCAGCTCACCTGCGGCAGGTAATCCCTTTCTGTCTGCTTAGGTAGCTCTTCAGTTCTGAAATCCGACATGCGGCCTCTTCAGACTCAGAAACAAAGTCAGATTTCCAGGCATCTGGCACAGAGCTGACCACCAAAGACCCCAAAAGTTGGAATAGATTCAGACCCCAGACAGCCTCTCTCCACCAACTACCAGACATAGCTGTGATTTCCCGAAGCTCAAGTAGAGATCTCCTGACTCCAGCACCAAGGCTGACATGGGGCTGCAAAAGCATGCTGAGTCCTGTTTCTGTCTCAGCACTCCACTTCCATACTCTCAACACTGGGGAGAGACTAGCCTGTCTGGCCATCTAGGGAAGGAGCCCCAACCCTGCAGGCAACAGAAAGTACCTGAGAAAGCTGGAATCCCGGAAGTAGATGAGAGCTTGGGCAGAGGGCTGCTGACGCTGGTTCCGGTTCAGGAACTGCATCACCTCCATCTCTGTCACAGAGCGCCCTGAAGGGTACTGCTGGGCCTGCGGGGAGGGCAGAGACAGTGGGTTTAGTCCTAGGCCACCATGACCCTCCCTCCAGACCTGCCAAGGCCCCAGGCCTCTTGTATCTGTGATGTTCCTCTCTCCCTCCCTCTAGAGGCAAGCAATAAAATATAGCTAATAGCTAATGTTTTTAAGCTATTTTTATTTTTTTCCTGGAAGAAGGCATTAACAGTTAACATTTATTGAATGCCTGTAATGTATTGAGTATTCTGTTACAGACTTTTGTTTTTGTTGTTTTTTGGAGACGGAGTTTCGCTCTTGTTGCCCAGGTTGGAGTGCAATGGCAAAATCTCAGCTCTCTACAACCTCCACCTCCCAAGTTCAAACCATTCTCCTGCCTTAGCCTCCCAAGTAGCTACCATGCCCAGTTAATTTTTGTATTTTTAGTAGAGACGGGGTTTCGCCATGTTGGCCAGGTTTGTCTTGAACTCCTGAACCCAGGTGATCCACCACCTCAGCCTCCCAAAGTGCTAGGATTATGGCAAGGGCCACCACACCTGGCCCTGTTACAGACTTTTAATTCACATAATAACCCTCTAATGTAAATGTCATTGCTTCTCTTTAACGTGTAGGGAAATTGAGGCTAGGTCAGATTAAGCTGCATTCCACAAAGGCACACAACTTATAGATGACAGAAGGGAGATCAGGACCCAGATCTATCTTATGGCAACACCTCAACAGACCTACCCTCTTACATTTACTCCTGGCCAACCCCAGAGGTACTTCTCAAAGGAATTTCCTCACGTAGAGCATGGTCACTTGCAGTATCCTCAGCCTGTATTTCACATCGCCTCAAGGACCTGTCTGCCCAGGGTTCCTGACAGAGTGTGGCTTCTCCTGACTTCTGCCCCAACCTTCGTTTCCTCCCCAGCTCTCCTCCAAACCTGTCTGCCTTACCCAGTGGAAGTGTGGATGGTCAGGAAGGTTGTAGCTGGGGGGAACGTATCCATAACGGGAGCCCAGAATCCCCACAAACAGCTGCGCATTCTCCACCTCCCCAAGGCACACTTCTAGTTGTCTGTAGGCATGGTTATAGGGACACGTGGAAGTCACTGGGGGCATGGTATCAGGGAACATAAGCACAAATAGGGAGATAGGGCCCTGGCTCGCAACTGAGAAAAGAGAAGGTAGGCTGCTCTTGTTAGTATCCCAAGGGGCAACTCCCATCTTCATCCTCATCCATTCTTGCAGCCCCAACCCTGCCACCTCAGGTCCACCACTCAAGCCCCTCATCCCTGACCCAGCCCCTCTTCTCTGCATCCCCCACCTGTTCCTACGGGTCTCCTCCTCAGTGACTCCCCAACGGAGGTCAATGCCCTGAAGGCTGATGCGGTGAGGGGCCGCCCGGGCCTGCAGTGCTGGCAGCACAGACCTCAGCAGCAGGTCCCGCTCCCCATGCATGTCTCGGAAAGTGGATGAAATGAAAAGCCGGATGCTGCGCCATCTGGGGATAAGCAGAAGGCTGGGCTCAATCCAGGGATGAGCCCCACCACCCAATCCACAGACACTGCTGTGATCACCCTTTAGTACTGAGCACAAGGCAGGTAAGACAGACAGCAGATGGGTGCCCAGCAGGCCTTCAGAGAATCACCTGCTT
This sequence comes from Sapajus apella, assembly GCF_009761245.1. Lineage (NCBI taxonomy): Eukaryota > Metazoa > Chordata > Mammalia > Primates > Cebidae > Sapajus > Sapajus apella. The sequence continues at coordinate 8,583,654 of NW_022437062.1, forward strand.
GTGGTCTCAACTGCAGGGCCCTGGAATTTAAACCCCACTTGCTATTTCTTGTATACCTCTCCTTTTTCTAGTAATCATAATTATGTTCTTACTGTTTGTTCATGACAACCCTGTGGGGTAAGCACTACCATTATCTCCATTTTACCAATCAGAAACTATACCTTGCAGAAATTAAGCAACTAGGCCAGGTTCAAGCTACTATTTGGCAAAGCCACAATGAAAAAGCCAGAACCTGTGCTCCTAACCCCTCTGCCTATGCTCTGGCCATACGGCCATGATGTCTGCCATCCTCTTTGCATTCTGACCTTCTTTGCTCAGTAGAGAAAGGAAGGGCTTGCTCACAATCTGACAACTGCCTGTGGTAGAGAAACCCTTGCCTGAGAAAGAGGAGGCGTACTTTCATGAAGAGAACAAGCAGCACCTCACCAGATAGAATTTCAGTCCCAGTTTCTCCAGGTTTGACTGCAGCCCCTCCCTATTCACAAAGGCCTGGAAACACAGACTGACCCTTGCTGGGAAACAGGAGCCAAGGGGCTTGGAGTGTCCTCTTCCAGTGGCCGGAGAGACTGGATCCCTGTCTTTCCTGGGGGTGGCGGAATCTTGAATATTTTGTCCATTTGGCCCACATGTTCCAGAAGATGAGAGGCCCCATGCTCTGCAATGAACCTGACATAAACAACAAGATAAATGTGAGTAGAATAACAGATCAAAATCAGGGAGGTCTTCCAAAAAGGTCACGGGGGGAAAGGTATGTCTAGGTTTGGTCACCAGTTAACTGAAGCTTCTTAAGAACATGACCACAAGCAGTTTATGCAAACTTAAAATAAATGAGGATGCAGAACCATCGGAATGAAGGAAAAGAGAAGAAGCCCAGCTCACCGCTCCTGCTGTGCACAGTAATCATAAACTTGCTATTGGGCCAGGGGCAATGGGCTAGGATAAGGTGTAAAAATTAAAGCCATCCAGTCTGGGTTTGAGTAGCTCTGTGCCAGCCATAAAGGTTCCCTGGAGAAGAAGGAATGTGCCTGAGGCTTCCTAATAGGAGTTAAGGGAAATGGATGGTATCCAAAAGTAAAGGCAGGGGAGAAAACAAGTAAATAAGAAGCCAAAGAATGGAGAGAGAAAAAAAAAACATGAAAAGATTTCTATAATTTAGCTTATATAGATGTAATTTTCTCTGCATCAAGAATTGGACAGAAGCCACTGTGACATGGCCAACTCTTTACAGTGAAATCTCCCATGTCCCTTTTCTTCTTTCCTCCTGGATATAATATAATACAAGCTTGGCTGAATACCAAGATGGCTGGAGCTGGAGCAGACACATTGAATCATGAGGTAGAAGCTGAGTATTTGAGGATGATGGAGCAATAAGAGAGCAAGTGCCTGGGTCCCTGTGACACTGTGTTGCTGCTATGCCTGGATGGCTATAAAAGAGGAATAAACTATCTTACTTTAAAAAAGAAGTGACTGGAATAGAGATAGTCTCCTAAAGACTTTCTGACAAAGTCTCCAAGCCTTCAGTGTCTATTTTGTACTCACTTCAGTATCCCATCAGTACAGCCTGAGAGTGTCACGTCATTGGGATTCGAATCTGTTGACCTGGCAAAGGAAGAAGCAGTCACTAACCATCACAAACAGTACCCGGAACACAGTGACTGCCCACCAACATCCCATGATGGAAACCCCACTTCTGCACCTTTAATCGGGTTATGTCCTAGGCTAGGGCTAGGGTGGACTCTCACAGAGGGGTACAAAGTTAGGCTAAAGTACCTTCCTGAAGTGCAACAGAAGTAAGAAGGCAGAGTTGGGGCGGTACCTGGCAAGTGGGGGTGTCCTAGGCTTTGGGAGAGGTAGACAGAAAATGTAGACCACTAATTTCTGACACTGGGCAGGAAGATAAGCACTCTTACAGGTACTGTGCCCTTCTTAGGAGGATACCAACAAAGAGGCACTTGGAATTCACACGCTGCCAGTAAAGCTGTTTGGCCACATTTATCTTTCCATAATCCATGCTTTGGCCAAAGAGGATGACCCTGTCCACCTGTAAGATGAAAGGGGAGAAGATGCTAGAGAAGGGATGCTAGAGACCCAGGACATTAAGATATGAGCTTTCTGAGGACAGGAGAATTAGAACTCTGATGGGAGTGCCTCTCCTGAGCACACAGGATGGGGGAAGCCCCGGGGACATCAAAGTGGAGGTTGGGGTGGGGCAGTGGTATGCTGTAGCTGGCTCATTCAGGCTTAAGAGAGCAGATTGTTATATTTTCAGGAATTTTATGAGCAGTTGCTAAAGATGGACATTATTAAACATTAAATTGCATACGTTTAAAAAATAAGTTAAACAAATATGGCCAGACATGTTGGCACACACCAGTAGGCCCAGCTACTTGGGAGGCTGAGGCAGGACAATCACTTGAGCCCAGGCGTTTTAATTGCAGTGAGCTATAATTGGGCCATTTCACTCTAGCCTGGGCAACAGAGTGAAATCCTGTCTCAAAATATAAAAAATCAGAAAATAAAACAAATTCAATAAATATTCAAAATGCATAACTTCCTAATAATTTTACTACATTTTACTATGATCTACTCATCCTTATTTACATCTACTGTACCAGGATTGTGGGAATACTACACAGTGGTGTGCTCCTGAACATCTTTTCCCAAGTCTGTGTTCAGAAGCATCATGTTGGGAGTTTGAAATCAGCCTCAGTAGGACTGTTTAAACCATGGAAATTAGCAGATGCCATTAACCAAGGCTTATTTTTCCAGACAGCTGGTTGTTAGACATTTACCAGCACACCACTGAGTAGGGGGTTGTAGTCAGTAGACAGATGATCTGAATATTGTACATAGTCGGAGAAATCAGCTTTAAAGGTCCAAAAATGATACATATCAATTATAGAATAAAATGACGGGGAGACAGAGGGTTTCTCAGAGATTGAGCAATACTCACAGGAACCCTTCGGCCAGCCAGAGACAGCAGGTATTTCCCAAAAGTATTCAGGGACCATTCATTCTTTTCATCAAACTCCTGAAGGAAAGAGACTTCATGTTATGTGGTTGCACAGTAAGTGACAAACACTGCTTTGGAAATCTTCAGAACTATGTATATCTGTGCCTTTACCAAATATTGTACCTGGGCTATTCCCAGGCCTGTGTCCTTTGTGTATTTTTGGATGGTTGGGGGTGAGTGTCTGACCTGGACTTGAGCCTGGAGCTTGATGGCAGTCTTCAGGATGCCTTCTTCTGGCTTAAGCACTGCAGTCTTCAGAGTGTCTCCTCCACACAGCACCACATCCACCTGCTCCGCCATTGTGATCATCATCCCAATCAACAGCAGCACATAGTTCAGTGGGGGCTGGTTTGACAAGTATCAGGGGAAATAAAGCTCCCTTGCTTTGGAATTCATCCTTACCCATCCATCCCTGGAGGCCAAACCCTCCCATTGGTTTCGGGGAATGAGAAAAGGCATAAAATTCCAAGTTAGGAGGGGTCAGCTTGGGCAGCCCTCAGGAAGAGCTGACTGTGGAAGGAGGAAGAGAGGAGCCAGGATCCCTGCCCAAGTTCAACACTGGGTATAGTAAGGTGAAAGTGAGATATATTTTGGCAATGGAAATTTAGAGAGTACCAAGTACCAGCCAAAGGTGAAATCTTAGTATTATCCATAAACCTGGTTGATATCCTAGGAATTGTTCCTAGGAACCAAGGTCTGATACTTGAAAGCAAATTCATATCATTTTCAGTCTGAGTGCTTGCCTGGAAGAACCAGCTCTGGGAACAGGATACCTAACTCAGGATCCCCAGCAGCCTATCAACCCCTTGGAGGATGCTTTTTATTTTCTTACTCCTTTTGGGTTGCTCTTGGGACAGAGCTTGTCTGCATTAGCATCTGTCAGATAGACCACGATGGTGCGGCCTGGCAGCGGGGGCAGGCTGTGCTTCACAGAGAGGTTCACAGCTGTCTCCAGGGCCTGTCGATACCGGTTCAGCATCTCACCATCATATTTCCACTGTCTACAGGCAAGAAAGACACAGACACATGGGCTCAGGGACTTATCTGCCTGCCCCTTAGAGGTAGATGGGAAGATGAGAATTTGCCACTTAAGTGTTGAGTCTTCTCCCTGCCGCCTCAAGCATCACACCCTCTTCCCCAGCCTGCTCCATTGCTGGTGTAGAGGACTGGGACAGAGCTTCTCTCTGCCCCCATTCTATAGGACTCTTCTAATCCACACTCATGGTAGGAGACAGGAAGTCACCTATGGACCCACTAGCTACAATTACCACATGAATCCATTCTTACTTCATGAAGCAAGATTTAATGGCTACATAGTTTTAAATCATATTTTAAAGAACAAATGCTAACTCCTTACTCTGAAAACTCGCAATTAAAAGAGAATTAGTTGAATACTCATCCCACCTTTCCCATACAATCTATTTCAGGGTAACTAAATAGGTTTAGTTGATAAGGGAGGCTCTTTAAAAATTCCAATTTATAAATATGGAGGAATGATAAAACCCTTACTCTGCAACCAACAATGAAGCAATTGGTTCACACAAAGATTACCAATAGATGAGCCATTAACTATTGTGGAGAGATTAGGCTACTACCATCTAAAAACACTGATCAATATTAGCATTACTAAGGAGTGGTCCCACTTAAATAGTATATATATAGGATCACCTATGAAATACTTGCAAAAAAAAAAAAAAAAAAGGCAAATCTGTTTAAGCCTTTAGAGCTAATGAACATGAAACAGAAAAACAAGTTAAATGACACCATGAGGAGGGGGGCAAATCCAGAATATGGGATATTCTGTGGTGCCCCTGAACCTGGTTTTCACGGTAACTCAATGGCATAAGAACAATTAAAAGGTTAAAAGCAACATAAGTGACTTAACAACCAAATGCAATGTGTAGACCTTGTTTAGATCTGGATTTGAATAAAACTGTAAAATTATATTTTTAAACAATTGGAAAATCTGAATATGGAGTAGATAACAGATGATAATACCAAGGAATTATTTTTAATTTTGTCAGGTATATTAATGACATGTAAAAAAAAGTCCCTTTTTAAAGAAACACACGTTAAATAAGGAAAGGTGAAATAAAATGTGTCTTATTCTTTGACATTTGTTTTAAAAACATCTTTGGACTGTGGTAGGGGCACGGGTGTGGTGGCTCACGCCTGTAATCCCCAGCACTTTGGGAGGCCAAGGTGGGTGGATCATGAGGTCAGCAGTTCAGGACCAGATAGTGAAACCCTGATTCTACTAGAAATACAAAAATTAGCTAGGTGCAGTGGCAGGCGCCTATAATCTCAGCTACTTAGGAGGATTACAATTGATTGAACCCAGGAGGTGGAAGTTCAGTGAGCCAAGATCGCACCACTGTGCACTCTAGCTTGGTGCTATAGAACAAGAATCTGTCTCAAAAAAAAAAAAAAAAAAAAAAAAGAAAAGAAAGAAAGAAAAAAAGAGATCAGTAAAGAAAATGCGATAAAATCTAGATAATCACTGAATCTGGCAAACGGTTTTATGAAAGTCTACTATATTTTTATTACTTGGGTGCATAAAGCTTTGTTGTCTTTTTTTGAGATGGAGTTTTGCTCTTTGGCCTAGGCTGGAGTGGTATCACGATATCAGCTCACTGCAACCTCTGCCCCTGGGGTTCAAGCGATTCTCCTGCCTCAGCCTTCCGAGTAGCTGGAATTACAGGCACCCACGACCACACCTGGCTAATTTTTGGTATTTTTAGTAGAACAGGGTTTCGCCATGTTGGCCAGGCTGGTCTGAAGCTCCTGACCTCAGGTGATCCACCTGCCTTGGGCCCCCAAAGTGATAGGATTACAAGCATGAGCCACTGCGCCCAGCCTATTTAAAGTTTTTTATACTAATTTTTTAGTCTAGCAAAATCAGTAGTCTTCCCAGTGCTATCCAATAGAATTAAATTACAATTAATTCAAACTTAAATTATATACATACAATTTTCTAATAGTCACATTTTAAAGAGTAAAAATAAATTAATTTTATTAATGGTGAAATTAATTTTTCTCTTCTTTAAGAGACAGGACGGACATGGTGGCTCACACCTGTAATCCTAGCACTTTGGGAGGCCAAGATGGGTGCATCACTTGAGGTAAGGAGTTCAAGACCAGCCTGGCCAACATGGTGAAACCCTGTCTCTACTAAAAATACAAAAATTAGCTGGGTGTGGTGGTGTGTACTGTAATCCCAGCTACTTGGGAGTCTGAGGCATGAGAATCACTTGAACAGGGAAAGCAGAGGTCCAGTGAGCCAAGATCACACCAGCCTCAGTGACGAATTGAGATTCTGTCTCAAACAAAAAAAAGAAAGACAGGGTCCTTGGCTCATGCCTATAATCTCAGCACTTTGGTTTGGGAGGCCGAGGTAGGTGGATCACCTGAGCTTAGGAGTTTGAGACCAGCCTGGGCAACATAGTAAACCCTATCTCTACAAAAAATACAAAAATTAGCTGGGTGAAGTGGTGTGTGCCTATAGTCACAGCTACTTGGGAGGCTGAGGCAGGAGAATTCTTTAAGCTGGAGAGGTGGAGGTTGCAGTGAGCTGAGATCGTGCCACTGAATACCAGCCTAGGTGATGGGAATAAAACCCGTCTCAAAAAAAAAAAAAGGGACAGGGTCTTGCTCTGTTGCCCAGTCTGTGCAGTAACACGATCATAGCTCATTACAGCCTCAAATTCCTGAGCTCAAGCGATTCTCCCACCTCAGCCTCCCAAGTAGGTGGGATTACAGGTGCAAGCCACTGCACCTGGCTAAAATTAATTTAATATTGCATTTTATTTAACCTAATATATAAAAATATTTTCATGTCAGCCTGTAATTAATATAAAAATTATGAATATTTCACATTTACTTTTTCTGACTGCCTTCAAAATCTAGCATGTCTCAACTCAGACTTCACTAGTATATATCAACTGCTAAACACCCACATGTGGCTAGTGGCTACCACATTAATCAGTACAAGAATACCATTTGGACTGCCACCTTGGGCTTGATTCTGGGTTTTTGTGTTTTTTTGTTTTGTTTTTTGTTTTTTTTTTTGAGATGGAGTCTCACTCTTGTTGCCCAGGCTGGAGTGCAGTCGTGTGATCTCAGCTCACTGCAACCTTTGCCTCCCAGGTTTAAGCAATTCTCCTGTCTCAGCCTCCTGAGTAGCTGGGATTACAGGCACCCGCCACTATGCCCGGCTAATTTTTGTATTTTTAGTAGAGAGGGGGTTTCACCATGTTGGCCAAGCTGGTCTCAAACGCCTGCCTCAGCCTCCCAAAGTGTTGGGATTACAGGCGTGAGCCACTGAGCCTGGCCAGGCTTGATTTCTCTAATGGCCCTCTGTTCAGCCACTGATTCAGGAGACTCCTGGTCACTGGGCACTCTAAAAGGCTAGGTGAGTCCTGTGGTTGTTCTGAGTAAAAGTAAGTGTAAGGTACTGATGAAATACTTAAAAAGATAGCAGAGACTTCACCAAGCCTACAAAACAGATTGTACATCTGTCTTTGAGCCTGCTTGATGGTAACTATCTTTGTGTGTACGTCAACACATATGCACGCACAACAAAAGCAAAAAAAGATGAATGGGCCAAAAAATACAGAACGAGATAGAAACAGAAAGCAAACAAGTCACAGAAAAGAAAAAGAAAGAAAACCATGAATCAGAGCAGAAGCAAAGAGGACACCAGGATACACAACCATACATCAGCATAACTAAAAGAAAGGAATCCATGTAAACCAATAAAACAATAACAGGTAATAGAGCAGAGGTCCAGAAGTAGACTTTGTTTCATGATCTCTCTTTAGGACAATGTTAAAGACAAGGTGTGCTATGCAAGGAACCAGGCAATTCTGAGCCATTGCGATGAATGACAAGCAAGTATTTACAGAAAAACATTTGGGCTTGCCAGGCGACTTTCAACCTGTGCCAGGGTAGCCCCTATTGCCCACCCTTGGATCCCAGACAGCACATACACACCTGGCCTTGTGTAGTCTCAGCTTCTCCCACTTGAGCTGCTCATACATCACAGGTATCCTCATTACTGCCCGAAGCTTCTGACGGCTTAGGGAGCAAAGAAACCTCCGCCTGGGACGGTTCTTCTCATTTCTAGTTATTATCTGCCTCATCAGTGTTATATTAGAAGGAGAGGGCAATGCTGTATGATGATAAATAAATTTCTGAGTTAGGCACCTTCTATTCCCTCATCTTTTCCTACCAGTAATGTGGCCTGAGCCCCAACCTTTGGGGCTGGCAAGGCCTGACCTCTGCCCCCGACCCCCACACATCCTGAGACTGCAAGGCAAGAGGCTGAAAATATTGGTGTTGCTGCTTCATTTATTGTCAGAAAGGGAGAAGCAAACAGGAGTTGGAAGAAGGGAGAGAATACCTTGATTTCTGAGTTGAGCCTCAAGGGCGTCAATGGAATCATGGGCATTAAGAAATCTGAATGGAAACTGCCGACTGTGGATGACCGACTTCTGCAAAGCAAGGGAGAGGTCATGAGCACAGAAGCCGGGAGTATGGGGGGCTTCAGGGGTCTAGTCTATTAGCTTTAAGGGAAGGTACAGAAGGACAAAATGGACTTAGACAAGAGATATAGAAAAGGGGTAATAAGGAGAAAGAAAAAATGCATCATTTTAGGGTGTGATAAGGGGTAAAGAAGATAAAGTAACAGAAGGAGCCCTGTTTTTTTAAGACTCCCTCCAGGCAGGGTGTGGTAGCTTATGCCTATAATCACAGCACTTTGGGAACCTGAGGCGGGTGGACTGCCTGAGCTCAGGAGTTCAAGAACAGCCTTGCCAACATGGCAAAACCCCGTCTCATACTAAAAAAAAAAAATACTAAAAAAAAAAACACACAAAAAAACCCCATCTCTGTAAATAAAAAATAAAGACTGCCTCTGAAATCAGTTACATCACAGAAGTGTCTCTTCCTGGTAAGTCACTGAGCTCAGAAAAATAAAATGAAAGCTCTTATACTCGATTGTAACTTCTCAAAGGATTTACTGAACCCCCAAACCTATCTGTATTTCCAGAACTACTTACAGCCCACATGGAAAGAGCTTGGTGGCCGTGACCTTCCTCGGCCACCTGAAAAATCCTGGCCTCCAAAACAGCAGTGGCCTCCACATGCACGTCTAGTTGCTGGGCCCCACGGCTACCTGCCCCTCACACATACCGCATGCTGGAGTCTCTGGAGAACGAGCTCATGGTGGCGGGCACTGATTCCAACACGAAGCAGGTTGCACAGGTTCCGAAGCATGGCCATGAAGGGAAGCTTCTCATTTTCTGTGGAATGTGGGGCATAGAGTGAGAAAAACAAATGAAGAGGCCAGGCACAGTGGCGTGCAGCTGTAATCCCAGCTACCAAGGAGGCTGAGACAGGAGGATCACTTGAATCCAGGACCCTGGAGTTGGAGTCTAGCCTGGGCAACATAGCAAGACTCTGTCTCTTAAAAAAAAAAAAAAAAAATCGGCCGGGCGCGGTGGCTCACGCCTGTAATCCCAGCACTTTGGGAGGCCGAGGCGGGTGGATCACGAGGTCAAGAGATCGAGACCATCCTGGTCAACATGGTGAAACCCCGTCTCTACTAAAAAAAAAAATACCAAAAAAAAAAAAAAAAAAAAAAAGGGATGATGAAAGACAGGTCAGTAACCAGAGCAAGAAGTTCAGAGACCAAGCATGTAGAAAGTCCAAGGCAGAGGAAGTGAGTAACCGACATACAATCTACTCTACTCAAAAGGTTTTAAAGGCTTGGAAAGATTAAAAACAGGGTTCGCCTGAAGTCTGGAGCAAAATCTATGCAACACTGTTAATGGGATGGCTGTTTCAATAAACAACTTATGTTAGCACTTTATCTGTTGGCTCTAGCCCTAAGATTGGGTTCAACTGGCAAAATGTATTTTCTAGTCTAGGGCAAAGGTTTCCAAACTTTTTAGACGGCCAAAAGAGAAATTGATTTATGAAGTATATACTAACATAATGTAGTACATTCATTAGTTAATATTTCAAGGCACAATATACAATTAAAAGAAGGTTCTCCATTTATAATAATGAATGTAAATCCATATTTCAAATAGTCTTCATAATTTTTTAAGTTTTTTAACCAATTTCTTATAAGATTTGATTAGTCATTAATTCTTTTTTTGCTTAAATACAGGTGAAAAAGATTTGCACTGGAGACAGAATTTCACCTCTGTCACTTTCTTATTGTTCACTTGTCCCTGAGTTAATGATCTTCAAGCTATACTCTTTTCTTTTTTTGAGACGGAGTTATGCTCTGTCACCCAGGCTGGAGTGCAGTGGTACAATCTTGACTTACTGCAACCTCCGCTTCCTGGATTCAAGCAATTCTCCCACCTCAGTTCCTGAGTACCTGGGATTACAGGTGCCCACCACAATGTGCAGCTAATTTTTGTATTTTAGTGGAGATGAGATTTCACCATGTTGGCCAGGCTAGTCTTGAACTCCTGACCTCCAATGATCCACCCGCCTCGGCCCCCCAAAATGCTGGGATTACAGACGTGAGCCACCACACCCGGCCCATAGTTTCTTAATAATAATATTTTTAAGGTTTATATCAATTTTAGAGGATTAATTCAGTTAATACTGAATAATTCCAATTCCATCTACAATTTAAAGATAAATTGCAGCCAGGCGCGGTGGCTCACACCTGTAATCCAAGCACTTTGGAGGTCAAGGTGGGCGGATCACCTGAGGTCAGGAGTTCAAGACCAGCCTGACCAACATGGTGAAACCCTGTCTTTTAAAAAAAAGATAAACTGCTATGAGTCAAACTATGTGGAAACAAACAACAAAAAAAAAGAGTGAAAGAGTGAAGGGGCACCATCAATGCCCTCAGATTGTGGATGCTCAGAAAACCTCAACTGTTATACATAACACTGTATCATATGGACTGAGCGAGCGACTATGTGGGTTCAATCTGCATGGTAAATATTGGGAAAATTCTTTACTTTTAGATAAAAATAAATATAAATGGGAGATGCGATTTTTTTTTTCCTGAACAGAGGTCCATTCAAACCATTTAGAGACCAACCATGTCAGCCCCTCACTGTGCCTTGTGCAGCAGCCCACACCATCAGCAGCTTCCATCAGGTAAGTGGTGCTCCCTTTGTAAAGAGGATCTAAGTCTCGTTTGAATTGTAGCTGGAAGCTTTCAGCCCTCTGGGAGTCTTGGGATTCTCCAGTCATAATTCTTTCTTTTATTTTTGAGATGGAGTCTCACTCTGTCACCCAGGGTAGAGTACAGTGGCACAATCTTGGCTCACTGCAACCTCCACCTCCCAAGCTCAAGCAATCCTCCTGCCTCAGCCTCACAAGCATCTAGGACCATAGACATCTATCAACATGCACAGCTAATTTTTCTATTTTTGGTAGAGACAAGGTTTCACCATGTTGCCCTGGTTGGTCTCAAACTCCTGAGCTCAAGCAATTCGCCCACCCCAGCCTCCTAAAGTGCTGGGATTACAGGGGTGAGTCACGGTGCCCAGCCTCCAGTCATAACTCTGATTCGCAAACTGTATGGAACCTTTAGGTTGTATATGCACTATAAATGAATTATTGCATCCATTGTCAGCTCAAGTTTTTTTCAACTGTTACTACATATAAAGGTTTTCTAG
>NW_022437062.1:8595720-8603187 GCF_009761245.1 Sapajus apella
TAATTTTTTGTATTTTTAGTAGAGACAGGGTTTCACCATGTTGACCAGGATGGTCTCAATCTCTTGACCTCGTGATCCACCCGCCTCGGCCTCCCACAGTGCTGGGATTACAGGCTTGAGCCACCGTGCCCGGCCTATATCCATATATTTTTATATTTTCTTTTATTTACTTTTTTTTTGTAGAGACGGGGTTTCACCATGTTGATCAGGATGTTCTCGATCTCTTGACCTGGTGATCCACCTGCCTCAGCCTCCCAAAGTGCTGGGATTATAGGCATGAGCCACCGAGCCCTCTTTTATTTACTTATATTTATTTTTGGCTGTGCACAGTGGCTTACATCTGTAATCCCAGCAACTGGAGACCAGTCTTGGCAACAAAGTGAGACCCTGTTTCTAAAAAAAAAAAAAAAAAAAAAAAAAAAAGAAAGAAAAAGGTACATATACATATATTCTGGTATATCCATAAGCTGTTTCTGTAGTATATGATTAAAAAAGGAAACTCTAGCCACTATGGGATCAGACTGTGGGCATTTGCCTCACCTAGGCTAAAAGACATTAAAAGAATAAAGTTACATGTCCTTACATTTTCAGAGACAATGGTTCTCAACCAGAGGGAGGAAGTGGAGATGGTGCATATAGAATTATCTACATATGGCCCAGTGCAGTGGCTCACACCTATACTCCCAGCACCTTGGGAGGCTGAAGTGGGTGGATTACTAACCGGAGGTCAAGAGTTCAAGACTAGTTGGGCCACCATGGTGAAACCCCGTCTCTACTAAAAATATAAAATTAGCTAGGCATGGTGGCATGAGCCTGTAATCCCAGCTGCTTGGGAGGCTGAGGCAGGAGAATTGCTTGAACCCAGGAGGCAGAGGTTGAGTGAGCTGAGACTGTGCCATTGCACTCTTGCCTGGGCAAAAAGAGTGAAACTCCATCTCAAAAAAAAAAAGAATTATCTACATATTCTGGCTATTGGCTTCCATCCAGGCCCCTTTATTCTACTCCACCCCAAGTGGTTTCAACTATCGGGAAAGAGCCTGTCAACTGGGGGCAGGGGTGGGTGGGTGGGTGTGTGTGTGTGTGTGTGTGTGTGTGTGTGTAAATTCCCAGGTGATTCTGATACATGCACCACCAGTGACAACCAGAATGTGAGAGAGGTGATAAGCAGCTGAACAATTCAGGCTGCCCTGAGTACAATCTGATAACAAGCAGTGTACAGAGAAATGAGGTAAAAAAAGACAATATGAGTGACTGAAGTTCCCAAATATGTAGTCTACAAACCCAGTCAAAACGTCTGAAGTTAGATGTTTTTCAACAGAAAAAAAATTTTGACTGCAAATTTTCAAAGATAAAAGAGAAAGTAAAAGAAAACAAAATAGAAACAAGGTATATAAATGTGGAAATAGAGCCTTCTATGGCTGGGTGCAGTGGCTCACGCCTGTAATCCCAGCAGTTTGGGAGGCCAAGGTAGGAGGATTGCTTGAGGCCATGAGTTTGAGACCAGCCTGGGCAACATTAGAAAGACTCTGTCTCTAAAATTAAAAAAAATAATAAAAATAGAAAACAAAAGAAAGAGGCTGCTATAGTTAAAAATAGACACCGCCCCCCCCCCCCAAAAAAAAAAAAAACAGAGAAAGAGAAAATTGAACATAACTCCGTCTTCCTCAATTTGATTTTTTGTTTCTGTATCAGTGTGGGCAAATTACCTAAAACTTCCATGTCCTAAATGTGAGTTTCTGTACAGATTCCAATATGCCATGTGCCAGTCCTACCTTTCTTGGAATGAGTTACACAGATATTGATACAAGTACAATCAGAAAGAAGGCACTTTTGTCGTATATTGATAAAAACTTGTGCATCACCTACCCACATCTGGTCTAATGACCTATGATGTCAACATTATTCAAAGCAGGTACCACTGTTTATTCTGGTATGGTCAATAGCAGACCTTATAAATCAAATCATTTCAGTAATACAACTACCAGGCAAAAGAGTAACTTCATTCTTCCACAGAAATCTTCCAGTGAGGATCTAAAATGTGGGGGGCATAAATGGGGAAGAGAAGGAGGGAATGTGATGGCCAAGGTCACTTTACCGATAAGTTCCTCCCAGACTGAAGCTTTGTTTCCCCGCAGGCTCAGCTCCCGATCCCAGGTCTCTGGCCTAGACAGCTTCATCCTCTTCCCAGCTCTGCTAGAATCCCAAGGCCCAGGAAGGTGACTTCGAGAAAAGAGCTGTAGGTTGGAGGGGTATCTGAGATAGGGAAGAAAGAGGTTTATCATTTCAAAGTTGGCAAGAAAGTAACTCAGAAGAGAAAGGTGAGTCATGTTTATAGGGCATGTCTGCCCAAATATGCCTAAAAATAACTCAGAAAAGGAAAGGTGAGTCATGTTTACAGGTGAATCAGAAAACGAAAGCCACAGTCAGGTCTACAGGACATGTCTCCCTAAAGTCATGTTGCCAGGGTTGAGAACTACTGGGATGAGGGCCACGGATGTTGAAAAGTCAAGGAATTACCTAGATGGAATGTATGCTCAGGGTGGAGCTCCTCACCTGTAACCCAGCAGGGCTTGAACGTGCTGGGCAGGCTCATGGATATGGAGTCGCTGAACCAGCTTCTTCAGGGTGAACCTTGGAGGATTCTTTTTCTCTGGTTCTGCATCATAAGCCTTCTCAAACTGTGGAAAAATCCTCAAGTCTCACAGGGGTCCTTTCATCCATGACCATAGGAACTTTCTTCAACAAAGCAGATTGTAAGACCATCCTATCCCTATGTGGTCATTTCTTTCCTCAAAATAGATTTTGGCCAAGGAGTAGGAATAGAGGGTACAAATCTCTGGCAACAAGGCTCCCATGGTGAGAACAGGATGGCAGCTCTTTGGGGTCACTGTTTCATTCACACAAGTGGTTAACATGGGATGACTGGCTTGTGAGAAACAAGGTGGGGATAGAGCAAACACGTAATAGGTTTGTTTTTGGGGAGGGGAAGGGAAAATCAGCTCCTATTTATTTATTTATTTGTTTGAGTCAGAGTCTCACTCATTCACCCAGGCTGGAGTGCAGTGGCACAATCTCAGTTCACCACAACCTCCGCCTCCGAGGTTCAAGTGATTTTCCTGCCTCAGCCTCCCGAGTAGCTAGGACTATAGGAACCAGCCACCATGCCCAGCTAATTTTTGTATTCTTAGTTGAGATGGGGTTTCACTGTGTTGGCCAGGGTGGTCTCAAACTCCTGATCTCATGATCCGCCCACTTTGACTTCCCAAAATGTTGAGATTACAGGCATGAGCCACCGGGCCTGGGCAATCAGCTCCTATTTAAATCACTGAGACTCTAATAGATAAATGGAAAAACGAGCACGATGCAGGCTAGGAGGAGTTTAAAAACTAGAAGTAGGTCGGGTGTGGTGGTTCATGCCTGTAATCCCAGCACTTTGGGAGGCCAAGGCAGGCAGATCATTTGAGGCCAGGAGTTTGAGACCAGACTGACCAACCTGGTGAAACCTCGTCTCTACTAAAAATACAAAAAAATTAGCAGGGCAGGGTGGCACATGCCCGTACTCCCAGCAACTCAGGAGGCTGAGGCAGGAGAATCTCTTGAACCCGGGAAGTGGAGGTTGCAGTGAGCCAAGACTGCGCCACTGCACTCCAGCCTGGGTGACAGAGCGAGACTCCATCTCAAAAATAAGTAAGTAAATAAATAAACAAATGTAGGTAGCTTTCAGAATCTTCTATGGTAGAACTACATTTAGGATATATTAATTGGATGAAGAGAAAAGACAAGTTGACCAACTGAGATTGTGTTTTTTCTTGTAACACTAATATATTTTCCTAATAATCTGTTTTAATAATGATGATGGTAGTGATAGCTAACACTTATTTACTTGTTAGAAATACTTTAAATATAGTAACTGATTTAATCTTCATAACAATCCAACAATGTAGGTTCTGCTATTATTCACATTTAACATATGAGAAAACTGAGGCAAGAGAGGTTAAATCATTTGACCAATGTCTCATAGCCAATAAGGGGTGGTGGGAAGATTCAAACCCAGGTGATCCGAATCCACATTGTATGCTCTTAACTGCTAAGTAAAATACTTTACTTGTATGAAAGTAAAAAGATTTTGTTTGGTTTGTTTTTAAAACTTCCTGTGGGCCGGGCGTGGTGGCTCACGCCTGCAATCCAAGCACTTTGGAGGCCAAGGTGGGCGGATCACCTCAGGTCGGAAGTTCAAGACCAGCCTGAACAACACGGTGAAACCCAAGACCAGCCTGACCAACATAGTGAAACCCCGTCTTAAAAAAACAAAACAAAACTTCCTGTGGAAGGTAAATATTTCATAATATTTTTAACTCACTTATCCAACTTTACTGACATGTCACCTGGAAGTACAATACCGGCCAGGCGTGGCGCCTCATGGCTGTAATCCCAGCACTCTGGGAAGCTGAGGTGGGTGGATCATTTAGTCAGGAGTTCCAGACCAGCCTGGCCAACATAGTGAAATCCCGTCTCTACTAAAAATACAAAAATTAGCTGGGTGTGGTGGCATGCACCTGTAGTCCCAGCTTCTCAGGAGGCTGAGGCAGGAGAATCACTTGAGCCCGGGTGGCAGAGGTTACAGTGAGCTGAGATCATGCCACTGTAGCACTCCAACCTGGGCGACAGTGTGTGACTTTGTCTCAAAGAAAAAAAAAAGTACAATACCAAGGACAGTGAAGTGAAAAAAATAAAACCATATGCCTTTCCCAGCGTTCTCAGAGCCTCACCCACCATCACAGCCAAGAACCCCCAGGCACAAAGTCTTTTTAACACTAATGGAATTTTGTTCCTAAATATTAGTCCAGAAAATATTGTACATACACATATACAAACACAGAAGAAGAGACTTACCTTTCTCTGCTCATCTCTAAGAAATATTATGTACCTTGGAAAAGGCCTGCTAGAAAATGGAGGCTCCATCCTCTGTAGGGACAGGAGAAGCAGTTTCAAAAAGGGAAATGGAAGCTGTCCCTGAAGAGATCCAGGCAATAGCCTGAAGCTGTATCTCTACCCAAAGGAAGCCAGCTGGGAAAGAGGCCTGCCCTGCTCCATTCGCTCCCCTCTACTCAGCTCCCCTGGATTTCTCTGACTCCCTTTGCTCCTGGTATAGGACTCCCCAGCAACAGCATGCTCCCTGATGGGGAGCGTGGGTCGAGGGCTGAGACAGTGACTGACTGGAGAGCGGGCTGGCCGGCGGGGGTGTCTCTTGGCCCGGTGCTTCCGAGGGTTGTACTTAGCCAGCTGGTACTCATCAAATTGGGCAAATTTGTCCACCATGGCAGTACGGAGACAGGCGGGCAGGGGCACCAGCTTGTTCTCATTTCCCCCAGCCAGGCTCTGTCAAAAGAGAAAGAAGACCATCAGAAGCAAGACACAAACCAACCCTCCAAAACAAAACGAGACCACTTCATGGAGATGTATGAAAGCACAGAATAGTGAGCAGGTTCCCAGCCCCAGCTCCAAAATCATAATTTCTCTAGTAATGATTTTCATTTCTTCATTAGAAACATGAGGTCAAGGCAAGGCAAGGTGGCTCACCTTTACGCCTGCAATCCCAGCACTTTGGGAGGCCAAGATGAGTGGATCACCTGAGGTCAGGAGTTCGAGACCAGCCTGGCCAACATGGTGAAACCCCATCTCTACTAACAATATAAAAATTAGCCAGGCATGGTGGTGCACACCTGTAATCCCAGCTACTTGGGAGGCTGAGGCAGGAGAATTGCTTGAACCTGGGAGGTGAAGATTGCAGTGAGGTGAGATCACGCCATTGCACTCCAGCTTGGGTGACGAAACTCCGTCTCCAAAAAAAAAAAGAAACATGAGGTCCAGAATAAGACCAATTTTTTCTCAAGCTTTGGTCCAGCCCTTCTCAATCATGTTCTCCACATTGGGCAACCCTGCCTGGTAGAGGGAGAAGCTGTCCTGCCTAAGCCCCAACGCTGAGGAAAGCTGAGAAGAGGCCAAACTGCCTGAGAATTTTCTCCAGGGATGCAGTGAGCATAAGAGAAAGAACTAAGTGAAGACCCAAGCTTGGGAAAATGAGCACCATACCTGGTAAAGCTCAGCCACCTGGATCCAGTCAGAAGGCAGCTGGACAATGGCACAGAAATATCGTCGCAGGTGGGGCTGGCATGCCGGCAAGAAGGCAGCAATGGCCAAGACTTTATTGGCCACGTTCCGGACATTCAGCTGCTGCCTGGCGTACAAAGATGCCTAGGGCACAGGGTGAGAGGACTAGAATCTCAGCCACTCCTCCCATAGCTTTCTGCCCTGAACTTACTTGCTGATTGAGTGTGCCCATATGAAACCTTTCCTGAGACCTCCACATTGTCCACAAAATACGAAGCCCAGGCCTCCTGACTTGGCATTCTAAGTCCTCATACTCTATCCCTTACCCACCTTTCCAGCATGTTTTCTTCTGTGTCTACTGACTACCCTGCAAGCCAACCAGGCCTTTTCCTTCTTTGGAAGACCTGCATCAATATCTATCAAAAATTTATCCAGGGTTCAAATCATTGATTAAACCTGCCATTTTCCAAGGCATCACAGAAAACATTTCCACCCACCCCCTTCTCTGCTTCAGAAATGTTCACTATCTGCTATTCTGGCTATATTTGTATGATATTTAGAAAAGTATTTTGCTTCCCTAGCAATACTACAACCTCCTTGGAAGAATGGGTGCTTACTAAACAAACCAAGCCTAGTATACTCTTTCCCCACTCTTCACTGAACCACAGGGACTAAGTCTCGGACTCACCCAGAAACTCTAAGAGAAGCTCCTCCCACCCCCAACAGGAGGCTAGTCACCACTCCCCACACACCATAACCACACTCCCTATCTACCAGCTTCATGCCCCCATCCCCTCCTTCACACCATAATACCTTGAGGATAAACTCAGGCTCCAGGGGGGCAAGTTCACTACAGACTTCGAAAATTTCAGCCAAGATGGGGTCAGATGCATTTTTCATGTTTACTTCTGAGACCAGAGTAGAGCAGAGCAAGCTCATTAGAGCCATCTGAGAATTGAGAAAGAGAAGGAAAAAAGGAGAAGAGAGGTAGTAAGGACCAACTTAAGCATCCATGCAGACTTACAAAATCAAGGACAGAGATGTAGAGTCCAACTTAGAACTTAGAAAAGGGGACTAGGGCCACAGGCATGGTGGCTCATGCCTGTAATCCCAGCACTCTTGGAGACTGACGCAGGTAGATCACCTAAGGTCAGGAATATGAGAGCAGTCCGGCCAACATGGTGAAACCCCATCTCTACTGAAAATACAAAAATTAGCCGGGCGCGGTGGCTCAAGCCTGTAATCCCAGCACTTTGGGAGGCCGAGGTGGGTGGATCACGAGGTCAAGAGATCGAGACCATCCTGGTCAACATGGTGAAACCCCGTCTCTACTAAAAATACAAAAAATTAGCTGGG
>NW_022437062.1:8603287-8626711 GCF_009761245.1 Sapajus apella
CAAGCACTTTGGGAGGCCGAGGTGGGTGGATCACGAGGTCAAGAGATCGAGACCATCCTGGTCAACATGGTGAAACCCCGTCTCTACTAAAAATACAAAAAATTAGCTGGGCATGGTGGTGCGTGCCTGTAATCCCAGCTACTCAGGAGGCTGAGGCAGGAGAATTGCCTGAACCACCAGGAGGCGGAGGTTGCGGTGAGCCGAGATCGCACCATTGCACTCCAGCCTGGGTAACAAGAGCGAAACTCCGTCCCAAAAAAAAAAGAAAATACAAAAATTAGCCGGGCATGGTGGTGCATGCCTGTAATTCCAGCTACTCGGGAGGCTAAGGCAGGAGAATCACTTGAATCCAAGAGGCGGAGGTTGCAGTGAGCCGAGATCATGCCATTGCATTCCAGCCTGGGTGACAGAGTGAGACTCCTTCTCAAAAAAAAAAAAAAAAAAGTGGGGGTATTAGTAAGTGAGAAATAAGACCTGGGTTGTATCCCTACTTTCCCCTTCCAACTGGGGAGGGGACCTGGTTCAAGTACTCGAACCCCAGCCTCCCCTTCACACCATTAACTTTTCCCCAACTCTTGAGCTTTTACCTTCTTTTCCTGAAGGACCTGGTCAGTAGGCTCCAGATGAGATTCACAGTCTCCAGAGGTAAGCCTCACAGCCAGATCCTCCACCTCCTCTTCTCCCAAGCTCAGACTATAAGATGGCATTTGGGTCTCTGCCACGTTCTTCTCTTCTGGCTTTTTCTCTTCTGAATAAAACCAATGACCCTGGGGACAGTAGTGGCAGTTATGAATCACAGCATGTATCCACAGCCCCTCAAACCTAGATGGATCTGAAGGCAGCACCAGGACATAGGAAGAGTCTACATCACCATTCATAGCACCTCTAATCTCCTCTCCCTTCACACACCAGCACTGATGTGTCCTGTCTGACTTAGTGCTCTCACAGACCACCTTGCTGTACTTAACCTTTGGAGCCTTCACCCACATGCTTCATGATCTGCCCCTTCTTTCATCTCTTCATTGATGTCATATCCTGGGAGCATGGGGCTCTTCACACACCTCTTAGGATATTAGTAAGATGTTTTGAAGGTCAGAAGAAAAAGGGCAAAGCCCCATATGAATTCCCTAGCAGCCTGGGGCTGCTTAACCTCTCTGAACCTCATTCACTACCACCTATCTGATAGGGCCACTGGGCAATTAAACGTAGTGATGTATGTAGGTATGACTGCAAATTGCAAAGCCCCAAATTAATGTAAGATGGCAGTAGCTGTAATCCTGGTAACAATCCTATGAAGTATATTTTCATTAAATTCACTTTAAAGGTAAAGAAATTAAAGCTCTAAAGGGTTAAGAGGTTGCCCAAGGTTGCATATTTTGTAATCGGTAGAGACAGAAGAGGGTTCAGATTAGTCTTGTCCCTCAACTGGAAACACAAGTATATAGAGAAGCAATGTGTGCCTATCTAGTGACTCTGAACTGTATACTAAATGCAGGTATGTAGATGTGTAAAAGTGGATATGTGTTTGCATATGCACACACAATTAAGTGGTCTCTGGTATAGACCCTGATAGGGCTGTTGGAAAATTAATTAGCAGATGTATCTCATGCCTGAGCAACATGGTAAAACCCCATCTCCAAAATACAAAATTGCTAATTGACTAATTGACTCTGCTGGCCAACATTATGCTGGCTCTCATGAGCAGAGGCTTCCTAAGGACAGGGACTGTTTTTCGTTGTGGTCTTTCAGGCTTTCATGTTTTTGAAACACAGTCTCACTCTGTCACCCAGGCTGGAGTGCGGTAGTGTGATCCTGCCTCCCAGGTTTAAGCAATTCTCATGCCTCAGCCTCCCAAGTAGCTGGGATCACAGGTGCACACCACCACAACCAGCTAATTTTTGTATTTTTGAGATTGGGTTTCACCATGTTGCCCAGGCTGGTCTGGAACTCTTGGACTCAAGCAATCTGTCTGTCTTGGCCTCCTAAAGTGCTGGGATTACAGGTGTGAGCCACCATGCCCAGGCAGAACAGGAATTGTTTTTGATCTACTGCACAAAATCTCCAAAGTAGATATGCAATAAAAGTAACGATGCTGGTGAAGATGGTCCTGCAGCAAAGGGCACCTTAGGGGAGGCTCTGAGGAGATAGCCAGACACAGAGCAGCACGGGGGGAAACTGAGACACTTGAAAGCTAGAGACGAGAAAATTCAACAGACACAGCTGGAGTCAAGATGAGTGCCTGGAGCTATTACCAAAGTTGCTTCCTGGACTGTCCCTGTGGCAGAGACGGGGGCCATGGGGCAGGCTGAAAGGCCTAGTCCCTTAGAGAAATGCTGAGCCCTACAACTTGGAGGCTCAGAGAGCAAGCAATTGCTGCTGTTCACCCAGTACGGATCAGCTTGCATCACGTAGGGTATCTGTAGATTCTGGAGCAAAGAGTTGGCAGACACAGTGCTCTTTAGACTAGGGAGGGTGGCTAGGCACCGGTTCTCCAAGGAGAGGATGTCTGGGTGGGCAGACACAAGTCCATGTGGTTTTTCCACGGTCTTCAGGTCAGGAAGCACGGCTAGGCACTGGTTCTTCAAGGAGAGGATATCTGAGTGGGTAGATATATGCTCATGTAGTTTTTCCATGGGATGCAAGTCAGGGAGCATGGCCAGGCAACGGTTCTCCAAGGAGAGGATGTCTGGATGGGCAGACAAATGCCCATGGAGTTTTTCCATGGCTGAAACTCAGCTAGCATATGCCTAGAAGGAGCGAAAGACAGGAGATGAGCACCTGGGTGCACTAAAGGTGTATCTGCATGAGAGCATATCTTCCTCATAGCCCTCCTGTGAATGCCAGTGATTTGCAAGTAGAAAACAACCAATGCTGTTTTTCTCAGGACTGGGTTCATCCAGAGAATATCCTAAGGGAGAGGGGTACGAAAAAGGTAAGGCAAAGCCTTAAGAGCAGAGAAATTAAGAAAAGGCTGGGCGCAGTGGCTCATGCCTATAATCCCAACACTTTGGAAGGTTGAGGTACAAGGATTGCTTGAGCCCAAGAGTTCAAGACCAGCCTGGGCAACATGGTGAAACCCCATCTCTACAAAGTTTTAAAAAATAAAAAATGTTGGGCAGAGCGCAGTGGCTCACACCTGTATTCCTAGCACTTTGGAAGGCCAAAGTGGGGGGATCATGAGGTCAAAAGATCAAGACCATACTGGCCAACATGGTGAAACCCCGTCTCTACTAAAAATACAAAAATTAGCTGGGTGTGGTGGCACATGCTTGTAATCCCAGCTACTTGGGAGGCTGATGCAGGAGAATTGCTTAAACCCAGGAGGTGGAGGTTGCAGTGAGCCAAGATCGCATTCCAGCCTGGCAACAAAGCGAGACCCCATCTAAAAAAATACTGCTACTAATAAAATAAATAATATTTTTTTAAAAAGAAAAAAAAAGGAATGGCTGGAGAGGAAGGGACATGCCTTCACATAAGAAAGTAAAGGAGACCCCCTCCATAGGACTATCAGTTTGATCTTTACTTAGTGGACGGTGTCTCACAATATAATCTGGACTCTGGGTTCTTAGCTACAGAGAAAAAGATACTTTAATCAAGTTGTCAATATTCACCACCTCAGCTTCCTTGCCTCCTGTTCACTCTTCAACCAACTAAATGGGATTTTGCCCCACCAGTTCACAAGTCCTCTTAGGTAACCAAGGAACTTCTTGTTTCTTCTGTAAATAAATACATCTTGGCCTTTATCTATTCCATCCCTCAAGCAGAACATTGTTGATTACTCTCATTAAAACTCTCTCTTCCAGGCCAGACATAGTGGCTGACGCCTGCAATCCCAGCACTTTGGGAGGCCAAGGCACCTGAGGTCAGGAGTTCGAGACCAGACTGACCAACATGGAGAAGCCCTGTCTCTACTAAAAATACAAAATTAGCCGGGCACTGTGGTACATGCCTGTAATCCCAGCTACTCAGAAGGCTGAGACAGGAGAATCACTTGAACCTAGGAGGCGGAGGTTGCAGTGAGCCAAGATCGCACCATTGCACTCCAGCCTGGGCAACAAGAGTGAAACTCCGCCTCAGAAATAAATAAATATCTTCCTTTGTTTCCTATGATGTTACTGTCCCGATTTTCTTCTTAAAACTATTCTGGCTATATCTTCCTAGGGATTCTTTGCCATTCCTTAACATCGATGCTCCTTGCAGTTCTATTCTAATCCTTTCACATACTTTCCTGGGGTGTTCTCACCCACTATGTGACTCCAAATAAGATTTCTATGCTGGCGACTCACAGATCTATTCCTGGACCTAGATCTCCCTTGAGCTTCCTATTTCACTTATCCATTTGCCTATTGGACATCCCCACTGGATGACCCAAAGGTACTCCAAATTCCACAGATCCTAAATGTATCATCCTTCTCCTTCTCCCATCTATGCCCCAAATCCATACCCCTTCCTTTGCCCCTGCTGCCTACTGAAGTTTGAAGTTAGACAGACTTGAGTTTGAATCCTTCTTTACCTTGGGATCTTGGTTGGGAAAGATATTTAAATTCTCCATGTTTCTAGGGTTTTCTCATTTATAAAGTTATGAAAAATGTTTACCTCACAGAGTTGTTATAGAAATAAATGAGAAAAAATACTAAGCACTTTGAGGATTGCTTGGCACTAAGTGTTCAATATAGTAGCTACTGTTATTTGTTACTATTATCCAGTAAATACCAAATCCTATTGATTCTACTTTCTCAGTGTCTCTTAAATCTATCCAATTCTCTCCATTCCTTCTACCACCACCTTTGCTGAATTTAGATTTGTCTAGAGCCACACATGGTTAGCCTGTAATCCCTGAGACTTGCAGAGGCTAAGGCAGGAGGATCACTTGAGCCTAGGAGTTTTAAACCAGCCTGAGCAACATAGTGAGACTTTTTTTTTTCAAAGCATGTTTCTTTATTAGCCCACTTGCTAATTGTTTCTCCTTACTGAAATAAAACTCCTGAAGGTAAGGGCTCCTTTGTCTTGCTCCTCTCTGCATCCTCAGCATCACACACAAAACCCGGCTTCTGGTTACCTCCCAGCATCATCTCTTACTAACACCCCAGTCTAACTCTCAGCACTCCAAGCTTCAATCATATAAATTCTATTTAACTTATTAACTGCCAAGGTAACTCTTGACTTTGGGCCTTTGCACAGGTAGATCCCTGGAACAGTCTTTCTTTCTTCCACCAACACCACCTCTCCTTTATCAGACCAAATGCTACTTCCCTCTCACTCGACAGGCTTCAGTTTCATCATCAATTCCTCCAAGAAGGCTGTGCTGACACCAAGCCCCAGTCTGGTTTAGGTGGCCTTCTCCTTGTTTTCACAATACCCATACTTGCCTTATCATAGAGCACATCACCTGTTTGTCTTTCTTCCCAATAGACTATTAAGTTCCTGAAGACAGAGACCCTTTTAGCCTTGTTAACCATTGTTCCCACAATTGCTGGTCAGTGGGATTCAGAGGCGTTGAGAATCTAGTAAAAGCTATGGAGCTTTTTCATAGAAAAAAAAAAAAAGAGTATATACTGTTTTGTGCTCAATTTTCAGTGTCTATGAAGCCTATTTATGGATCCCCCAAGATCTCCACAAACTGCAAATTAGAAACCTCTGCCTAACAGAATGCTTGAATTATACCACCAGGAACCTATTTTCTGCCGAGTGTGGTTGTTCACACCTGTAATCCTAGCACTTTGGGAGGCTGAGGCAGGAGTATCACTTGAGCTCAGGAGTTCAAGACCAGCCTGGGCAACTTAGTGAGACCTCTATTAAAAAAAAAAAAAAAATGTATATTCTTATTTATTTGGACAAAGGCTAATTTCTCATTCATATGTAAATATTTTAGGAATATATTGCTAAGTCAACCACTTAAACCTAGTGTGAATAAGCTTAGGGACAGGGAAATAGAACACTTACAAGAAGACCTGAATGACTAACAATCCAGGACTAAAAAGGATAACAATACCCCACTGGACGTCAGTGTGACAAACACATCAAAAATGATGGCTTCTGTGTCCTGTACACTTTGCTCATGTCTTTGCCCTATATAAGCCCCCAAGGAAAGGAGTGGGGAACCTCAGAATTGACTCAGATTCTTTTAAAGAGATCTCAAACCAAAAATAGACAGAAAAATAAGGACAGTTTATTTTTTTGCATCCTGGAATTTTTTAAAGGAGATTCAACTGAACCACAAATGAAGAGATAGAGTTCCCTCCTCACTTCCATCTCTAGAAGTAAACATTGCTAACAGTTTTATACTAACAGTTTCACACTTTCTATGCATATACAAATATGTGCCTTCACTATCACCATTGCTTTTGCTTTACACAAACAGGATCATAGGTTAGACACTATTCTGCACTTAGTATATCTCAGAGACCTTGCTGTGGTAACACATTAACCCCCTTTTTTTTTTTTTTTTGAGACGGAGTCTGGCTCTGTTACCCAGGCTGCAGTGCAGTGGCATATCTCAGCTCACTGCAATCTCTGCCTCCTGAGTTCAAGAGATTTTCCTGCCTTAGCCTACCGAGTAGCTGGGATTACAGGGGCCCACCACCACGCCCGGCTAATTTTTTTGTATTTTTAGTAGAGAGAGGGGTTCAACATGTTGCCCAGGGTGGTCTCAAACTCCTGACCTCAGATAACCCACCTGTCTCGGCCCCCCACAGTGCTGGGATTACAGGCGCGAGCCACCACGCCCAGCCTCCACCTCACTCTTTCAAGTGTCTGTACGGTAGTCCAGCACATTTAAGCACAGCCTAGGTTTCTATTATTACAAACAGTTCTCATATTAGCGTTTCTTGGTGACAGCCACTGTCCCCTTCCAATAGCCACATAAGGCAGAGAAGTAAGAGGGGCTTATTCTCACGTGGTCTCTATTTCTGCCCCTCCCTCTCCCTCAGCCTTCTCCTCTCACATCCCCTTTCACGCAACGTGCACTCCTTCCCCTTCCCGGAGCCGCCGGGAAGGGCCGCGTGGATGCACTCCCAGGTGAATCTCGGGTGGTTCCTAAGCGTCCCCGCCAGGCCCTTCCCACCCGCTCTCAGCCTCCGAGCCCAGCGCCCTAGACCCAGGGCCAGGGCAAGTTCTACCTGCGCTCGGAGCCACCCTTAGACTGCGACCGGAGACTTTGGTGCCCGACCTAGGGCGTCCGATTCCCGCAGCAGGAAGCAGAAACTCAGTTCCAGGTCCTGCCGGAGGGAAGGGTGGCAACCAGGGGAGGAGCCGGATGCGGATCTGGGAAGAGAGAGCGCGGGCGGAGACGCACGGGTCGGGGCGGGGCGCAGAAGCAGCTGGGCGGGCTTTGAGCCCAGGGTCGGGAGACCACCTGCCAGGCCGGAGACGCGAATGCCCAGGACCTCTGCAGACTTTTCTGGGGCCCGAGTTTAGTTCGTTGTTGTTTCCCTTCCTGATCCTATTTTCTCCTGTCCCTAAGACGTCCCCCTCTACCAAACTCGTCTTCTCTGGCTAATTTTCGTCTCCTTTCTATTATCTCTTCAAAACACCTTTTCTTGGAAAAGATTTCAGCATATTCGCTGCCTATCTGTACACTTCCCTTTTCTAGTATCAAAGACGGTCAGACTCGATTCATCCTAAAGTTCCTTTGAGAATACAGAATTAAAAGGATACGGAATGTCCAAAGCAACCGCCTGTAGCCAAGGGTAGACATCAGTCAGTCAAAGTTCGCTGAACTGAGAGCAAGTCCCTCCCCTCCTGCTGATCAGAAGAGAGATCTGCAGATCACACAGAATCTGTCTGAAACCATCCTGAATGACTCATGCTGAACTCTTTCCAGGAAGATGGAACTAGGCCGCCTGTAATCCCAGTACTTTGGGAGGCCGAGGCGGGTGGATCACGAGGTCAAGAGATCGAGACCATCCTGGTCAACATGGTGAAACCCCGTCTCTACTAAAAATACAAAAAATCAGCTGGGCATGGTGGCGCATGCCTGTCATCCCAGCTACTCAGGAAGCTGAGGCAGGAGAATTGCCTGAACCCAGGAGGCGGAGGTTGCGGTGAGCCGAGATCGCGCCATTGCACTCCAGCCTGGGTAACAAGAGTGAAACTCTGTCTCAAAAAAAAGAAGAAAAAAAAAAAAAGACAAGTGACCCTTAGGTTAATATGCTAGCTTCATAAAGAGAGGACCGAACATAGTAGCAGGAGAAATACGCTTTCTGCGTATAAAGCAGATTCGCTGGCTGGGCGCGGTGGTTCACGCCTGTAATCCCAGCACTTTGGGAGGGCGAGGTGGGCACATCACAAGGTCAGTATATCGAGACCATCCTGGCTAACATGGTGAAACCTTGTCTCTACTAAAAATACAAAAATTATTATTGAGGACTACATTATTAGAGACCTGAAAAAAAATACAAAAATTAGCAGGGCGTAGTGGTGTGTGCCTGTAATCCCAGCAACTCCGGGCGGCTGAGGCAGGAGAATCACAACAGGAGGTTGCAGTGAGCCGAAAACGCGCAATTGCACTCCAGCCTGAGCGACAGAGCAAGACTCCGTCTAAAACAAAACAAAACAAAACAAAACAAAAGGGCCGGGCGCGGTGGCTCAAGCCTGTAATCCCAGCACTTTGGGAGGCCGAGGAGGGTGGATCACGAGGTCAAGAGATAGAGACCATCCTGGTCAACATGGTGAAACCCCGTCTCTACTAAAAACTACAAAAAATTAGCTGGGCATGGTGGTGCGTGCCTGTAATCCCAGCTACTCAGGAGGCTGAGGCAGAAGAATTGCCTGAACCCAGGAGGCGGAGGTTGCGGTGAGCCGAGATCGCGCCATTGCACTCCAGCCTGGGTAACAAGAGCAAAACTCTGTCTCAAAAAAAAATTAGCTGGGCTCATTGGCGCACACATAGTCGCAGTTACTCCGGATCGTGCCACTGCACTGCAGCCTGGCGCCTGGCGACAGAGCGAGACTCTTTCTCAAAAAAAAAAAAAAAAAAAGATTAGCTGTCTTCTGGAAAATATCATTGCTTTCCTTAGCAGGTATCCTTGCCTCTCAGGTAACAGCTGAGCTTCGGCTCAGAACTGAGTTACTGCCATGTTGGCCAGGCTGGTCTGGACCTCCTGATCTCAGGTGATTTGCCTACCTCTGCCTCCCAAAGTGCTGGGATTACAGGCGTGAGCCACCGCACCTGGCCCTCACTTATCTTTAAACTTTGTAATTGCCTAATTCTTAAAACAACATTGATACGAGACTTTGGGGTTGTTTTTTTTTTTTTTTTTTTTTTTTGAGACAAGAGTCTGGCTCTGTTGGTCAGGCTGGAGTGCAGTGGTACGATCTCAGCTTACTGTAACCTGTGCCTCCCGGGTTCAAGCGATTCTCATGCCTCAGCCTCCCAAGTAGCTGGGACACCAGAATCTAGGCTTGGCTTACCATTACCCTTGGAAGATTATCAATTTGTACTTTAACTGTCAAACTGTACAATGAGTCACAGGAATCTAGGCCATCAGTATACCTAAGGAAATTTTATAAAATTACCCTTTTCAGCTGGGCGCAGTGGCTCATGCCTGTAATTCCAGCTCCTTGCGAGGCAGAGGCAGGCAGATCACCTGAGGCCAGGAGTTTGAGATCAGCCTGGGTAACATGGCAATACTCCATCTCTACCAAAAAATATAAAAATTAGCTGGGCATGGTGGGGCACACCTGTAGTCTCAGCTACTCAAGAGGCTGAGGTGAGAGGATCACTTGAGCCCAGGAGGCAGTGAGCTGAGGTCATGCCACTGCACTCTAGCTTGGGTGAGCCCAGCTGCATAAAAATTTAATATCGGCTGGGTGTGGTGGCTCATGCCTGTAATCCAAGCACTTTGGAGGCCAAGGCAGGTGGATCACCTGAGGTTGGGAGTTCAAGAACAGCCTGACCAGGCTGGGCGCGGTGGCTCAAGCCTGTAATCCCAGCACTGTGGGAGGCCGAGGCAGGTGGATCACGAGGTCAAGAGATCGAGACCATCCTGGTCAACATGGTGAAACCCCGTCTCTACTAAAAATACAAAAAATTAGCTGGGCCTGGTGGCGTGTGCCTGTAATCCCAGCGACTCAGGAGGCTGGGGCAGGAGAATTGCCTGAACCCGGGAGGCGGAGGTTGCAGTGAACCGAGATCGCGCCATTGCGCTCCAGCCTGGGTAAGAGCGAAACTCCGTCTCAAAAAAAAGAGAATAATCACATTAAAAACAAAAACAGGGGCCGGGCATGGTGGCTCAAGCCTGTAATCCAAGCACTTTGGAGGCCAAGGTGGGCAGATCATCTGAGGTTGGGAGATCAAGACCAGCCTGACCAACATGGTGAAACCTCGTCTTTAAAAAAAAAAAAAACAAAAACAGGACACCTGATCTCAAAAAGGATTTTAGTCCTGCTTTTGGATGGGGTGAAGCAGGGGTAATTGGAAATAAAATTTGGATTTCAAAATATTGAACTTGGAGCCAGGTGTGGTGGCTCACGCCTGTAATCCCAGCTCTTTGGCCAACATGGTGAAACCCTGTCTGTACTAAAAATACAAAATTAGCCAGGTGTGGGGGCACATGTCTGTAATGCCAGCTACTTAGGAGGCTGAGACAGAAGAATCACCTGAACCTGGGAGGCAGAGGTTGCAATGAGCCAAGATTGCACCACTGCACTCCAGCCTGGGCAACAAGAGTGAAACTCCGTGTCAAAAAAAAAAAAGTGAACTCAGAACACTTTAATGCCTTGTAGGAAGAATGAAAATAATATAGGCATTGAGATAATCAGGGAAAAACTGGAATACTTGGCCACAATCCAAGATATGGGTGAAGACAGTATATTACATATATATACACACAAAAATATATATAAAAATTTTTTGAGATATATTTTATTTGAGATATATAATATATAATTTTGATATTACATATTTTTATTTTTATATTTTATATACATATAAAATATATAAAATTTGAGAAATTCCATTTCAAGATATGCATATATATTCTATATATGTATATATATATGTGCGTACATATTGTATATATATGTGTGTATATATATGTATATCTTGAGATGGAATTTCACTTTTGTTGCCCAGGCTAGAGAGCAGTGGCGTGATCTCAGCTCACTGCAACCTCCGCCTCCCAGGTTTAAGCAATTCTCCTGCCTCAGCCTCCCAAATAGCTGGGATTACAGGATGCCACCATGCCTGGCTAATTTTTTGTCTTTTTAGTAGATACGAGGTTTCACCATGTTGTCTCGAACTCCTGACCTCAGAGGCAGTACACTGGCCGCTGATCTGCCCACCTCTGACTTCCAAAGTGCTGGGACTACAGGTATGGGCCACTACGCCTGGCCAGATAGTATATTATGTATTAAAACATGGTTGTTTAAACATGCATTCTGGAGTCCAACAGATTTGTGATGATTTTTTATTTTTTTATTTTTATTTTTTGAGACAAGAGTCTCAAAACATGTGCCACCACACCTGGTCCAATGGATCTGTGTTTATATCCTCCTCTGCTACTGACCAGCAGGGTGACCTATGCTGCAGAAGAAAATAAGATTTGTAATCTCATCAATCCTGAATGGGGCCAGAGAGTGGTCCTTGAGTCTGCAGTAAGATCAGATGATGATAATGTAGCAAAGGGGCCAGGCTAGGTTCTCCATTTGAAAAGTCTCACCTCAGTCTCATTCTCATAACAATCCCTGGCTCAACACATCCTAATAAGTGAGAAAAACTGTCCGAAGGAAGAACCCACTACCCCTTGCTCTGGCTGAGCTTCTTTGAAATTCAAAGCTATTGGCATTACAGCAATTGGATGTTAGATTTCTCAAGACCATGTCTCTAAATCTCCAATACCTGCTCACTGCTCCCACTTGTAGAGTCCAAGTATGAGTTTCATGGATAAAGCTTGCCTCTCAAGTGGAGATGGAGCTATATTAGAGAATGGGCATAATAAAGTCCTTCTACTAGTTTAAATACATACTCAACATTTACAAACTATTGTGTGAGTTTGGGCGAATTAACTCCTCTAATCTTCCAGTTTTCTCATCTATAAAGTGGGAATAATAATAGCACCCACTTTTTATAGGCTGTATTATCATTCAAAGTAGATAATATACATAAAGCACTTAGCATATCATCTGGCATATAGCTAGCACAAACAATGATAGCTATAATCTAAAACAATCTAGGCTGGGCAAAGTGGCTCACGCCTGTAATCCTAGCACTTTGGGAGGCTGAGGCAGGTAGATACCCGAGGTCAGGAGTTCAAGATCAGCATGAACAACATGTTGAAATCACATCTCTACTAAAAATATAAAAATTAGCCAGGTGAGCCGGGCGCGGTGGCTCAAGCCTGTAATCCCAGCACTTTGGGAGGCCGAGGCGGGTGGATCACGAGGTCAAGAGATCGAGACCATCCTGGTCAACATGGTGAAACCCCGTCTCTACTAAAAATACAAAAAATCAGCTGGGCATGGTGGCGTGTGCCTGTAATCCCAGCGACTCAGGAGGCTGGGGCAGGAGAATTGCCTGAACCCGGGAGGCGGAGGTTGCGGTGAGCCGAGATCGCGCCATTGCACTCCAGCCTGGGTAACAAGAGCGAAACTCCGTCTCAAAAAAAAAAAAAAAAAAAAAAAATTAGCCAGGTGTAGTGGTGGACTCCTGTGATCCCAGCTACTCTGGAGGCTGAGGCAGGAGAATCACTAGAATCCGGGAGGCAGAGACTGCAGTGAGCCGAGATCACACCATTTGTGCTCCAGCCTGGGCAACAGAGTAAGACTCTGTCTCAAAAATAAATAAATAAATAAATAAAACAAGCAGTTCTTACTGTCTGTAATGAAACAGTTGGCTTTCATTAGTGACAGTTTGCTTGAAAAGTGTGTATTGGGGCTCAGATTGTCTACCTGGTAATGAGTCAAACTGATGCATAGTTCTCTAACTCAGTTGGAATCCAGATGAATCTGCTTCCCTGTCTCAGGAGCACATCAGGCTGGAGTAGCTTGCAACCTTCGATACAGTACTCATGGTCTCAGGAGCTTGTCACTGTAGTACACTGGCCTCCTTGTTTGGCATCATTTAGCTCTCTGATCTAAGACGATATGTCCAGGGAACTTGATTTATAGATTACCAAGCCACACTTTTCCAAATGTGCCTAGAGGTCCTTAGGACTACCCCAAGGTCTGGGGCTCATGAGCTATAATAACACTGTGGTGTTTACAATACCATTATGGTGCTTATATGGGTTAAGACATTGGAATGCAAACTGGTTGAAGGACTTACTCGTGATTACAAAGCAACAACTGAATTGAAACTTGAAGCCAAGTTACTGATTCTAGCTCAGTATACTTTCAAGGCTATACTTTTTTGTCATTTTTCTAATATTATATTTGCCTGTTCTTTTTTTTTTTTTTTTTTGAGACGGAGTTTCGCTCTTGTTACCCAGGCTGGAGTGCAATGGCGCGATCTCGGCTCACCGCAACCTCCGCCTCCTGGGTTCACGCAATTCTCCTGCCTCAGCCTCCTGATTAGCTGGGATTACAGGCACGCACCACCATGCCCAGCTAATTTTTTGTATTTTTAGTAGAGACGGGGTTTCACCATGTTGACCAGGATGGTCTCGATCTCTTGACCTCGTGATCCACCCGCCTCGGCCTCCCTAAGTGCTGGGATTACAGGCTTGAGCCACCACGCCCAGCTATTTGTCTGTTCTTACATTGCTATAAAGAAATACCTGAGACGGGGTAATTTATAAAGAAAAGAGGTTTAATTGGCTCATGGTTCTGCAGCCTGTACAGGAAGCATGGCAGCATCTGCTTCTAGAGAGGCCCAGGAAGTTTCCAATTATGGCAGAAGGGAAAGAAGGAGTGAGGCATCTTACATGGCAGGAGCAGGAGCAAGAAAGAGAGCGAGGGAGGAGGTGCTACACACTTCTAAACAACAAGATCTCACGAAAACTGACTATCAGAAGATATGAAATGGTGCTAAATCCTTCATGAGAAACCACTCCCATGAACGATCACCTCCTACCAGGCCCCACCTCCGACACTGGGGATTACAATTTGACATGAGATATGTGCAGGGACACAGATCTAAAACATATCAAATAGGAAATACAGATTATTATATTCTGAATCAGCTATAGTAATATACCATAATCATCTCTCTCTCAGAGAATAAGACTATAATCTTACCTCTAATGATATATATGTATGTTTATATCTACACATAAGTATCTATCTATAATTTTTTTGGTAAGTGTTTTACCAGAAGCTGTGATAAATTCACACTTTTTCACTTAGGGCCCCTTGATCTCGAGGGCTAGACAGAATTTAGAATGTAGTATGTGATCCTGAAAGAGTGATTACGACTGTCCTGTCTGTAGACCTAACCTGTGATGTTTGGCTTAGGCTGCCTGTTGGTCCTTGTGTACATGAGAGACTACTTTCATGAACAGCCTTCCTCTTCATTACCTAGACTGTGTACCACATGCCTTTATTTCCTAAAGCTGTGTAACAAAATGTTTGAATCACATGATCTCTGAAACCTCTTCATTCTATAATTCTATTAATCTTTCTATGCAATTTTTCTTTTATTCATGGGATTCTCACTATGTTGTCCAGGCTGGACTCAAACTCCTGGGCTCAAGTGATCCTCCCATCTCAGCCTTCCAAGTAGCTGGAATTATGGGCATGTAGCACAGTGCCTGGCAGTTTTTCATTCTTTTGATTGGGCATTGTTGCTGCTACAACCCAGAGTGTCTGTCTGGGTAAATAATGATTCTTGGTTTCGCAGCTAGTGAAACCAAGAATTTCATATAACGTTTGCCCTTCTATTTTTTTTTTTTTTTTTTAAGAAGGGGTTTCACCATGTTGGTCAGGCTGGTCTTGAACTCCCAACCTCAGGTGAATCTGCTCGCCTTGGCCTCCAAAGTGCTTGGATTACAGGCGTGAGCCACTGTGCCCAGCCTTTGCCCTTCTATTTTTTTTAGAAATCTTCCTATTAATTTTTCATATATTATCATTATTATTAATTTGAGACAGTCTCACTCTGTCACCCAGGCTGCAGTGCAGTGGTGCAATCTCAGCTCACTGCAACCTCCATCTCCCTGGTTCAAACAATTCTCATGCCTCAGCCTCCCAAGTAGCTGGGATTACAGGTGTGTGTCACCACGCCGGCTAAAAATTTTCCATATATATTATATTCAACATAGAAAAGATTGGGAGAAGAGACTAAGTCGGTTTTTACTTCAGTAGTCCAGTATTACATGATGAGTCAAGTGAAGAAAAAAAGATAAGGGAGAATAAGCTCAAGATGATTCCAAAGCTTCAGGTCCAGGAAACAGGGAAATGATAGTGCCAATAAAGCATGATGAATCTGAACTAAGGATGGTGGTACATCTAAATGGAGGGACCGAAAAAAATCAGACCGGAACCCAAGTGAATCATCAAGGTTGGAGGCAGAGGAGAGGTGAGCTTCCTGACAGGGAGCATAAAGCAAAGGAAAAGAACATAGGCAACCCAGGACTAGGCACAGGAGACAAGAGATACAGAGAGTCCCACACACTTACTTGTACTAAATCAACAACCTGCATGACCAGTCCTACTTAGTACCTGAGTCAATCTTGGAAAGATAAGAGAGGTAACAGAAGTTTCACCCTCACCAAAAAAGGGGGTTAAGAGTGTAGGGGGAGCTGTTAGAGAGCATCTAGAATACCTTGGCTTATCTGATTCACCAAAGGTAAGAATCCCAGGCCTCTACACAGTCATCAGACCAGCCTTGCCAGGTGCCCAGTCTGTATGCATGGTTTCTGTCCCAATTCCTACTTCTCACTTCACTTCCCTTCTGGGGTTGAAATGCTACCCTGATATTACCCTATTCTTAGTCCACCTGGCTGAAGCCCCAGCCTGTTACCTTGCCTATATTCAGTCCCTTCTCACTGATGAATGGACTATTGACTAAGGTCCTCCTTCAAGTCAGAGATCTCCTCTCTCCTTACTCAGGATATGCAGTTTTAAAGATAAATAATGAAAGTCAGAGCTTACTGCAATGAACCACCCTCATCCACAAACCTGTGGATCCTTGGCTATCAGCTCCACTTGGGATGAAGCCATATCCCCTTGGACACTTTGATCTGGCTTACGAGAAATAAGAGAAGGTCCATCCAGGAGAGTGTGCTATGTCTAAAGCCGGGAGAAGAGAAACTTTAAGGGTAAGAGCCAGTTTTCAAGCCAGTCAGTTCCTGCAGAAAGATGAAAGAGAATGAAGATGGCCACGGATTGTTAGATTTGGTAAGAAGTAGGTCACAGTGACAGTGGAGGGAGATGATTTCAATCATGTGGTAGAGATAGAAGGCAGATTACAGGAATTTTATTTTGAATGCTTCTTATAGTAGAGAAACTCGAAAGATTCAATCACTGTGAAATCTTTATTTAAGCCTGTCTTTAGGTACAAATCACAAAAAAATGTTCATAGAAGTTCATCCAATTATTATAGCTTCTCATCTCCTTCAATTTCCTTCTTCCCTTTCTTCCTTCTTCCTTTTCTTTTCTCTTAGACGTCCTACTTACCCTTTCTCATTTGCGACTACATTCCTAGTCTAGCTTAAATAGAGACACAGAAAAATCCTTACTAAAATAACAAAATCTACAAATAAATAAATAAAATGCATGTCGAGTACTTCTGGGGCCAGAATGAAGAAGGGTACAAGGGAGGCTCCATCATCACTCTTAGAAACATGAAAATCTTAATAAACAATGGTAATAGAAAATCAACCTACACATAAAAACCTGACCCTTTTTTGCTCTCAGCTGTCCAGGCTGCAGAAATGAAAATAGCAGACAAGAAGGATACAGGTGAGTGGTACAGTGGGGGAATATAAAGTCATTAAGTGAAAGCCATTATCCTCAGGAAGGCTCCAGAGAACAGGCTAGGTGGCAAAAGCAGCAGAATTATCTGAAGAACCTCTGGAATACCAACTTCCCCTTTGCTATGGAGAAACAGGGTACGGCATGCCTCACTTCTCTGTGTTTCGAATGCATTTCCCCTTCTGAGACTTCAGGCAGCCTTTAAGATCCAGTTCAAAATACACTCATCGGATGACACCTTCCCTAACAGAAGCCCTTCTGGGCAGAGTTCCCTGCTCCATCCTCTGGGCTCTCACAAGACTTGTCCATATGTCTAAGTCCACTCAAAACTTGTATTTGTTTACGTCTATCTGCTGGTCAGGGGCTCTGTGACCTTGGTGCCTCCTACAGTGCCTGCCACAAAGTAGGTGATTAATAACTGTGTGAGGGAGAAAGAAAGAAAAAAAAAACGAGGGATAGTGGGGAGAGCAAGATGGAGGAAGAGAGAAAGAGGATGCATCTGACCACCTTCCCTGGCCAAGAAAAAGGGAAATGAATTTAAAAATAACTCGGGGGAAAAGGGACTGAAAGGGGGAAATGACTTTCCTGAGTCTTGTCTGCTTCTCACTCTTCTCTCTGCCACATCCTCTCACCACTTGAGATCTCACACAACAATGGTCTCGTTTTCACTCCTGATTCCTCAAATTGCCCAAAGGGAAAGCAAGAAGCCAGACAGCATTCTGACTTCTTCCATCCCATCTCCTCAAATCTCAGATCATGTTTTCCGCTGTGGGCCTCTCCCCACTTGTCCTCTGCCCCCCTCATCTTCCCCACACACCACTCCTGTCGCATGGCCCTGGAGGACCCATCAGGCCTCTCAGGCTGCTGTGCCATCCATGTCCAGGTGGGAGCTTTTGCCTCAGAAGGAAACCAAGAGGCTCTCAGGGGCGGCCTGTGGTGTCTCAGCTAGGAAACACTAGACCAGGGCTACAAAATTACCTGAGAAAGAATATTGTTAAGAAGGGTTAGGCATCCCAGGGATGGGAGAGGAGAAAGGAGCAAGTTCTGGGGAAAAAAGAGCGCTGAATGATTTACAGTCCTTCCTCCCACATTCCTCAAACTCTTTCATGGATGGCCATTCTGCATTTTTCCCTTGATCCATGGGTCAGAACCATTTACCCAACTGTCCTCTCATGATCTCTACACTTTGACTACTGAAGCTTCTCAACTCTCTTTCCAACCAGATGCACTTTCCCTCCCAAGAATCCCTCAGCCTTGTGGAGTTGCTCCTGGCTCTCCTTTCCTTACCGGGATATTCAGCTGCCTCCCCTTCCCCAATATGCTTTCCCCGGGAGTTCTGGAACCACCATTTCCTCAATGGAGATCAAACGTACAAAAGCAGTTTACAATGCACAGCATGAGAATAAACTACTGCCAAGAATAAAACCTTCCTTTCTCTCCCATGATCTCTGTCCTTCTCCCAGATGATTTCTTACGCCTTCCTCCCCCATACACTGTTGCTCCCTCTTCACCCGGCAGGCTTGGTTTGGTGCGGGTTGGGAACCAAAGCTGTGTGCTGCACAGTGGGCAGTGTCAGGATGCAGGCAGGCATCTCAGCCCGGGGCCTTGGCAGAGTTCCCAGGCAAAGCCATCGGCCCAGGCCGGGAGAGTAGGCATGGATAAGGTGGGAGAGGGCATAAGTACGGTGACTGTAGCCCCCCAGCACCAGCAGCTCCCCCTGCAGCACAGCACCTGCAGCCCCCACATGGGGGGAAGGTAGAGGTGCCAGGTGAGTCCAGCTATCAGTCCTTAGTTCATAGGCCTCAAAACTCAGCAGGTCCCCAGTCTCACCCAGCCCACCTGCCACATACAACCGCCCACCCAGTGCAGCCATGACATGGCCAGCCCGAGGTACCCCCATAGGGCTCAGAAATGTCCCTGGCTTCTCAAGTTTGGGGTCGTAGTGCAGCAGTGAGGCCAGGTATTGGCCAGTCCCACCACAGCCACCGCTCACATACAATCGGCCCTCCAAAATGGCAGCTGCGTGGGCAAAACATGGTGCTGGAAGTGCAGGTGCTGGCCTAAGGGAAAACAGGACAAGATAAGGCAACTAGCATCTTCAACTCTCCTTCTATTCCAAGTCTCCTAATCTATCCCTTGCCTGCTCACCTCCAGACATCGAGCTCAGGGTTGTAGGTCTCCACAGAGTCCAGGGCAACACCATTTTGTCTTCCACCTAGGGCATAAAGTTGTCCATCTAGTGCCACCAAGGGGAAAAAGCTTCGAGCCTGGGACAAAGGAGCCATTTCCTCCCAGTCCTCTTGATTGGGCTCCCACCTGGACGTAGGCAAGAAGAGTGACTCTGTGTGGTTGGCTAGGCCAGCAATTTCTCTCCCTGCCCACCTTGGGGCCTACCACATCCTGCCCACTCTTAGAAGCTCATACCTGAGAGTTGAAGCCAGGGTGTTGGAGTGACTGTAGAAATCTTGTCCCC
The DNA here is from genome assembly GCF_009761245.1 of Sapajus apella. Taxonomy (NCBI): domain Eukaryota; kingdom Metazoa; phylum Chordata; class Mammalia; order Primates; family Cebidae; genus Sapajus; species Sapajus apella. The sequence continues at coordinate 8,622,609 of NW_022437062.1, forward strand.
CACACACATAGAGTTCACTTCCTGCCAGGCTCGCGGCCCCATGCCGGAAGCGTCCTGGGGCAGGCAGGGCAGGCAGCTGTCCCCACTCCACAGTTCGTACAAGTCCGATGCCACAGCGGAAGGCTCGGGCCCACCACACTGCTTGGGATGGTTGTCTTAGGGCCATGTCTGGTCTCAGCCCATCCCCGCCAATCACTACCAGTGCCCGGTCAGGCTCCCTCCGTCTCTCTTGGCCTGGAACATCAGCCTCTACCATCAGCTGGTGCAACAGATCTGGGGTCAGGGGTGGAGGTAGCCCGGCTGCCCGCACCCTTCGCAGCTCCCTGGTGGACATGCGGCCAAAGCGGACGCATCGCAGCAGGGCCTTGGCCTCTGACTCCTGGGTCTCGGGGTTGGCAGCTAGCCAACACCGTGCAGCCACAAAGGCCTCGAACTCCTCCTGCACATGGAGCTCATCACTATCCAGAAGCTCAGCCAAGCAGGCAGCTGGTAAAGAAGGGAAAGCACGGCACAAGGCTACAGCAGGCAGGTGGGTGAGGAGGTAGTGACGGGCTTTGCTCCAGAGCCTCTCCAACCCAGGGGCTTCCGCCATGGGGAACAGGGCCAGGCAACGGGCGGGGCTGAGGCCCTGTGCCAAGCCTTTCTGACACAAATCCAGGCAGGAAGAGCTCTGGTACTGCAGAGCAGCCTGAGCAGCTCTCAGGAGTCCTGGCCACCTTGCCCGCACAACTCCAGAGTAAGCAAAAGAGACAAGGAGTTGCAGGTCCCGGGTGGAGATGGTTCGCAGAGACACCTCTGTGCCCTTGGATTCCCTCATCCCGCTCAGGAGCATGGCCCCAAAGAACTCACTGCCGCAGGCCAGGGCTGCTCGGTGCACTGTAGGAGGGCAGAAGAAATAGAGGAGGACTCAAAGTGTTGCAAGACCTATAGGCACTACCCCAACTTGGCACCTCGAGCTATGGCCCTTCAAGCCACCCACTGCTACAGGCCAAACTGTGGTGTGCATCAGAATACCATGAGTAGTTGTTAAAATGTGGGTTTCAGTGGCCCACTCCCAGAGATTCTGATTCTACAGTTCTAGACAGAGACTCTAGAAATTTGTATTTTAACACTTCAAGTAACCCTATGTGATTCTCATGTTAGTGGCCTGAAGACACTTTGATAAATATTGCTTTAGTCTTTTCGATCAGGTCGGTCAGAAAAAAAAATCTGAATGGATCGCGTTGAGAAGCATTTGCTAAGAGGGGCACAAAATAAATGGAAAAGACCAACACGCAACTTATATAGGTCTCTCTATGTTATGCACAAAATAAAATTCTTTACAATTTCAAGAACCAAAACTGACAACTATTCTGTTAGATTTTGCTGGGAAAGTGGCACCACTTGGGAATGGCTGTAATCCAACTTCATCTAATTACTGTCTCTTCTTGCCTAAGATTTAGTCTTTAATGTTTTCCATTTGTCTCAGCTTTTCTCTGCATAACCCTCTCCTGATCTTGGTATAATTTATAGAATCATGAGATCTGAAACTTGAGACCTTCAAAATAACCTAAGTCAATTATTCCCTTTAAAGTAAGGGAACTGGCTGGGCGAGGTGGCTCATGCCTATAATCCCAGCACTTTGGGAGGCTGAGGTAGGTGGATCACTTGAGGTCAGGAGTTCAAGGCCAATCTGGCCAACATGGTGAAACTCTGTCTCTACTAAAAAAAGACAAAAATTAGCTGGACATGGTGGCAGGCACCTGTAATCCCAGCTACTTGGAGGCTGAGGCAGAAGAATCACTTGAACCTGGGAGGCGACAGTTGCAGTGGGCTGAGACTGCACCACTGCACTCCAGCCTGGATGACAGAGCAAGACTCCACCTCTAAATAAATAAATAAATAAAATAAGGAAACTGAGTTGAATCCTAGAGAAAGGACGTGATTTATTTTCCATTTCCATGTGGGCAGATCATCTCCATCCACTGTCACTGATGTCAGGCTTCACTAAGCATGCTGGTGTACCAATGCCTTGGTTATGACAATGAAACTGTCCTGTTAACATGTACTGTTATACAATTAAACCTCATACTCCACATCACCTATGGATTATTCTGGCCAAAATATTTAACTTGAATCTATTCAACTCTTTAGATCTAAAGTCAAGTTTATAGGAAGTTGAAAGGCTAAAGGAACAAGTTAGGCAAAATCACAAGGGGAAGAAAAATATACAAATCTAGAAAATGGAGCATTTTATAGGTTAACCTTCTTTTTTCTTATAGATAGGGTCTCACTCTGTTGCCCAGCCTGGAGTGCAATGGTGCAGTCTTGGCTTACTGCAAACTCCACCCCCTGGGTTCAAGTGATTCTCGTGCCTCAGCCTCCGGAGTAGCTGGACTACAGGTGCGCACTACCATGCCTGGCTAATTTTTGTATTTTTAGTAGAGACAGGGTTTCGCCATGTTGGTCAGGCCGACCTTGAACTGATCTGCCTGCCTTGGCCTCCCAAAGTGTTGGGATTACAGGCGTGAGCCACCACACCGGGCCCAGGATAACCAATCTTACACGTTACTGTTTTTACCAATCAATATATCAAGTAATAAAAAAGGGGAAGGAGGACTGTACTGGATTAAAGGAAGCTTAAGAGACATACAACTGAGAATAGCATAGTCCTTGATTAATTCCTGGGTTGAACAAACTCATTCTAAAAAATGTTTTTTGGACAATTGGGAAAATATAAATGTGGACTAGGTGATATTAAGAAATTACTGTCCAGGCGCGGTGGCTCATGCCTGTAAACCCAGCACTTTGGGAGGCTGAGGCAGGTGGATCACCTGGGGTCAGAAATTTGAGAGCAGCCAAGCCAACACGGTAAAAACCCCATTTCTACTAAAAATATGAAAATTAGCTGGATGTGGTGGTTCACGCCTGTAATCCCAGCTACTCAGGAGGCTGAGGCAGGAGAGTCACTTGAACCTAGGAGGTGGAGGTTGCAGTGAGTTGAGATCATGCCATTGTACTCCAGCCTGGGCAACAGAGCAAGATTCTGTCTCTAAATAAATAAATAAATAATAACTATTAATCTTGTTGTGCATGATAAAGGTATTATGGTTATGATAAAATGTCCTCTTTGCTTTTTTCCTTTCATACCTAGTCCCACAGAATTGTCCTCTTTTAAAGAGATGCATACTCAAATATTTATGAGTAAAATTTCATGAATTTACTTTAAACTTCAGCAAAAAATAAAATAAACAGATGAAATAAATATAGTAAACAGTTGTTAAGTCTGGGCAATGGGTGTTTGAGTGTTCATCTTATTCTTTGCTTTGGAAATTGCTTTATAATAAAAAGGTAGGTAGGAATGCCGCTAGAAGTCCTTATAGGCAGGTCACAGAGGCCCAGGCTGTTTAAGAACTCCATGCTGCCTTGATCAACTGTGGCATGTGTGCCTCTCCCAAAGGGCAGGTGTTGTTCATATGACCTTCCCTTGTCTTTTAAGCAGTAGGTAGTGGACTGGTACTTCCCAAGTAGTAAGCCTCAATGATAGATTTCAAATATATATTGTCTGATAACATCTACATTCCTCAAAACAAGCTAAGCCATCTCAGCTTCCATATCATCAATCAACCTGTAGTTCAAAGCCAACCCTGAAAGGGCTCACGATCACTTGTATTCACCTCTTACTCATTACTATTCCCTAGGATTTTAAGTGACAGGTTCCCAACCATTAAGTAGGAATGTTTCCTAGGGAAATAAAAGCAGTGATACAAGTATGCTTAAATTCAAAAGCCTAGTGAGAATTTTATAATTACAAACATTTAAATCACCCCTCCATCTAGTGCTATCAGAAATGAAAATAAAGACCTTTGGAGTAGTTTTCCTTCTAGGAGTCCCAGAGGCACTTTAGATCCCAGTCACTCCTCTAATGAGCAGTAGCTATGTAACTCTGGACAAGTCTTGGATTCTGATTTTTTTTTTTTTTTTTTTTTGAGATGGAGTCTCGCACTGTCACCCAGGCAAGTGCACTGGCATGATCTCAGCTCACTACAATTTCCGCCTCCAGGGTTCAAACAATTCTCCTGCCTCAGCCTCCCGAGTAGCTGGGACTGTAGGCATGCGCCACC
>NW_022437062.1:8626811-8646531 GCF_009761245.1 Sapajus apella
AACTTTAAACTTTCATGTGTCCACATTGCAACTTCATTTTCCAGGTCCTATGGTGTCTTGGAATAATGGCATAGGAGGCATTGCATGGCCTAGTTCATGGAAGCAGACTGGACTAGTAATGTGGACTTGTATCCTGGTTGTCGTAAGTCAACATCTCTGAATTTAATGTTCCTTATTTGCACCTATAGATAATGATATTGACCTCACTAGCTTTCAGTGAAAATTAAAAGAGATGTCATGTGTAAAAGTTTCAGGCACCCATTGCCTCACTAAATGTTAGTAGACTCTGAATAACACCCAACTTACGCAACCCTACTTAGCTTTCCTGGTGATGAGCAGGGTTAACTTCAAAGTACCATGGCCAGACCAGGCACGGTGGCTCATGCCTGTAATCCCAGCACTTTGAGAGGCCGAGACAGGTGGATCACTTGAGGTCGGGAGTTCTAGATCAGCCCGGTCAACTTGGTAAAACCCCATCTCTAGTAAAAGATACCAAAAAATTTAGCCAGGTGTGGTGGCAGGCGCCTGCAATCCCAGCTACTTATGAGGCTGAAGCAGGAGAATCACTTGAACCCAGGAGGTGAAGGATGCAGTGAGCTAAGATCATGCCACTGCACTCTAGCCTGGGTGACAGAGTGAGACCCTGTCTCAGAGGAGGAAAGAAAAAAAAATAAAAAAGGCCCCTGACCTGGTGACCTTAAACAGTACCAGAACTTGCTCATTAGTTGCAGGGCCCGTGAGTCAAGCACACCAAGGTGAAAGGACACACTGAGTTTTCCACCATGTTCCCCTGGCTTTCCTGTGTCCCAAATGGAAGATGCCAAGAAGGGCCTTTGGTTGATTTCTGTTTGAGTCAATCCACTTTCTGCTTGTTCTACTGCCATGGATTGTACCCTTAGCTCTAGCCAGCTGGCTGGAAATGCCTTGTTACTGGACACAGGAAAAGCCAGACAGAGAGTCAGTTTAAATCTGTCAGCTCGCCTAGAAAACAACTCAACTGCGCATGCTCAGTTCTCGGTGCGGCATGAGAGGCACCAAAGGCCATCCCAGGGAAATTCTGACAGCAGCAGGGATCGAAACCATCAAGGTGGGGATCAAACCGCCTGCGGCTTGCACACACCATTCCGGCAGCATATGCACCTGCAGTAATTTAATGCCCTACAAGCCCTCACCCCGCAGCTGGCAGCCGCCTGCCTCCAGCTTCAAGTCACAGCCGACGCCCTCTCGGTAGAGAAGCTCGATTCCGCGCAGGTTCTCCCTCAGCTCCTCTGCCTGGCTGGGCTCCTTTACATCTTCCCGGGCATTTCCAGCCCTCTCGCATCTCCGCTGGGCAGCAGCCTTCACCCGGGGCGCTCCCAGCGCCTCGGCGGCCGCCAGCACATCCCCCTGCGGGGCGGGGCCCAGCACCCCCTCATAGGCAAAGGTCAGCACGGCCTCCCATCCCCCTGGGGACACCTCGAGGCTTAAGAGGGGCCGCGGACCTCCGCCGCCCAGCAGCCTGTCTCGGAAGAGGCTGCTGACTGCGGCCAGGATCACCAGATGCACCCCGTATACCCGCCCCGCGACTGACACCTCTTCGTCTAGCAACAATCTCTGCTCCCGCAGCCGCTGGGCCTCGGCGAAAAACTGGCTCGGATGCTCCTCGCTGCGCAGCCACTCGGGCTCCTCCTCGTCTTCATCTTCATCCTCTTCCTCTTCTTCCTCTAGGAACAAGGCTGAAAAGGGAAGGCTCCCTGGGACCAGGGTCCTGGGGCCAGGCTCTTCCAGAGGAAAAGAAGGCAAACTGGGATCCTCGTCGGGGGAGGAAGGCCAGGAAGCGGCTCTTTGGGCGTGCACGGGGAGTCCAAGGCAGTCCTGGACGGGAAGAGAGATACTCTCCAGCTGAGAAGGATAATGTGGGGTGTCCGAGAGGCTCATGCCGGGGTTTGCTGGATAGCTGCAGATGAGCAGAAGCAAGACAGCCTAGTGTCAGAGCTGGACCCAGAGAGGCCAGAGGAACCATGTCTCCAGCCGGTCAAAATGTCAGTCTCTCCCCTGCTCCAACACCCTCCTCCTACCCCCAGCCACATCCCAACACTGGAGTATCAGGGATATACAGGGCAACTATGGGATACAAACGGTACAGCAAAACATGCAAGAAGCCAGGTAAAGATCCTGTGCCACACTCCTCCCCATTGCCCCCATCCTTTTAGTCACCCTCAGGAGACACCAGTGTTCCGCTTGCCCTCTTACTTGAGCCCCTGCTGTGCTTGGGGCTGTGTGGCAGAGGGAACTTGCCCACATGGCATCCCAGTCAGCCAGTGGCCCCATGGGGCTAATTATAGCTGGTGGTGGTTGGCTAGGCACTTGGCACCTGGTGTCCTAACTCTGACACCCAATCCCCTGGGCTCCCTCCCAGATTGACACCCCCACCTTCCCACCTATAGGTCATACAAGAGTGCTGAGCTAGGCAAATTAGAAAAGTAAGGAGAATGAGGGGATCCGATGGAATGAGCCCAAGGCCAGAAGGGCTGTGCTCACCAGAGTGGGCTGGAAGGGTCAGGCAAAGAGTCTGGACTGGGCTTTGGCTGTTGACTTTTCTGTGCATGATAAAGCTGGGACCTGGCCGGGCATGGCAGCTCTTCCCAGTAATCCTAGCACTTTGGGAGGCATGATGTGGGTGGGTCACTTGAGCCCAGGAGTTTGAGACCAGCGGGGGCAACATGATGAAACCCCAGTTTTTTTATTTCTACCAAAAAATACAAAAATTAGCTGAGCGTGGTGGCTCATGCCTGTAGTTGTAGCACTTTGGGAGGTCAAGGCGGATGGATCACTTGAGGCCAGGAGTCTGAGACCAGCCTGAGCAACATGGTGAAGCCCCATCTCTACCAAAAACTATAAAAATTAGCTGGGCATGGCGGGCCACACCTTTAGCCCCAGCTTCTTAGGAGGCTGAGGTGGGACAATCGCTTGAGCCCAGGAAGCAGAGGTTGCAGTGAGCCGAGGTTGCACCACTGTACTTCAGCTTGGGTGACAGAGAAAACCCTATCTCAAAAAACAAAAAATCTAGGACCCAGGAGGGAACAGCTGAGACCCAGGAGCGAACATAGCCCAGCCTTATCCATAGAGGACAGAGGTGTGGGGAAAGTGAAGGGGCAGGGATCAGGGCTATGGACCTAGATGTCTCACCCCCAGCACAGGGCTTTCTCTCTGTCCAGAGGTGGGGTCCAGGGTGAGAGCCTGAAATTCAACCCTGTGTCTTTGGAAAAGTCTGGGCAATTCTAACTCTCATCTTGGCACTGGGATAAGAACCAGATAGTGGAAGGTGTGATTGAGCTGCATGCTGTGTGGACCAGAGTCCTGGACTAGATGGGCTATGGGCATGCAGGTATTCCGTTTGAACCAGTCAGTAACAGCCACTCCCTCTCCCTCCAGGACACCTCTTTTCTTATCCTGAGACCAGGTGCTTGACTAAATCCCCTAAAAGCCAGGCAATCACTTTGTGCCACAGTTTTGAGTATCATATTGGGGAAAGGATTTGGGGGAAGATGCAGTGATATACTTCCTCTCCCTTCTCTTAGGGAGGTCGGGTAGGCCAAGGGCGGCTACTTCCTGGCCTATAAAATGTCTGGCCCAGGCTAGATAGGTTGACTCCACAGGCAGACTTAATAAGGGAAGGAGGTATGAGTGTCCCTTGTGATTCAGATGAAAGGGATCATGTGGAGGGTGGGGTAGGGTGGGAAAGTGGGCTGACCCTCACAGCACCCCCTCCTATTTTCAGAGCTGTCTCTATTTCCCCATTTGTTGCCTGGGTACCTCTGGCAACTCTTAGTAGTTAGCATTCCCTGGGTGAGCCTAGCCAGTAGGTGTACTTTCCAAAATGACCGAGAGGCAGTTTGTGGTTGTCCTGGCCAGCATAAGGGGAGATAGTGTCCAGGGTCTGAACCCTCTTTCCCAGTTCATACATTTCAGATGCCTCTCACAGCCTCCCTGCAGCAAGACAATGTGGCTAGCATCTTGACCCCCGCCGCCCACCAGGAGGTGGAGGAACTGCAGTCTGGTAGAGTCATACCCCAAGCCAGCCTCTGTTCACCACCTGCCTATAAGGATGAGGACCCTGGACCCTGCTATGAGTTCTATGCCAACTCCATAGTCCTGGGATGGCTCCATGCAGCTTGGTAAGACCCAGGTCCCACAGTAAACTCCTGAAGGTAGAATAAAATCTGCGTGTGGGCTACCACCACCTTCCATTACAGCTCTGGGACTGCCCTCCAGGTCCATTAGCTATCCTCCTGGTTGCAGATGCAATGGCTAGCGAGGGGTCTTGGTATCTGTTATGTATGTGCTGTTTTGGCCAGGATATAGCACCACATTCACCTCGACAGAGGAATCCCACACCAAGCCACACTCCCAAGATGATCTGGAGAATTCTGGGGCCAGGACCAGCAAGGCCCCAGTGCACTTCAGCTGGGTCACAGAAGTCATGGTAATGGATTGGAGCTCATGGTTCCCTAAGTCTGGGGATCTAGGCAGGTAAGAACTCTTTGCTCCAGGGGTTTTAGGGGAGTGCTTCTGAAGGGGGCATCCTCACCCCAGGGTGCCCATGGCTCATTATCCTATTCTTGGCTTCAATCATACTGTCACTGGGTTGTCTATCTCAGCCCTCTCCAGCAAAGGCAACATCAAGGCTGGTGAGTCTATAGTGACTCCCACTCCTCCCTTCATGTTTCCCGCATCCCTCTTATCTGTTAATGAATTGTATGGTGTTCTGTGATTATCAAACTTGGTCATTTCCTTATTCCCCCAACCCCTGCCATATAGACACTTCCATTTCGCCTTTTGGTACTGGTGGTACCTTGACAGCCCTACTGCTCTGGGATGGGGTTTTAGTCCCATGAAGAAATATGTATCCTCAATCCCATTTCCAGGTTCCTATATGATTCAAGATGCTTCAGAAAATAGGACTGACAAGGGTGTGCAGAATGGGAGTTGCCTGGCCGCAAAGTCCAATATGGCTGGGATTTCAGCGGCTGTCGAGAGCAAGGGTCCTGCCTCTATGGGCTCTCTAGTCACTACGAGGTGAGTGAACCAGAGGAGAAGTATAGAGAGTGAAGCCTGGCCCATTGCCTGGCATAGCATAGATGCTTGATTCATGTGAATGGGGTAAAACCTTCAAAGATGCAGATAAATTCTAAGAAGTCTGGGAAAACTAGGTGAAAACATGGGTAGAAAGCATTGTTTTAGGAATGCATTGATTTTTGCTTGTCTGCCCTTTTCCTCAGGCCAGAAGCATGGTGTCGGGAGCAGCTGTGCCACGATAAACCATACCCAGTCATTGGCTTTTTGCGGGGGAGGGGGAAGGCCATGGCAAGAACCACAAGCCTCTGTGGAGCTATCTGCTCACCCTCCCCATTGCTGTAGGTTTCATCCTTATTCCTCACCCCACCCTCCACACCAGGCTCTATTAATCACCATTCCTCTCATGCCCTTCCCAGCCCTACCTCTGGCTTCTAGGACCTGATCCTAAAGCCTCTTTTCTATTGCTGTTTTCCTAAAAGTGGACGAAAATGTCTCCAAAGTTTGCAGTGGTAGGGGTGGTATGCAAGGAGTAAGGAGAAGGGAATGTGCAGGTGGAGTAAGAAGGGAATAGAGAGAATGGGGAAAGCCATAAAATTATGTCCCTGACTTCCAGACCTGGATCTTATGACGCTAGTGTGGAGACTCACTCCTGACCTTTCATCTCCCCTAAAGCCGAGCTAAACAGCATTGCCCCCATCATCACCAACTTCCTGCTCTGTGCCTGTGCCCTCATCAACTTTGGCTGTTTCTACACCTACCTTACCTGGCTGCCTGGTTAATGTGGGCAGGTGCTGAGGTAAGGTCCAGGGCTGGAAAGACCTGAGGAGTTGGGAAGACATCCTTGGGGTACATGAGTGGGTGGTGCTGAGGTCAGGACAAGGGCCTGCATTTGCTCTTCCCTGCAGGCTGGTGCCCTTCATTCTGCAGGTAAAGTCCCTTGCTCTCCCTCCTGGGCTCTCTGCTCTGCCTGCTCATCATGTTCCTCCTCACATGGCGGGTTCCTCCTGCTGTTGCTCTATAAGAAACCTAGTGAGTGAGTAGGAGGGTGAGTAAGGAGTCAGGAAGTGAGTTACAACAGGAGGCTGACCCCCACAAAAAGCCCAGAATTACTAACAGTAAAATCTCGTTCCTCTTCTACCCGACGATTGATGCACCACCCCTATCATTCTGCACCACCCCTTCCTCTTTGCAGTTGTGAACTGGGGCTCTTCAATCCAGGCAGACACCTATCACATGGCACTGTCCTGAGTGAGCCTCACCAATGTGCAAGATCACATTAAGAACTTCCAGTAAGGAAGTCTCTAGACCAGAGGTTGAAAATGGTAGCCAAGGAATGGGATCTTCGTCTGGATTTTGATTGCACAACATTTACAATTTTTAAAATAAACTGCCAACACTTAAGATCCAGGCATCTGCTAATCCTGGGCCTCCATCCCACAAGACACAGTTAGCTGGGGCTGAGTAGCTCCTCTCCTGTGGGACAAGGCAGGTGCTCTCCAGTTTTATCACAGTTCCCAGTTGGTCCACTTGATTCTTTAATATAACACGACTCGTTCTTGCAGACTATTGGCTTTTTGGGAAAGCCCATGGCAAGAACCATGAACCTCTGCAGGGCTATCTGCTCAGACACAGAAGGAAAGTAGCTTCCTGAATTCTGGGAGGAGTAGTGGAGAAAAAGGGAGTCTTCTGGTCACCCCTCACCCAACATACCATACCCCCTTCTTTCCTAGTTGCTTCTCCTTTCAGGTCTCGTGTTTGAACCAACTGAAGTCCAATGTACTTATCCTGGGTTATCAGCAAAATTGGCAGAAAGGGCCTATATCTGCTGTCAAGTATTACATAGGTATTCTACTGTAAATGTGAGATAGAGAAGAGTAAGATGGGCATACAAATGGTCAGGAACTAATAATGAGAGGAAATATAATCATGGTGAAGACCTTGCTTCCCACAGCTGCCCAGCAGCGCCTGTGTCCCCAGGAAAAAGACTCCCACTCCTTCATCTCTTCCTCCTAGACCTTTTCTCTCCTCTCCATAAAGTGATGCCTTTGATTACTACTATGGCATAGCCTCATAAGGATGCCAGGAGGGTTAAGCCTGGCTACTCAACGCCAAGCTCAAGGTGAGTGAAAAGAGGAATAAGAGAAGGACATGGTGTGAGAGGTATAGAAATTGGCTCTCAAAGGCAATCTGGGAGGCACATGAGCTCATCTAGAGTTACCAAGACCTAAGACTGAATAGAATTGGGTACCAGATGTGAGAGAAATGAATTTGCTTGACGTTTGGTTCTCCTGAAATGTTTGGGGTGGGGGAAAGCTTTGAATGTCAGGTGGGAGAAATTTTGATCAAAAGATAAAACATAGTAGGGTGAGCTGGAGTGTGGTCAGGAAGGGCTACGGTCCAATTCTAGAGAATGGTTTCCAGCACTACCCTAATTCTAGTAATATTACACATCTTGCCAGTTTACATTTGGGGCATCCTTAGTAGAAAGATAACATTATTTTGTGTTACAACACAAAAGATAGCCCCACTTTTCCCAGTAAACCCTGAATATTTGGACGTCATAGGGATGGATACTTAGCAGAAAGGAGACCAATCCTAAAACATGTCCTGTTTTAGGAAAAACAGAGTTGAGAGTGGGTTAGAGAAGCAGGCACCCAGGAAAATGAAAAGGGAATGTGGTTAGTCAATATGGAGAGAAGCCACATGACATTTCTCTGGAATAGCAGTAATTCTCTTAGGGGAAGAGAGGTACGATACAAGGAGCAGTTGCTCAGCTGCGTAAGGAGTTTGTCTCATTCTTTCTTACTCTCTTCTCAGGCAGCATCCTTACTCCAGCAGCCTCAAACAATGTTCCAATGCAAGCAGGGCCAGAGGACTGTGGACGTCTACTGGCTCAGTAATGACGGTAGGGACTCCAGGGCTCCCCAGGAACTCCCAAGTTCTCCAAGCTCCAGGGAGAACAGGAAAGGGAAGATCGGGACATAAAAACCAGAACAGGACTAGAAAATGAACTCTGCATTTACCAAGTGCCCAATGCTCTGCTCCCACCTCAGAGGACAACTGTGGTGTTTAAAGGCCAACAGAAAAGCTAGTGTTGGTGGAGCTGAGCAAACAAAGAATTGAGTAGTGGATGAAAGTGGTAGGTGGGGAAGGGCAGAGTGGATCACAGAGGGCCTCACAGGCCTTTAAAAAAGACTCTGATTTTTCCTTTGATGTAAGAAAATACTGAGGGTTTTGAGCAGAAGAGTAACTTGATCTGGTTTCCATGCTAACGCTATTCACTCTGGCTGCTATGTGGAGAATTGACTCTAAGTAGCAATGGTCAAAGGAAAAAGACCAGCCACAACAATAATTCTGAAGATACAGAATTCTCACATTTCTCCTCACTTCCACTGCTGCCACTGTAGATACCTGATCTGCAGTGGCAGCAGTGGAAGTGAGGAGAAATGGAATTCTGGATATACTTTGAAGGTGGAGCCAAGAGGATTTGATGAACTGGAGAAGAAGAAATAAAACTGCCAAAGATACTTTGGCATGAACAACTGGAGAAGTAAGTGCAATTTTGAGTATGTTAAATTTGAGATGTCTTTTTTTTTTTTTTTTTTTAAAGACGGGGTTTCACCATGTTGGTCAGGCTGGTCTTGAACTCCCAACCTCAGGTGATCTGCCCACCTTGGCCTCCAAAGTGCTTGGATTACAAGCATGAGTCACCACGCCCGGCCGAGATGCCTATTAAACATCCAAGTAGAGGTGCCAATGGGCAGCTAGGTATTTGGGATGGAAGTCCAGGCTGGAGCTGTAACTGGGAGTCACAGGTATATGTGTAAAGAGAGTAGTCTGAGGACTAAACTCTGTGGAGATGAGGAGAAACTGGCAAAGGAGACTAAGAAAGCGCAGTCAGTAAACTAGGAGGCAGACGAGAAAATGCATCCTAAAGCCAAGTAAGGAAACTGTTTCAAAGAGGAAGTGCCAAATGCTGCTGATAGCTTCTGAAGATGAAGAATACGCCATTAGACTTAGCTATGTGCAAGTCATTAGTGAATGTGGTAAGAATAGTTTTGGTAGAGATTTTAAAGAGAAATTGAAGACAAGGCTTTTTAAGTTTTGCTGCAAAGTGGAACAGAAAAATGGGAAGCAGTTGGAAGGGCAAATGGGGTCAAGAGGGCATTATTTGTGAAATGAGGAAAACAGTGGCATCTTTGTGTGATGATGGCAAGATTCAGGACAGAAGGAAATACTGACTCTACAGGAAAACAGGGAGAATTATCCCTTGAGAGAGTCTTGCTGTCACCCAGGCTGGAATGCAGTGGCATGATCTCGGCTCACTGCAACCTCTGCCTTCTGGGTTCAAGCGATTCTTGTGCCTGAGTAGTTGGGATTACAGACGTGTGACACCACGCACAGCTGACTTTTTGTATTTTTAGTAGAGATGGGGTTTTGCCATGCTGCTCAGACTGGTCTGGAACTCCTGGCCTCAAGTGATCCACCCACCTCGGCCTCCCAAAGTGCTGGGATTACAGGCGTGAAGCACTGCACCCAGCCCTGACTTTTAATCAGTAAAGTATCCTCTAATCCGTGGTGACAATCCAATGTCCTCTAAGAAGCAAAATCAGCTCTGGTTGAGAACCACTGGTTCATGGTAACAGGAAGGAAGGCAGAGGACATGGGTACAGATGCTTGAAGGTGGTTAGTTTCAAGGGTAGAAGGCTATAAATGTATACTGACTGCTTCTATTTTCTTACTGAAATAGGAACCAAGGTCAGAGAATAGGGGGAGATGTTAGAGATTTGAGAGGACAGAAGGTCTCAGAGAGTTACTAGAGAAGAGGGCAAGTGAAAGGACTAGAGAAATGGTCTATTTATGGGTGGCCTAAAGGACCCAGTTTAGTGTCACAGTCATAAATTTAAACATCAGTCAGCATAGCTATTTTTTACTAGCCTTTTCGGCTCCATGGGTCTTAGGCAGGTAATCAGCTGAATATGCCAAAAGCAAAAGAGGGGAAAGGAAATGAGGCAGATTATGGGAATTTAGCTGAAGGAGGAGGGAAATAAAAACACGTGGGGGATAAAATCTGTGAAAGGAAGTATGATCAGTGGACCATAGGTCCTGGTGAAGGGATGAACTGCTGGATTTCGCATACTAACGAAAATGTACTGGAAAGATAGGAGGTGGTGGTAGCAGAGAGTCGGCTATTTGAAACTGAGATGTGGAGGACCTGCAGCTCTAGCACAGGACCAAAGAAATAAGTGGTTGAAGTGGTGTTAGAATGATCTACCAGAACACTGAAATCCTCAAGATTTATGACAACAGTGGTGTTCGTGTGCTAGTTTGTTTCAAAGCAGAAGGGTCCTAGGGATAAGGGACAATGGTCTGGAAACAGTATGAGAAAAAATGAGGACACGTGCACCACCTCCAGGCCCAGTGGTACAATGGGTGCGAGAGGGAAAACACCACCACTGCCAAGTAAGAGTCCTTGTAAGAAACCAAGTCTGAAGAGTGTGAATGTGAAGGGAACATTCAGAGAAGAGGCTGAGATACAGAGAATTTGACATATGACTGGCTATCAGTTTCAGAGGGCACAGTGGAAGAGCTGCTAGAGTTAGAAAAGGTAGGTACTGTAGATGCGAACAAAACAGTGGAATCACTGCTTTGTTCATGTAGGGGAAAGTATATGGAGTAGAGGCAGTTTTACTCTAGAGTTACAAATTAGACCAATCTCCAGGCTGTTTGTTTGTTTTTAAGAGACAAGGTTTTGTTCTGTCACCCAGGCTGGAATGCAGTGGCAGAATCGCAGCTCACTGTGATCTCAAACTCCTGGGGTCAAGCTATCTTCCCAACTCAGCCTCCCTTGGAGTTGGGACTACAGTAAGCTGTGACTGAGCCACTGCTCCCAGGGAGCTATAGTGTGCCACCATGCCCAGGTAATTTTTAGATTTTTCGAGTAGATGGTGTCTGGCTACGTTGCCTGGGCTTGGCTTAAACTCCTGGGCTCAAGGGATCCTCCTGCCTTGGCCTCTCAAAGCATTGGGATAACAGGTGTGAGCTACTGCACCCAGCCTCCAAGCTGTTTGAAGAGAAGTCTTGAGTATCTACTTCAAAGAATTTAAATGAGAGAATGAATGTAAAGCAGTTAAAATAGGACCTAATACTGAAATAATAATAGTTATAATACTATTGTTGCCAGGCACAATGGCATGCCTACTCAGGAGGCTGAGGTGATAAGACTGCTTGAGCCCAGTTCAAGACCAGTCTGGACAACACAGCAAGATTCCATTTATTAACCAAAAAAAAAAGAAAAGGCAAAAAAAAAGGATACCTCATTCTTGGCTCCACAGCAGCAGCTTCCAACAAGAATTTATCAAACACCAAATCTATATATTGGTCCTGCACAACACCATCCAACCACCAACATATAAAACCAAAAAAAAAAAAATTTATTGCTGAGTCATCTTGGGGTTCCATGAAGGACCCCAAGCCTTGCTTGGAGTCTATAGCTTTGCTAGGACTCCCACGACATCAGGATAGAGATTGACGCACAGGGTCCTTCGGGTTCCAATTAGGGAACTATCTACTCTGATTCTGTTAATCTTATTAGTCCCTCCAGGTCACTTCTACTTCATCTGTCCGATACCTGCAGAAAAAGAGAAAAATCAAGATGGAGAACTAGCCCTTAACATCTTCCATTCTTCTCTGCCCTCATGTTCCTGGACTCTCTTCCCTGCTGATTTTTGTCTACATCCCAATAATCTATCCTCACCAAGAGGTGAATCACTCACCTCTGTGTAACCCCAGAATCACTGAGGGGGGTCCTGTGTCCAGCCTGAAACATCTCCCAGCCAGCCTGAGCTATCATGGCTCCATTGTCAATACAAAATCTGGGATGCAAAAGCGATATGAAAATTGGCATCTAAGGGTGGGAAATCACAAGAACAGGAGAAGTAAAAAAGAAACCAAAGGTAAAGTGTCTTTACCTCTCATCTGTAGCAAAAAGCCGGGCTCCACGTTCCTGGCACATCGTCGCCATCATCTCCTGCAGCCTCACGTTACCTACAAAGAGGCAGGGAACAGGGTTAGCTTAGTTTTAGCTACCTCTTCGTGGTCCAGCAGAATACATCACATACACCTACTTTTAGAACAATGACGTAGGGGATCAGGGCAAGGATTGGGAAGCATACCCCAAACCCCTCATGATTTAGAATATCAGGAGGAAGAGGCAGAGTGCTAAGAACAGAAAAGAGAAAATTGTTCAACAGTACGTACACCCCACTCCTCCTACAATGAGGGCCTCCTGGGAGCCACAATGTGCCATGGCTCGCTCTGTTATCTCTACCAGCATTGCAAACACGGTTTCCTGTCGGGGACAGACAAGGAGAAAAGATCAGAGGGGTATCCCAGCTGGGTTCTGCTCTACTATATAAAAGCTCCTCCAGCCCCAACTTTCTGTCCCAGCTTTTTAATTCATTACCTGCAGGGAAAAACACAGATCCTCAGGAGTACACTCGCCTGTGGCCAGCATCCGATGGGCTACATCCTATAATTAAAGAGAAAAACAAATGAATCAACAAATCATTTTGTTTTCACTTCAGACAATAAAAAATAAATAAATAAATAAATCATGGTTTTGCGATTACATGAGAGCAAAAATTAATATATTCGGAGGATCACCATGTTTTACCACAAATCAAGTTACCAGCACATCCTGTACATTCCCTTCATTGGCATCATGGTATAGAATGAGCAGTATTCATTTAAGATGCAGTAATTACTTTTTGAATGCTTGTCCTGGCATCTCTCACCCCTTACCCTGCTTAATTTTTTACCTGTACTCACCACCATCTGAAACTTCATTATTTTCCTCTTTCTATCTCCCCTGCTCCCTAACTTAGAATCAAAACTCCATGTAGGCAGGGATTTTTGTTTCGCTCCATGTTGCATCTCTACTATCTAAAACAGTACCTGGCACACAAAGATATTCAGTAAGTACCTTCTAAATGAATCTACCCAGCACATGATATGGACCAGCACTGTGCTATATAAATACACTGTGCTATATGAAATACAACAGTAAGCAAAGCAGATATGCTTTATTTAAAAAGCACGAAAGTGCCTGTTTCATCACCTCTCTCACACTCACCTCAATGAAAGATAGGATCCCTGAGAATGAGACGTCCATCCCCTTTACGGTGTATGGCAGCTCAACTAGCTTCTTGCCTCTATGTGGGAATGAGTATACCAGGCACTAAGCCTACAGTCAGCTGGCTTCTCACCCTCCAAAGTCCCTCCCAAATTTTGTTAATGTATACGGGAAAATCCCTAAAGCCCCAGGAGCCAGCGTGCTTCCACCATAAGTCCCCTTACCGCTTTGCCATCTGTTCAATGTTGTATCCTGGACTTGGGTCATTCGAAATCTAGCAGAAGAAAAAAATAAGGAAGAAGTGAATGGAAGAGGACGAAATCAAATATGCAGGAAGCATAAGAAACTCATTTAATATTTCCCCCCTCCCCCTCCATGGTTTTCCTAAAATTCACCCACATTTTATGTTCTCTGCAGCCCCACTGGCTTACCTTCAGCACTCGAGCAAAACGATCCAGACAGTTACCCACTGCAATATCGATGGTTTCCCCAAAGATACGGTACCGATGTTCTGAGTATGCAATCACCTAAGGGTGATGAGGATGTCCATGAAACCCCAAGTCTGTAAAGAGGATTATTTGGCTTTGGGAGAAAAACATAGCAGAGGATCAACATGACCACCAAAGCTTCCAATAACAAGTGGGAAAAAAGTGTTTCCCAAATGGTGAATTGGTAATGTTTTTACAGCTCTGATTTGAGAAGGAATCTGTACACTCCGAGGATTCCAGGAGCAGATTCCTAATCTACGACACAGTCTAGGTCCAGGCAGAAACAGTCACTTCAAATACATTTCTTTTTTCTGGCTTAAAAGTTCCCAATATATCCCTTAAATGCAATCTCGACAGTAAGGAACAAGCTTTTCTGCTTGGAGGCAAAGAACAAGACCCCTAAATTATCACACAGGGGCAGTGGTATTTTTGTTTTTTTAAGACAGGGTTTCACTTTGTCTCCCAGACTGGAGTGATGTGATCATAGCTCACTGCAGCCTCGACCTCCTAGGCTCAAAGGATCCTCCCACCTCAGCCTCCTAGGTACCTGGACAACCATGTGTGGCTAATTTTTATATTTTTGTAGAGATGGCGTCTTACTGTGTTGCCCAGCCTGGTCTCAAACTCCTGGTCTCAAGTAAACTACCTGCCTCGGCCTCCCAAAGTGCTGGGATTATAGGTGTCAGCCACCATATCAAGCAGGGCACTGGTATTTAGAAACAAGAAGCAGAGTTGAAGAATTAAAAAATCTCATATGGAGTCAGACTAAAGGCCCAGCCAAGTCAGTAATGGCAATCCAATTAAGGTCATTTTTCTTTTATTTTTTGTTTTATTTTTTTTTTTAATACAGTCTTGCTCTGTCATCCAGGCTGGAGTGCAATGGCGTGATCTCAGCTCACTGCAACCTCTGCCTCCTGGGTTCAAGCAATTCTCCTGCCTCAGCCTTCCAAGTATCTGGGATTATAGGCGCCAGCCACCACACCCCCCTTTTTTTGTATTAAGGCCATTCTTCGTATGTGACCAACTTTTAACAGAGAATATCTGTCACCTACCGACACATATGCTGCATCCTTTTAACACCAAGGGCTTCCTAGGAACCATGAAGTCCCTTTGCCTTCCCAGTGCTGTTAGAGATTTCCTCCCTTTCTGAAATAGATCTTTCTCTGCTATTGAAAAGATAGTAACAAAAAGGGGAAGGAAAAATCCTGCCTTTCTGCTTCTACTATCCACTCCTCTCCACCTAATCATCCTCCCTGTTTCTTACATCTAAGCAAGCAGCGAAAAAGAGGAAGACAAAACCACTCCTCTTCATCAACTCTCTTTGACTCCATTATACTTTCCACAACCCAAGTCCCTACCCTTGTATGTCATCCTGCAGGCCTCAGCCAACTACTTGCCCTCTACCTGCTGAAGTTTTCACATTGTTTTCATGGGAAACGTGTCTCATCTTCTAGACACAAACCTTTCATGAGGTGGGGAAAATGCTGAACTATTTCTAATGATAATCAAGTGTTCTGTTGGAAAGGAATCCAATCCCAACCTTAAAAAGGTCATATGAGGTATCCCAAACAACTTTAGCCTCACCTATAAATTTAAAATACCTTCTGGCCGGGCACAGTGGCTCACACCTATAATCCCAGCACTTTGGGAGGCTGAGGCAGGTGGATCACCTGAGGTCAGGAGTTGGAGATCAGCCTGGCCAACATGGTGAAACCCTGTCTCGACTAAAAATACAAAAAATTAGCCAGGGGTGGTGGCTCATGCCTGTAATCCCAGCTACTTGGGAGGCTGAGGCAGAAGAATTGCTTGAATCTGGAAGGCCGAGGTTGCAGTGATCCAAGGTTGCGCCAATGCACTCCAGCCTGGACAATAAAGGCAAAACTCCATCTCAAATAAAATAAAATATCTTCTATAATTTCTGAAGTATTCTTAAAGTTATTTATACTTCTTCTTAGAATAACAAGTCTATATAATCATCCCCAGTAACACAAAAACATGTAGTTGCCCTAAAATAATAAATCAGATAGTGGTCCTTAGTTTTAATTGCTAAGATTTATAGACAAAATAAGCTTCAAAATAATGCAAGATCGTTCTTTCAGATATTCATTATTTTGAAGGCTTAATCCTTACCATTCATTTCTTTCCTGAAGTAGAAATTCCTAATCTTTATAATCAGATATAAAGTCTCATGATAATCAGATAAGTCATATAATGTTCTGATCAGGTTGCCAAAATCTGCAATGTTACAAACTCTGTTGGGGGTTTTCTGGTTTACAGTATTTTAGGTTCAGATGAGCCCAGCTTTGTTCCTGACATTCCCATGACTCAGGTAGAACAAGGAAGACACTGGTTCGGTGCCTCAGAAGTTGAGAGGGAATGGGTAGAGTACTCTAAATACCTGCGTATTCCCTCCACTGACATACAACACGGTTGGGCTGGTGGCTCCAGTGATGAGGCGGCCCATCTCAATGTGGCCTATACAGTGGTTCACACCCAGCAATGGCTTATTCCACAGCTGGGCCACAGTACGAGCCACAACGGCCACAGAAACCAGTGGGGCACCCATGCCAGGGCCTAGGAGAATAGAAATGGAAGTTATAATCCTAGAGGCTGGAAAAAAAAAAAAAAACAGGTGGGGGAAGTAAGGGATATGAGGTGGGGTAGGGGTACCAGTGATGGCAGAGGTAAGGTGTTGGCTATTTTGACCTAGCCAGGTTGCAGGTATATTCCTCCATCGTTGACCACTCTCCCAGCCATACCCTTGGTGTATGCAATGCAATCGATATCCTGGGAGGTTAATCCAGACTCTGTTAGTGCCTCCTGTAGTAGGTCTAGGATAACAGCTCTGTGATGCCTGGCTGTGTCACCTGGAAGGAATCCTAGAAAATGAACATAGGTCAGAGATCACAGGGATATTCTGTAGCAAAGGTAGGTAGGAAGTTAAAGCAACAAGAGTTTTAGTGATGTAGGAAGAGACCTTTCACTTTCCTTAAGCATTCTATCTTCCAGGTTTTCAGATATATACTCTTTCCGGCTTCTACATAGGCCATTCAACTTTCAGAAATGCTCTTCTTCCTACCCAACTCCTACTCAGCCTTCAGGACTCAATGCAAGTGGTATCTACCTCATACCCTTTGGTGATCTTCTTTCTCTGTGACCCTACAGAACTCTATGCATGATGATGTCGTTTATTTAACATAACAATTATAGCATTATAATTTTCCATGGTTTGCTCATCTTTTTTTTTTTTTAATATATATATATTCTTTCTTTTAAAGACATGTTGGCCAGGCTAGTCTTGAACTCCTGACCTCAGGTGATACGCCCGCTTCGGCCTCCCAAAGTGCTGAGATTACAGGAGTGAGCCACCACGCCTGGCCTGGTTTGCTCATCTTACTCATGAGTATCTCAAAGCATTGAGTATTTATCTTTATATTTCCAGTGCCCAAGTGTCTAGAGGAATGAATGCTAAATATACACATATATTTCTAATGAGTAATCTGTCACAGTGTCACCTGTTCAGGGAGGCTTTTCAGATACATGCAAGTCAGCTGCTCTCTCCTATGCATACAAGTGTTTGAGGGGCGAGTAGGCAAGATATAATAGCTTACTAAAAATATCAATTAAAAGTTGTAATGTGTTTGGTACTTTCATCTAATCTTCAAGATTTAATGATACAGGTATTATTCCCATTTTAAAAAGAAAGACCAGGCCCGGGCCGTGGCTCAGCCTGTAATCCCAACACTTTGGGAGGCTGAGTTGGGAGGATCACCTAAGGTCAGGAGTCCCAGATCAGCTTGGCCAACATGGTGAAACCTCATCTCCACTAAAAAAATAAAAATTAGCTGGGCGTGGTGGCACGCACCTGTAGTCCTAGCTACTTGGGAGGCTGGGGTAGAAGAGTCGCTTGAACCTGGAAGGCAGAGGTTGCAGTGAGCCAAGGGCGTGCCATTGCACTCCAGCCTGGGTGACAGAGCAAGACTCTGTCTCAAACAAAATTAAATAAAAATAAAAAATAAGCTGGGTGCAGTGGCTCACGCCTGTAATCCCGGCACTTTGGGAGATGAGGTGGGCAGATCATGAGGTCAGGGGTTCAAGACCAGCCTGACCAACATGGTGAAACCCAGTCTCTACTTAAAAATACAAAAATTAGCCAGGCGTGGTGGTGCACACCTGTACTCCCAGCTACTTGGGAGGCTGAGGCAGGAGAATTGCTTGAACCCGGGAGCTGGAGGTTGCGGTGAGCCGAGAGCGCGCCATTGCACTCCAGCCTGGGCGACACAGTGAGATTCCATCACAAAATAAAATTAATTTAAAATTAAAAATAAAAATAAAGACCAAATGTCCAGAACATAAATATTTAATATGAATATTGCAAAGCCAGCCACTTCTGTCTGGCATGTAAGCTGGGAGTCTTTTCCACTCTCTTCTTTGTCCCCATCCTATTTTTTTTAAAGTATTTTTTTTTTAAAGGAGCGTATATTCAGGGCAACTGGAATCTATACTCCTACTAAGCATTTTTTAAACAGAATATTTCGAATCCATCTCTATTACACTGTTTATCATGCTGTAGAATAAACATCTATTTATATATGATTCCACAACAGAATCATAACATCTATTTCTAAACGCTTAGCACATAAAATGCGCTCAATAAAAGGTAAACTAACTTATCAGATCCACCTCCAAGTGCCTGTACTTCTTCTAGTTATCAGCCTTGTGATGTTAATAAAGTCACATCATTTCCCTGAGACTCGGATCAAAAGCTGTAAGAACGGACAATGCACCCAAGGCCCCACTTAACTAGTATTTAGGAAGATAGAAGACTAATTCCGTGCGGGGAAGTGCGCGGAAAACTCTCAAGTCCCCTTCTCACCCACCTGTGCCCGGAGGCGTGACATAAGTCCGCCGCGGGTTCGCCAGCACCTTGCCATCCCGCACTACTCCCACGCCAATCTTATTGGCGCTGCCTTCAAAACCGAGCACCGCCGGCATGGCGAAGCCTGGGAGAAAACGCCGACAGGACTCCTAGCAACCTAATGAGTGGAAGCCCTCCCTAGTCCGCGCTGGGCCGCAGCTTTCCAGAGCACTAAGGAAGAGGGCGACACTGGAGATAGCAACGGGAGAGACACCGCAGAACGCCCGCGAGCGGAAACCCGCCAAGGCCCCTGCGGGGACCTGTCTTCCTAACTGCCAAGGACGCCAAGCCGCCTCTGTGCTTTACATTCCTATCCGTTTTTCTATCCCTTTCCTATGGTCCAGCCCAGCCTTCTCCATTGTTTTTTTCACCTCTTGCACAGCGTTAGGAGCTTAAGCCACATTCACAAAATGTGCCGAGAATCTGGCACAACGATAAACACCCCGAAGGAGGGTTGGGGCCTTAAGTCTCCTGGGCAGAAGGGAGGCTAGGCCAAGCTTCCCCGTCACGTGGTGTCAGACAGACCAATCGCGCGAATTCTTCGGCCACGTGACGCGTGTCTCGGCTCACGTGACCTGGTCCGCTACCCACGTGGGGGCTCAGCGTGCACCGTTCTTTGTACTCGGGTTAGGAGGAGCTGTGCTGCGTCCGGACCAGTGCAGATACGGGGTTGCTCTTTTGCTCGTAAGAGGGGCTTCGCTGGCAGTCTGAACGGCAAGCTTGAGTCAGGATCCTTAAGATCCTCAGTTAGTTGGAGGGCAGATCTCGCTAGTAGGGTACAAGGCACTGTGAAATGATCTTTTTACGTGGGTGAGGGGCTGAACGGCCTATGATGTACCGAGGCTGGGAAAGGATTTAGAAATAACATGGTTTGGCCGGGCGCGGTGGCTCAAGCCTGTAATCCCAGCACTTTGGGAGGCCGAGGCGGGTGGATCACGAGGTCAAGAGATCGAGACCATCCTGGTCAACATGGTGAAACCCCGTCTCTACTAAAAATACAAAAAATTAGCTGGGCATGGTGGCGCGTGCCTGTAATCCCAGCTACTCAGGAGGCTGAGGCAGGAGAATTGCCTGAACCCAGGCTGGAGTGCAATGGCGCGATCTCGGCTCACCGCAACCTCC
>NW_022437062.1:8646631-8657613 GCF_009761245.1 Sapajus apella
AAAAAAAAAAAAAAAAAGAAATAACATGGTTTGAAAAGCGGGACCTGGTGCGGGGACGCTCTAGGGAGGAGTCTTCTCCCCAGTTTTAGCTGGTTTCATTTCTTTGCGTCTGTAGGCAACGCGGTAAAAATACTCCTTCGGTGGGCGACGCAGTACAGGTGCTTCCGAAGGGCGTTCGTTACGGGAATGCCGAAGCGTGGGAAAAAGGGAGCGGTGGCAGAAGACGGGGAAGAGCTCAAGACGGGTAAGAGAATGAAATGAGCCCCTCTTCCTAGAAGCTGCGGCGGGAATTCCCTTGATAACGGTAACTATGGGCCGCTCATTTTTGTAGGGGTTTGTGAAGAAGTCGCGGTAACACCACACTTTCGTTGGGTCTATAGTTAACGCCAGATCGAGGTTGGAAGCCACCAACTTTTTGTCACTATATATTACTCATTTTATAGAGCCAGAGGCCAAGAAGAGTAAGACGGCCGCAAAGAAAAACGACAAAGAGGCAGCAGGAGAGAGCCCAGCCCTGTATGAGGACCCCCCAGATCAGAAAACCTCACCCAGTGGCAAACCTGCCACACTCAAGATCTGTTCTTGGAATGTGGATGGGCTTCGAGCCTGGATTAAGAAGAAAGGGTTAGATGTGAGTGGAATTTAAGGAGGGGAAGATATATTTTTTTCTTTTTTTAATATCATTTTCTACTTTGGTAGAGATATTCTTTAGTATTGAATAATCTTAGGGTTTAGTCACCCCTTTTTTCCGTTTAGCCTTCGGGCTGTTTTTCTCCTGCCCGGGAGAGATATATGTGGGGCTTCCCCACGTTTTCCCAGTTGTTTCCTAAATGTCCGTTTCTTCACTTCTATTGCCATTTTCGTTTAATGTTCTCTCCTCTTCCCAGACTGTTGCAAAAACCTCTTTACTATGTCTTCCTCCATTTTATCTTCAGCATGTCCTCCATTCCATTAACTACAGCTTAAAAATCTTAGCTTGCTATCCACTGCCTAGGGAAAAAACACAATCTCCTTAGTATAGCGTGTTATACTTTATCTCCCTCTATTAGTTTTTATTTATATAGCTTATAATTGTTTAAATATTGTACTACTTGAACTCCTTAGGCCAAGGAGTTTAAACTGTGCATATCTATGACTTAGCACATATTCAATAAATGTTCTGCTGAATTGATGTTTTCCACCTTTTCACTTACAGTGGGTAAAGGAAGAAGCCCCAGATATACTGTGCCTTCAAGAGACCAAATGTTCAGAGAACAAACTACCAGCTGAACTTCAAGAGCTGCCTGGACTCCCTCATCAATACTGGTCAGCTCCCTCTGATAAGGAAGGGTACAGTGGCGTGGGCCTACTTTCCCGTCAGTGCCCACTCAAAGTTTCTTATGGCATAGGTGAGACCCTGTTAATCCCTAATGCCTGAGCTCTTCAAAACCAAATGCTAATTCTCCATCTCTGCCCCACCTCTTGATTGCTTTCTCTTTTCTTAGGGATTTTTATGCTAATTTTGTTTCATCATTTCTGTAGGTGAGGAGGAGCATGATCAGGAAGGCCGAGTGATTGTGGCTGAATTTGACTCATTTGTGCTGGTAACAGCATATGTACCTAATGCAGGCCGGGGTCTGGTAAGACTGGAGTACCGGCAGCGCTGGGATGAAGCCTTTCGCAAGTTCCTGAAGGGCTTGGCTTCCCGAAAGCCCCTTGTGCTATGTGGAGACCTCAATGTAGCGCATGAAGAAATTGACCTCCGCAACCCCAAGGGAAACAAAAAGAATGCTGGCTTCACGCCACAAGAGCGCCAAGGCTTTGGGGAATTACTGCAGGCTGTGCCACTGGCTGACAGCTTTAGGCACCTCTACCCCAACACAGCCTATGCCTACACCTTTTGGACTTACATGATGAATGCTCGATCCAAGAATGTTGGTTGGCGCCTTGATTATTTTTTGTTGTCCCACTCTCTGTTACCTGCATTGTGTGACAGTAAGATCCGTTCCAAGGCTCTCGGCAGTGATCACTGTCCTATCACCCTATATCTAGCACTGTGACACCACCCCTAAATCACTTGGAGCCTGGGAAATAAGCCCCCTAAACTACCATTCCTTCTTTAAACACTCTGAAGAGAAATCTGCTTTGTATTTCTCATCTATAAAAACAGGAATCCTCCAGCCAGGCTCCTGTAGCAGACTTAGATTTCTTTTAAGCTCAAGATTTTTTTGAGGGTTTCTTTAAAAAAAAAAAAAAATTGAACAAAGCCTGCTAGTGACTTTTTTTGAATTATCCACATAAAAATAAAAAGCCATAGTTTCATCCTTGCTGTCTTTGTGTCTTACCCCTTCGTGGGGCTACACATTCCCTTCCTCCTTATATTTTCATGCATACAAGTTAACAACTGAAAAAGGGTAGAGTCATGACCTTATTTATTTACAAGCACATGATAAGTCCCTAACCTCCCCAAACACAGAGCAACCCTACCCAGCCCAGTTAAATACTGCAACTGGGGGGGAGGTAAAAAAGGCTGGAAGGAGGAATTAGGGGAAATACAGGAATAGGGGAACGTATCCCACATTAAATAGTTATATATACATCAGTTCCTGTGGTTCTGTACAGAGCAGCGGCTGACCCCACCCCCACAGGACACAATGTGGGGAGAGGAGACTGAGGGTACTGAGGCCAGAGCCAACCCCTGGTGAAGTGCAATAGCAGCAGCAAAGTCCCAATGGTGCACAAGAAGGAGGGGAACCCCCAGGGCTACCCACCCCCACCCTGCCCTGGAATGTGTAAGGGACAGGAATGGCTCTCAGGGAGCACACAGGAAGGACAAGGCTGGAACCGTCTTTAGGACCCAGTTTTAAGGGCAACATTTGCCTACTTCACCCTAGACACAGCAACCCTTGGAGGAAAGCAGATGATCAGCAGTGGTCTTACTTGCCCCTCCAAACCTAAGTGAGGGCCTGGTTCCTTCCTACCTCTCCCCAGGGAAAAGGAAGGCAGCTGCTTGGCTTCCTTATAGAAGCCCAGGGAGCCTTTTACTACCCCAGCTCCCTTTGTAGTGTCACTGTCCCCACCAGGAAGGGGCCAGGCACAGTCTTGTGGGTGATCAGGCTCAGGAGAAGTTCTGGACAGGGTGGCTGACCTTCATACAGGCCCAATAAAGGGCCCGGCCCAAACACAGCACAGCCAACAGGATGACAAATGCCCAGCCAGCATAGATGCCTCCATATCGCCGTGCATGCTTCCATGTACCAAACTGATGAAGATACGGAGGGAGAAGAAAAGAAAGATGGGGTTAATGTTGGTCTCCACTATCTCCTATTAGTCCAAAGAACGTAATAACTCAGGCTTCAGTCCTTGTTTCCTATCCACATGTAGCCACCCTCAGGGACCTTCTTAAAGGCAGCTGTTCAGCTCCCTTCCCTTAAGCAATAACATACTCATCCCATCCCATACTTATCTGTCAGTTTTTCTTAATATCTGATAAGAGAGCCAGGTTTGCAAATAGCAACTCTTATATTAAGCACTTCTCCACTGTCCTATCTTCATCCTACAGAGAAAGGATGGCTGTTTTTCACTCTCTGAGTAATAATAAAGACTGTTTTATCTGCTACCTTCCATTTTAGCTCATATGTATATTACAACTACTCTCCCAAGTTTCTTCCATTTTCTTTAGGGTAGCAATTTCCCAAATCTTAGCCTGTGGGGATGAGGCTGAAGAATTAAAGAGGTGGGGCAAGGGTACTCACAGCAAGGCCAGTGGCAGTGACTACCAAAAGCAAGCCAAGCAAGAAGCAGCAGATACATCTCTTACGTGGGTATCTGCGACCAATAGATGACCTGTGGGGAGGCAAATAGAAATGGATGCTTTTCTATGGCCCTGAAGTTTTTACTCCATACATCACTCAATCACCAGCTCAATCCCTAATCACTTACACTTTCCTGCAGTGAGGACAACGTGCCAAGGTGCGGTCTGTGAACTCTGTCCACTATAAAGAAAGGAAACAAAAATAATAGCAGAAGCAAGGTCCCCCTCAATGAGAACCTTGGGGTTGGGATGCAGAACATGTTCGCATAGGACAGACCTTTCCAGGTCATTATCATTACTTAGAGAAATACACTAGAAAAGACTCCTAGTCTCCTTTTCCCTCCCCTTTCCAATACCCCTTCCTCACCAGAAAAGTATTCTTGCAATGTCCACAGATAACCCTGACACCCATGGGTTGTGGTTCTGGACTCAGAGGTCCGGGATGCACAGGCCCCAGGTTGATGATTCTTTTGCTGTACAAAAGAAAAAGACTGTGTTTGAAAAGTTTTTAATCCTAAAAATCCCCACACAGTCCCTGTTGCACATCCCCTACTCCTTGCCTATCAAGTCATTTCTCTACACTTAGATACTCGGTCCCCCAACTGTATACCCTCAAGAATCCTTGAGAAAGAAAGAGCACTGCTTAAACTTCAGGTCTCTAATACCCCTCTTGACCTTAGGATAACACACCCAGTCCCCAAGGCTTTCTATTTTCCTAAAGGACATCATTTCATCTCAACATCTTTACTAAGTAAAGGACATCATTTCATCCCAATATCTTTATTGAAAAATGAGAAAGACAGCTGTAACATTCCTGAGGCACATGCTCCATAGCCTTTTCTCCTCCTAATAAACCCTAGGCTCTCTCACATTTACGTTCTCTATATACGTTTATTCTTTTTTGACTTTCTAGTTCCCCACTTATGCCCTTCTCCACCTTATGCCTCTTACCAGTAGGGCCGGGGACATGCAATCCGTTGGGATGTCACTTTGCAGATAAGGAGACAGTTACAGGGGCATCGAACATATTTTTTCCCTGGAGGTGCATTCTTGATTGGCTAGAGAATAACAGGGTCGTCAGCAAGCAAACCTCTAATCCCAATCCCTTCCACTTCCCTCCAAAAAGACTTTATGAGATCAGAAAGATAAGGTGCTAGCCAGGAAGTAGAAATAAAAGACTATATCATGACATTTGCTAGGTGTGAAGATGAATAACAGTAAGCATTAGCTTTGGTGAGCGGCTTCTGGGGAAACAGCTGTGTGGGACACCTGGAACTGAAACCTGGGTATCATCAAGAACACTTGGCAAAGAGCCAGAAGGTCAGGGTTCAGAACCAAGAGACCAGAAAGAGGATCCAGGAAATAGGGCCCATTTCATAGATTTGTATAACTCACCGTGGCTTCATTGCAGACACCACATTTGACTACATGCTGATGCATCTTGCCTTCCACGTTGATGAGAGACTGGCAGACTCGGCAGGTGATCATAGGGGCACTCCCACTGTCCGGGCTGGTCAAGGGTGAGTAGGGGGGTGGATCCTCCCCAGGCAACACAGCTGGATGCCCCTCGGGGAACGGGGGAAATGCTGGGGAGAAAGCAAATCAAAAAAAGGGCTGGGGTCACTTGCAGAAACCCCCCACTGATGCTCCACAGTGGTAGGGAAGTCTTTCTGATCTTCAACTCTCTGACCAAGCTCGGAAGGCTTCTCATAATGGCGCTTCTATCAGGTTGCTCAGAAACCCCTTTCGTCCCCATGCTGTAGTCGCAATTTCGGAGGGAAGGAAGCCTCGCCCAGTCACAGGTGCAGCAGACCCGCACCTGGCGACTGGGCCCCGCCTCCGCCCTCGGTCCCGCCCCCTCCCCGGCTTTCAGAGTTCCCTGGGGAGCACCTCGGACCCGCCCCGGCTTACCCTGGGGCGGGGCATGTTTACCGGCTCCGTACGGTGGTGCGGAGGGGGTCAGGCCTCCCCCGGGCCCAGCCCCACTCCCGCCTGGCCCCACTAAACCGTTGCCGCCCGCGCCACCGTCGATAGGCTCGGACAGCAGCGGGGAACGCTCTCCATCTGCCGCCATGGCTGCCACCGCCGCCTCCCGCTAGGGTCGGCGATCCGGCTCCCTTCGCCTCTGCCGCCGCCGCAGCCACTGCTACTGCTGCCGCTGCCGCTGCCGCTGCCGCCGCCGCCGCCGCCGCTACCGGGTCCCCAGGGCGCCTGCGCGCCGCGCACCCAGCTCACTCAGCAACCAGTAGCCTGCCCCGCCCCGTTCCGTCCCGCAGCACGTGATAGGCTATCCCCGCCCCGGTCGTGTTATTATTCGCGCAGACAAACCAATCCCTGGTCCTGTGAAGGCAGCCCTCCTTTTCTATTGGGGAGCGACGCACAAACGTCAACTGTCACATGACCTGCCAGATGCTGCTGGGCTTGCAAAACCTGCACGTGACTAGAGGTTCTGCAAGCTATTGGGAGCGACGACCATCGCGCTACCTCCAGACCAGGAGGTGGGGCTAGTCTGCTGTTGCTCCGCTGGTCACGTGTTTCTGGAAGCTACCCTCCTCTGTTGCTCTGCTTCTCATTGGTTCAAAGACACCATTAAACACTTTTTTCCGGCTTTCGGTTATAGCTGGTTTTCTATTGGCTGGTGACTTTCCTTCCCTCATCCTGTGATCCTAGCGGAGCAACTGCATTGGTCCGAACTTAGCGCCAGAACATGAAGAGAGTGGCTTATGCATTTTAAAGGAGGCAGGGCGGGGGCAGTAAGGGAGGGCGGAAGCTTGGGGTGTTCTAAGCGGAGAGACGAGGGACGGTAGGGAACAGAAGACAAAGTTAGCCATTCTACTCAAAGAAGTACCTTTAAAAAGTCAGAGCCATGTTGTACCAGGAGGAATGGATTTAAAAGTTAAGATTATCGCTCCAGCCTTTATCGCTGGAGTCACTTTCTGGACCGGACACAAGACTGGGTTCTCCTGGAAGCTGCCCTTACAGATCCCGCTCTTACCCCATTGCGATCAAGTTGTTAAATTATCTTTTCATGAGTGTCTCCACTACTAGAAGATTTCATCGTTTTACTTTAAAAAAAAAAAAAAGTCAATAGAGATGGGGTCTTGCTTAGGCTGGACTCAAACTCCTGGGTTTGATCTCCCGCCTTACTTCCCCAGTAGGTGGGACTACAGGCACAAGCTACCATGCCTTTACTCAATTTTATGACCACCAGCCCTTAACATATGCACAAGTGTCTGTTGACTGAATTAATCAAATCCAAGGTTATTTCCATCCCCTTATTTGACAGATGGGACAGCCTTTAAACCTGTCTCAACTTTGCCCCCAGGAAGGGGGCAGTGCCCCCTCCCCTACCTGCAGTCTTGCGTGGTCTTTATGGGCGCCTGAAACATGCTTGAGTTTTCCCAAGTCTTAGCCCAAATTGGGACTGCTTTAAATATGGAAAGCAACAAAGAATTGATAAAAACAATAAACTCTGAGGAGGTCCATATCAGTTTTTGCTAGCAGACTCTCCACTGAGAAAGTTCCCCAAATATTTAATAATAAAGGAACTGCTGATGTCCCAGCATTTGGCTGCTACAGGGGCTCGAGACTTCACCTAGGTCCTGATTTTTTAGACAGGGTTTTCTCAGGCCAACTTCTACTTAGAAGCTAATGTCCTTCCGCCAGTTAGATAAGAGCCCCTAACAGGCACTTAACTAAGAAAACTCCAGATACAAAATAGGGAAGAGGTTGTAGCTCCATAAAGGGAGGCCAGTCTGCTGCTCTCCCTGCTGTTTGTGGCACACAGATGCTCAAGCATTGTCTGCGGTTGGAGTAGGTTTCATTATTTGCACCCTAGGTACACATATATTCCAAAATATTTTTTAAATATATACACTTTGTGAAAGACACTTCTTAAAAAAACTTACACTCTGAGCAGGGAGACAATGTAAACATTGACAGTATAAAATATCATGCCAGGAACGGTGGATCATGCCTGTAATCCCAGTGTTTGGGGAGGGTGAGGTGGAGGATTGCTTGAGCCCAGAAGTTCAAGGTTACAATGAGCCATGATCTCAGCCTGGGCAACAGAGCAAGATCCTGTCTCAAAAAAATCAGTGCTAGTATTTTATTACATGGAAAATTATCGATACTAGAAATTCATGATACAGCACATGCTTCATAATAAAAGAATTAAACGATGTAACACAAGCTCAAGAAAAGAAGAGGTCACTAGAGCAGCCAGAGAAAAGTTTTAAAACATAAGGAAAAATTAATGTTCTGCATTGATAACTTTGACTTAAGCTCTGTGTTGAGTAGGTCAATAGGCAGAAAAACGCACAAAGTAATCATAATATTTGTAACTTGCTCACAGTTAATAAAGCACTTTCATAGTTGTATTCATTTTGTTTCAGAACCCACTGTGATATTGACAGGGACGCCAAGACTATATCTTTATTTTACAGATGTAGAAACTGAGGCTGTGTAAACTGGAGTCATTTAAGTGACAGAGTGAAATGGAGCACTGAATCTCGGTCTTCTGACTTATGATCTAATGTTTTACATTCAAATTATTTGATAGGTAGATTGAAAGGGGCAGAAGCACGGAGGTGGCAGAGAGAAGGTGCTTGGGATGGGCCCCCTTTTATGCTAAATGCCTGGAACGTAGAAGCTGCTTGATAAATTTGCTGGATACTGAACAATATTGTTGCTGCAGTTGCAAGAAGGGCAGATACTCAGCTGAGGCACTACGGGGTGGCTGGTGTTGGTTGTTTATGGTGGCATCGGTTCTGATTGTTTCACACCTGTATTATACAGATAAATCATTTTAATATTATCTCTGGTAAATATTGGGTATCTCAGATATTGCCTGGATTTTACTTATCGGGTTGGGTCTTCCCACTTAGATTGAGAAAAATTAGACTATTAAGGTGTATTAGTTTGCTAGGAGCGCTATAACAAAACGCTACAGTTAGCATAAACAACAAATATTTATTTTCTCACAGCTCTGGAGTCTGGAAGCCCAAGATCAAGATATTCGCAAGTTTGCTTTCTCCTGAGGCTTCTCTCCTTAGCTTACAGATGGCTACCTCACTGTGGCACACATGGCCTATTTTCTGCATGCCTTTTTGCTTTCTCTTCCTCTTTCTCTTCTTCTTTTTCTTACTTTTAGAGACAGGGTCTCACTCTGTTGCCCAGGCAGAAGTGCAGTGGTGCAGTCATAGTCTGTGGTAGCCTTGAACTCCTGGGTGCAAGCAATGCTGACACCTCAGCCTACCAAGTGGCTGGGATGACAGGTGCATGCCACCATGCCTGGCAAATTTTTTTAATTTTTTGTAGAGACAGGGTCTCACTATGTTGCCCAAGCCGGTCGCTGGTCTTTAACCCCTGGGCTCAAGTGATCATCTTGCCTTGGCGTCCAAAATGCTGGTGTTACAGGCGAGCACCACCCTGCCTGGCCTCTCTTCTTCCTGTGAGAATAACAGTCTTACTGGATTGGGGCCCCACCATTATGACCTCATTTAACCTTAATTACCTCTTTAAGGGACTTATCTCCAAATATAGTCACAATGGGGGTTAGAGCGTTAACATAAGAATTTGGGGGAACACACTTCAGTCCAGAATATAATATAAAGAAATTGTGAAGGTTTCAAAGCAGTTTTTTCTTTAGAGTTCCAAGTGATATCTAGTACATTGTATACATAGCCAGAGAATGGAGTGAAAAACATCTGCCTGGGTTCTATGACCCAAAGTGTCCTAATTTGATTTCTTTTTTTTTTTTTCACATATTTCCTCTTTCCTGAAGTGGCAGTTTACCAACTGCGTGAAAACAACACAATCTCTTACTGCATTTCAAAGAAAAAGGAAGCTTCTGGTAATGTGCAGAGTGAGTTAATTAAGACCAAGGGTAGTTTGTTTCGGGGGTTGGACGGGATGGGGTAGGTGCCTGGTTTTAAAGGATTAATTTATGTTAATTACATTGGTACTTTGCTCCCTTGCGCTTCTTCTACTTATGGGATATGTGTATCTGTATGTGCCAAACAGATGCACACATCCCATGAGTAACTACTTGTGCTTATTTAAGAATGAAATAAAAATATTTTTTTCAATTTGTATGCATTGTTATTTTCAAAGTGTTAGTAAGTTCTCGGGAAGCAGCTACTTAAAAAATAAAACTGTTAGGTATTTCTTTTGACCTAGAGGTGCTGTGAAAAATAATTGGTGAGCTACTGAACTGAAAAGTTTGGAACTCTGGACTGAAGTGTTGAAAACAGAGCAAAATGGTAAGAAAGGAATAGAGTGTGGGGATTTGGTTTTAGAGGGCCTAAAGAGAATAAACATTAAGTAGACATTTCGCATATCTAACCACGTATCTGTGTTTGCAGTGCAGCAGACAGTGCACACTCACCAACACCTGAGTCTGTACACTTTGGCAGTCAGAAACCTCTGAGAAAACCAGTAAAAGATGTGAAGAGATGGAAGGATGAAGATGTGAAGAGATGGAAGGATGACGATGTGAAGAGATGGAAGGATGAAGATGTGAAGAGGTGGAAGGATGATTTGACTGTTCCCTGTATGATGCCCTTCCTGGGCCTCAGTTCTTTGTTCTTTCTTTAGGAAATTTTTGGCCTCCTTTTCTGGGAGCCAAGGTCTTTGGAATAGAGGGTGGTAAGCCAGTTCTTTATCTCTACTCTGTTCTTCCGGCCACTGAATGAGGCACAGGTGGAAGTCTCACTCAGAAAAGAGAAATAAAAGTGATCCCTATAACAGAGAGAAAAGGGCCAGATGTGGTGGGTCATGCCCATAATCCCAGTACTTTGGGAGGCTGAGGTGTGAAGATTACTTGAGCCCAGAAGTTTCAGACCAGCCTGGGCAACATGAAGAGACCCCGTCTCTAAAAAAAATAATAAAAAAGAGGTGAATGTGGTGGTGCGTGTCTGTAGTCCTGGCTACTTGAGAGGCTGAGGAAGGAGGATTGTTTGAGCTTAGGAGATTGAGGCTGCAGTGAGCCGAGGTTGAGCCACTACACTCCAGCCTGAGCAGCAGAGTGAGACCCTATCTCAAAAAACAAAACAAAACAAAACAAAAAAACAGGAAAAAATCCTAAAATGCTTCTCCAATTTCAGTAATTGGAGAAAATGGAAGATCAAAGATTATGATGAAAAGGGGAGTCAATTTTTTTTTTTTTTTTTTTTTTTTTTTTGAGATA
>NW_022437062.1:8657713-8683349 GCF_009761245.1 Sapajus apella
TTTGAGACAGGGTCTCACTCTGTTGCTCAGGCTGAAGTGCAGTGGCGCCATCAAGGTTCACTGCAGCCTTGACTTCCTGGGCTCAGGTAATTCTCCTGCCTCAGCCTCCCTAGTAGCTGGGACCCCAGATGCCACTACACCTGGCTAATTTTTGTATTTTTTGTAGAGATGGGATTTTGCTATGTTGCTCAGGCTGGTCTCAAACTCTTGGGCTCAAGTAATTCTCCAGTCTTGGCCTTCCAAAGTGCTGGGATTACAGGTCTGAGGCACGGTTCCTGGCCAGGGTAGATATTTTTTAAAGAGCATATTTAGCTTGTGAAATAGAATGAGAGATCTCAGTTGAGAGGGCAGGAATAAAATAGGCTCCCTACCTAAAGAATCCTGAAAGGCCTATAGAGTCAGCTTCTGTAATTGTTGACATTGGGAGTCACTCTCTGGAATGTGTCCCCACTCCACAGGGCAATACTGAGTGACTTGGAACCTATTCCTGCCACTTTTGTTTTTTAGTTTCCTTGATCTTGAGAGTGGAGGGTAAGTGTGTTACTAAGTATGTTCCTGGACAAGGAGTTCCTTTATTACTTTTAAATAGCCCCACATGGCTAGTGCCTTCTGTTTGGAACAGTGGAGGATTCATTGGAATTGTTAGGCTAGATATATTTTTATTTTGATCCAATATATGGTTAGTTGAGTCTAGAAACATCAAAAAGAGAAGGAGACAATGGAGATTAATAATAATAGCCAGAATTTAATGTGTACTTATTATAAATCCAGGCACTTACTTAAACGTGTGAAAGGTATTCTATATAATCCTTGCAAAAAAATAGTACTATTATCGCTATTTTACAGATGAAAAAACTGAGGCATAGTAGGAATTTTACTTTCCTAGGATTACATAATGAGTAAGGGGTGAAGATGGCATTCATACACAGGTATTTTTATTAGAGCCCATTCACTTACATTACATAGATTCAGGAATGAGGTGGCATGGAGTGACTGGGGCTACATTTCCCAAACTCTGTGCCGAAGTACAAGCTCACAGGGGTATTGTAGAATATTTTTAATTTTCAGAGGAAACAGCAATATTTGATATTTTTTACACACTGTGTGACCTATTAATTTGAGGTAATTCACAGTTGGAACATTAGATTATACAACATTCCTTTTTGACGATAATATATCTGGCTGGACATGGTGGCTCACACCTGTACTCTCACACCTATACCGTGGGAGGCTGAAGAGGGCAGATCACTTGAGATGGGGAGTTCGAGGCTAGCTTGGCCAATATGGCAAAATCTAGTTTCTACTAAAAATACAAAACAGCCAGGCATGGTCGCAGGCACCTATAATCCCAGCTACTCAAGAGGCTGAGGAAGGAGAATGGCTCAAACCTGGTAGGCAGAGGTTGTAGTGAGCCAAGATCGTGCCACTGCACTGCAGCCTCGGTGACAGAGTGAGACCCTGTCTCAAAAAAAAAAAAAAAAAAAAAAGATAACATATCTTTCTTTTTTTTTTTTTTTTTTTTTTTAAGAGACAGGGTTTCACCGTGTTGGTCTGGCTGGTCTTGAACTCCTGACCTCAGGAGATCCACCCACCTTGGCCTCCCAAAGTGCTGGGATTACAGGCTTGAGCCACCGCGCCCAGCCATGACAACATATCTTTACAAAAGATCATTTTAGAAGGTCCTGCTGGTAAAAATTAAATACTATGTAAAAAAAAAAAAAAAAAGTACTGTGTAAAAATGAGTATGGAATAGAAAATGAGGGTGGTAGCATTTGATTCCAACATGTGAGAAGTTGAGTAGTGCCAAACAGATGCACATATCCCATGAGTAACTATTTGTGCTTATTTAAGAATGAAATAAATGTTTTTCTATTTGTGTGTATTGTTATTTTCAAAGCACTAGTAAGTTCTCAGGAACGAGCTACTTAAAAAAATAAAACTGTTAGGTGTTTCTTTTGACCTAGAGGTGCTGTGAAAAATAATTGGTGAGCTGCTGAACTGAGAAATTTGGAACTCTGGACTGAGGTGTAAAGACGATTTGGCTGTTCCCCATATGATGCTGGAGAAACACTACAGAAAGCTGATCCTTTGTCCCCCCATTTTTTATTTTTTAAGATGGAGTTTCACTCTTGTTGCCCAGACTGAAATGCAGTGGTGCAATCTCGGCTCACTGCAACCTTCACCTTCCCCCGGGTTCAAGTGATTCTCCTGTTTCAACCTCCCAAGTAGCTGGCATTACAGGCATATGCCACCAAAGCCGGCTAATTTTTTTATTTTTAGTAGAGATGGGGTATCTTCATGTTCATCAGGCTGGTCTCAAACCCCCGATCTCAGGTGATCTGACCGCTTCGGCCTCCCAAAGTGCTGGGATTACAGGCATGAGCCACTGAGCCCGGCTTCCCCAGTTTGTGTGTGTGTCTGTGTATGTGTATTGCAGATTATTGCTTTACGCTTTTGTCCAAGCGAGTTAAAACTGATTGATTAGGTTTAAAGTTCCTTGGATACAATCATGTACTAATCTTGTCTTTTGTGTAAACTGGGTTAGATTTAGGGTATTAAAAAACGCTTCAACAGTTAAATATCGATAGATATTTCCTTGGACTGGTTTTTATGTATGATTGGTCTTATCCATTATATTAAATAATGCTTTCAATGTTCCAAGTCCAATCATAGTCTCATTGCTAATGTGAAATTGTACTTTTAGATCATTTTGTTGTTACCTTTACTAACCTATTGCTATATTGTTACTATTATTGCCATCTATATTGGATGAATATCTATATTCATCCAATATAGATGGCAATAATAGTAACAATATAGCAATAACACTAATGATGACAGAATAAGCCATTTGTTTGGCATTGGGCTCAGTTCTTTACATATATTGTTTTTTTTTTACTTACCTATATTGTTTTTATTCTTGTGTCCCTAGCACTAAAATAGCACTGGTGCATAGTTGATGCTCAATAAATATTTGTTAAATGAATGAGAAAAACAGGGTTGGAAAATAATGGCTGGCCATGAAAGGGGGAAAAATGACAAGCAAAAAAGATTAGAGTTTAGGCTGGGTGCGGTGGCTCACACCTGTAATCCTAGCACTTTGGGAGGCCCAGGTGGGTGGATCACCTGAGGTCAGGAGTTCAAGACTAGCTTGGCCATCATGGTGAAACCCCATCTTAAAAAAAAAAAATTAATTAATAAAAAAGAAAAGATTAGAGTTTGGAGAAGGGAAGAGGTGGAGGATTCCAATAGCTAAGCAAGGGTCATTGATTTGTGATTTGATGTGAGGTTGGCTAATTTGTAAATCTAGGGAGAAGAAATAGTTGTATTCTACCCAAGACCCAATATGTTATATTATGGTGCCTGTGTATTCTGATACCAGAATTTTCATCTTGGGAGGAGTCATCTAATTATCTGAATTGATTGGATCAGTATTTCGTAGATCTAGGGATTATCTGCGTCCCTCCTTACCCAGCAAATCCATCCTCGTCCTTTCTGTCGGTATCTAGGACCCAGAAATTCTTGCCCAAGAACTTTTTCTTCTCCCAGTCTAGGCCTGGATGTGCTCTTCTAAACCCAATAACCTCCAAGTCAGCACTGTTGCCAGGGGCGACCCAGCTTCCCTCATCCAGGGAGCAACTCAGACACAGGCTTGCTTCATTTTTATTCTGGGGTTGTACAATCTAAGGTTTGAATTTTTTTCTTTTCAAATCTCTCACGGTTTGCTATTGACACAGCCGAATGAGGTTTGCAGGGGGACTGTTGGGGCCTCTCCTCCCTACTTCTTAGCCCTATTTCCTCATAGGCCTCCTTGCTGGGAACTCCTGCCCTGCGGACCCGAATGGGTAAGGAGATGAAATACTGGGTGCGCCCCGCCACCACCCTCACCCCCGTACCCTCGCCGGGGGAGAAGGTTTAGGGCTGGGAAGAACTCCGATTAGGTTTACAGCCCAGGCTCAGCAGATTGAATTAGGGTGTGTCACCATGGAGACGTGGCCGGCCCGCTTGCTTGCCTGCCATTGGCTGGGGACTCCAGGGCTGGGCATATAAGCCGGCGCCTAGAACAGTGCAGGAACTGTGCGGACCAGACAGATCTGCAACTTGCTCAGTCCTGCATAGCGGAGCAGATCCGAGCGGATCGGAGCACGCGGGAGCACACCCTAGCAGGCTTATCGAGAGGGCGTCTGCGGGACAATGGAGAACCGGTGAGGCAGGAACCAGGCCTAGATGATCCCTGGGGAGGAGCAGGGACTGTGAGACCCGGGAACCTGGCAAAATGGGCCCAGAGGGAGCCGGCGGAGGGAACGAGTGCCCTGGGGATGCAGAGAGGCCTGGCACAGAGCCTGGTGTCGGGGGCAAGGCGGCAGAGTCCGGCGCCAGCCAGCGCGGGCTGGGACGCACGCGGGAATCGAGCCGGGGTGGCGCCACCGGAGCAGGAAGGGGGCAGGCTGATGCGGTCTACGCTACTCCGGAAAAGGAGCCGTTGTGCGTCTCCGTGTGTGTGTTAGGGGTATCAGTGGCGAGTGAGGGATAGATATCCCTCCATACCAAGAAGAGGTCTCCTCACCCCCTGCACTCCTCGTAAATTCCCACGCTAGGGTCTAGGTAAAGCTGCGAGGTACTTTAGGTGCTCAGATTCAGAGTTCCTCCTTTAGAGGAAAAATTGCTCACTTAGAGGAAAAATTGCTCATCTTTTTTTGCCAGTTCCACTCCTCCCTTCCGTCTGTCTAACTCGGTGGGAACTGAGACTTAAGTGGAGAAGAAAATCCTTAATCGTCAAACTGAGCAACAGTCCTCTGCTCACTTTCCACACCCCACACCTTTGAAAACTCTTCTCTTTGCTTTGGTCCTGGAAATCACAGTCCAAGTGACCTGCATTAGGCATCACAGTTGCTTTTGGATGCTCAGGGAGCCAGGGTGTTCTTGAGGAGACTGAACAATGAGAAATGTGTTATGAGTTGTAGCTAAACATGCCATGTGGCGACAGCTTCACATAACATTCATTTCCTTTGCACCTTTTGGGGATGCTATTTGATTAACATTTTACCAAATTCATTGCTTCTCTCCATTATCCTGTGGCTCTGTTGACCACCCCGCACCCTACCCTATCCAACTGCTTCCCTAAGGGTAGCCTAGTGTATTGTGCAATCATGTCTGGTTTTCCAGGCTCTGCTTTGGGAGTAAAAAATTTCCTTTGGGAGGTTGGTTAGTTATGTTCAGCTCCGTCACACCTCATTTCTACCTCTGAAGCCAACCTTTGGTCTTCCCAGATGAGTGTGGGAGAACTGGACTTGGAACCGGGAGAAAAGTAACGCGGGTTGATTCTTGCTAGTGTAGCAGTTCTGGGTAAGTTCTTGAATGGCAAAGATCCTCGGTGGAGAGAAGGGAAACTGGGAGGAGTCAGGGAGGGGGAAGGACAGGAAGAAGACCACAGGAGGTGGAAAGCGGGAGAAAGGTTCAAATACCGTGAGTAACAGAGCCATAGGTGTTTGGAGGTTGTTAGAAAGTATTCAGTTCATTTTCAGATGGAGCCTATAAGGTAGATGGGGCCAATTACATTCCCTTGCTTATACCTGAGAAAAGAATTTGAAGCACAAATTACATGCCTAAAAAGACAATATTGGGACTAGAATCTAGGTTGAGTTCTACTTCCCTCTGGACCAGCAATTCCTAAACCTTGTTTTTGAATCAAAATTACATGGGCTTTAGAATCTGTGTTTTGTTTTGTTTTGTTTTTTATACGTTGTCTTACTCTGCCACCAGGCTGGAGTGTCAGAATCTGCCTTTCTAACAAACTTCTGATGACAATTTGTGTAGTCAGTGCTGGTTCAGCCTTTGCTGTGGACGCGGTCTGCTTTTTTGTACAGTAGTTTATCTAGTTTCTAGTCTGGAATTACCCTCCTTGTGATCCAGGGAGCTAAGAATGGCACACAGACCTCTATCAGGGTGTTCCCATTGTGTTTTACTGGTCAAAAAATGTAGCCCTTACGTCTTTGACTGAGGAAGGAATTGGAGGGATGAGGGTTCAAAAGGAAATTTGAATGTATCCCTTCCTTCATGGTAGTTGGTTTTATTACATTTTTAATGCCTTTAATCGATAGGTAGGGCAATAAGGAGGACTTTACTAGGCAGTCACCACCCTCAGGAAGGACTTAATCCAATTTTTTATAGTCTCCTTGGGCTTCCTCCTGACCACACCCTTTTACTCTGCCTAATTTGATTATTTCATTGTAATTTCCTGTAGACTCTGGTCCCTTCCTCTCTAAATTTTTATTAAAAGGAGAGGTACTTAACTTGTCAGTGTTCAGTAGGTCAACACGAGTTGGGTCTGTTAGTAGAAACAGGCTTTATTAACTTTTGCCAGGTTCTGGAATGGACGGAGTTTCATGTCAGACTTGTAGTGGGCATGATTCAGAAAGAAGGGTGGGTGAATAGATGGGTGAACATAGTATGGCCTCTCCCTCTGTTGCAGCTTCTCTGTCCCTGCTGCCTCAGTATACCGGCCAGCCTTTTTGTACCAAGGTTCATTTGTCTATGATGCCCTTGGAATGAGAGCAGAATTCACCTTGATTTTTTCCCCCCAGATACACATATGAAGATTACAAGAACACCGCAGAATGGCTTCTGTCTCACACTAAGCACCGACCTCAAGTGGCAATAATCTGTGGTTCTGGATTAGGAGGTCTGACTGATAAATTAACTCAGGCCCAGGCCTTTGACTACAGTGAAATCCCCAACTTTCCTCGAAGTACAGGTACTGGCAGGCGAAAGTGGGGAAAGGGACTCAGGGATGTTATTGGGATTCTGTGTAACACAACCAAGTGAGCCAGTGTTTCTACTCCTTGACGAATGTTGTAAGAGGAGAAAAGCCCACCATAAGTCAGAATGACTTTAAGGGATTCCTCTAGTAGACATCCCATAAGAGACAGGGCATGTGTGTATCAGTGGACTGAGGCCAAGACTTAGAAGAGGGCCAGGTGACAGGGGCCAAGTAAAGAGCAAAGCGCCGTTTATTTGGTGTACTTGATTTCTCAAATAACTAACTTCTCTTGGTTTCTTTATCAATTTTTAAGACTTCAGTCTTTTCCCTGGAGAGTTAAGAATTTTTTTTCAGACCTGTCAACAGGAAAAGACTTTTAATAGACGGGTTTTTTTTGTTTTTTTATTTTTTAATAGCTATTTTTTAAACCCTTTGAAGCAAGACTGGGAGAGCAGAGAAGGAAGGTGTGGGAAATATTAAGAGAGGGTGTGCAAAGGGCATACTTCTCTAAGGGAGATAGCAGTGACGTTGACTCCACTGGCCACGCCTATCCCCAGTGAGAAAGGCACTGCATTGAGTGATAAGTGGGTTAGCATTTTAAGCTTATCAACATGCTTATTTTTTATACTTCTCTTGGGTTTCCTGTGTCAACTCTTTACTACTGTGGTGGTTTTTTGTTTGTTTGTTTGTTTGTTTGTTTTTAAGTTCCTCTGTCTTTGAGAATTCCTCAGCTCTTCCTCTAGGTTCTGGTCCCTCTCCTATTCCCTAAAGGATAGGTTGGCCATCTATTAGAAGAGATTGCCAGATAAGGGAAGAGGCAGATACGGCTGTTATGACTGTGGGGAGTTCTCTTTGCACTCCCATGAGCCCCTACATGGACATGTGCTCCCACAGGACTGTTCTGTGGGTCATAAGGAAAGAGACTTGCTTGTGTTCAAATTCAGCCCCTTTTCTCCTTGTTCAGTAGCCTCTTCTTTAGGAAGCCAGAGTAAGTATACCATGAGCTCGCTTACTGGACTGAAGAGGCAGGTAATTAAGTTCAGGCAATATATAAGAATACATGTTTTGAGAACTTGGAAATATTTGATGAGGTCTGTAATTATGCATTCACTGTACTCACTTTATTTTGAAATGGAGTCTTGCTGTGTTGCCCAGGCTGGCATGCAGTGGTGCGATCTTGACTCACTGCAACCTCTGTCTCCCAAGTTCAAGTGATTCTCCCACCTCAGCCTCCCAAGTAGCTGGGATTACAGGCATGTGCCACCACACCTGACTAATTTTTGCATTTTTAGTAGAGATGGGGCTTCACCATGTTGGCCAGGTTGGTCTCGAATGCTTGACCTTGAGATCTGCCTGCCTCAGCCTCCCAAAGTGCTGGGATTACAGGCGTGAGCCACTGCACCTGGTCTGTTTTTTATTTTATTTTTATAGATTTACAGGGGTACAATGCAGTTTTGTTATGTGGGTATACTGCGTGGTGATGAAGTCTGTTCTGCAGTGCAACCATCACCTGAACAGTGATCATTGTACTCACTAGGTAATTTCTCACCCCCCGTCCCCCTCCCACATTCTCACCTTTCCAAGTCCCTAGTGTCTATTATTTCAGTCTGTAGGTTCATGTGTACACATGTGGTTCCTACTTAAAGTGAGAAT
Source organism: Sapajus apella (assembly GCF_009761245.1). Lineage (NCBI taxonomy): Eukaryota > Metazoa > Chordata > Mammalia > Primates > Cebidae > Sapajus > Sapajus apella. The sequence continues at coordinate 8,666,127 of NW_022437062.1, forward strand.
ATGTGGTATTTAACCTTCCGTTTCTGAGTATCTACTTTTTACTCTCTGACAGTATGGCTTATATTATCTTGAAATTTCTTTAAAGAGCCCTTCTTCGTATGTCCATGCTGAATGTCCTTACCCCATATCTCTAATCTCAGGTTGTATTTGTATAATTGTGAGTAATGCCTGGCTTTCCCACCAGACTTAAACTTTCTGAAAGCAGAGATAATAACAAGTCTTTTACTTAATTATTCTCCAACATTTTGAGCAGAGCAAGTAGCTCACAGTAGGTGCTCAGTGGGCATGTGTTGCATGAAAATATAATCCCATTCATTCCTCTTTCTTTTTCCTTTACAGTGCCAGGTCATGCTGGCCGACTGGTGTTTGGGTTCCTGAACGGCAGAGCCTGTGTAATTATGCAGGGCAGGTTCCACATGTATGAAGGGTACTCACTCTGGAAGGTAAATCGGGGCATAGGCCTGGCTGGATCTGGAAGTGGGAGAGAACTATCTAACCTCTTTCATTACCTAGCTATCTGAGCTAGGTGGACCTTTGGTCCCCTCCTTCCTTTTCTTTCACAATGTATATCATGCATATCTGTGTAGCTGGATGAATGAAATTTTGTAAAATTCTGATCTTTTGCTTTGAAGGTGACATTCCCAGTGAGGGTTTTCCACCTTCTGGGTGTAGACACCCTGGTGGTCACCAATGCAGCTGGAGGGCTGAACCCCAAGTTTGAGGTTGGAGATATCATGCTGATCTGTGACCATATCAACCTACCTGGTTTCTCTGGTCAGAACCCTCTCAGAGGGCCCAATGATGAAAGGTATGTATCTTACTTTTTATCTATTTCTTTTTTTAAGATGAGTAGGACTTAAGGACTTCTCTAGGAGCTGTGGGAGAATTTTAAAAATTCAATTTATGTGAGATAATTCTACCTGTGTCCTAGGTTTGGAGTTCGTTTCCCTGCCATGTCTGATGCCTACGACCGAACTATGAGGCAGAGGGCTCTCAGTACCTGGAAACAAATGGGGGAGCAACGTGAGCTGCAGGAAGGCACCTATGTGATGCTGGCAGGCCCCAGCTTTGAGACTGTGGCAGAATGTCGTCTGCTGCAGAAGCTGGGAGCAGACGCTGTTGGTGAGAAGGGGAATTTGATTAGAAGCTTGAAGAGGGAGGGATTTCACAAAATAGGATGGGAAGGAGAAGGAGATAACAGGCCTCACTGGATTGAGAGGATCTGATTTCAGGGAAGGGTGAATTAAATTGACTTCTTAAGATACAAAGTGGTGAGATCTGGTGTTGTAGCATCAAATCTCCCTACAAAGCACCAAGGGGTTAACAGTTGCAGTGCTAATGAATGACCTATCCATTATTTGATGACTTTCTTTTTTTTTTCACTTTTTTTTTGAGATGATGTCTCACTGTGTTGCCCAGGCTGGAGTGCAGTGGTGCGATCTCAGCTCACTGCAACCTCCGCCTCCCAGGTTCAAGCAATTCTTGTGCCTCAGCCTCCCTAGTAGCTGGGATTACAGCGCCACCATACCTGGTTAATTTTTGTATTTTTAGAAGAGATGAGGTTTCACCATGTTGGCAAAGCTGGTCTTAAACTGGTGACGTCAGGTAATCCGCCCATCTCAGCCTCCCAAAGTGCTGGCATTATAGGCATGAGCCACTGCACCTGGTCAATTTGATGACTGTTTCTAAGAATTCTAAAAAAAATTCACTATAGCCACTTTCTGTACCTCTAGCTGGAAGATAGAACTCTATCATTAGGACTGACTTCAAAATTGTCACAAACATAGAAATGAAGCATTGCATTGGTAATTTTAAGAAATGTGTATTTATTTTAGGCAATACAGAAGAACAACATACCTCAACATAATTTAGCTGCTTCTTTGGATTTGTTTTTGTTTTAGGTGGGATCTTGCTCTGTTACCAAGGCTGGAGTGTAACGGCACCATCTTTAGCTCACTGCAGTTCTGACTGCCTGGGCTCAAGCAATCCTCCCACCTGAGCCTCCTGAGTAGCTGGGACCAGAGGCATACACTACCACACCCAGCTAATTTTAATTATTTTTTGAGCTGAGGTCTTGCTATAGTGCCCAGGCTGGTCTGAAACTCCTGGGCTCAGGGTATCCTCCTGCCTTGGCCTTGAAAAGTACTGGGATTACAGGTGTGAACCACTGTGCCTGGCCACCTTTGGATGTTTTTTTGAGATTTTTAATTCTTGTTGAAAGTGAGGCTAAAGGGCAAGGAAAAGAGTTTTTTTTTTTTTTTTGAGACAGAGTTTCGCTCTTGTTACCCAGGCTGGAGTGCAATGGCGCGATCTTGGCTCACCGCAACCTCCGCCTCCTGGGTTCAGGCAATTCTCCTGCCTCAGCCTCCTGAGTAGCTGGGATTACAGGCACGCACCACCATGCCCAGCTAATTTTTTGTATTTTTAGTAGAGACGGGGTTTCACCATGTTGACCAGGATGGTCTCGATCTCTTGACCTCGTGATCCACCCGCCTCGGCCTCCCAAAGTGCTGGGATTACAGGCTTGAGCCACCGCGCCCGGCTGGAAAAGAGTTATTTGAGGATCCTGACAGTTGGTTTCCATCTTTCTCTCCATCAGGCATGAGTACGGTACCAGAGGTCATCGTTGCACGGCACTGTGGGCTTCGAGTCTTTGGCTTCTCACTCATCACTAACAAGGTCGTCTTGGATTACGAAAGCCTGGAGAAGGCCAACCATGAAGAAGTATTAGAGGCTGGCAAACAAGCTGCACAGAAGTTGGAAAGATTTGTCTCCATTCTTATGGCCAGCATTCCACTCCCTGACAAAGCCAGTTGACCTGCGCCAGAGTGGTCTGGCGTCTCCCACACAAGATCCAAGTAGCTGCTACCTTCTTTGGCCCCCTACTGGAGTCATGTGCCTCTGTCCTTAGGTTGTAGCAGAAAGGAAAAGATTCCTATCTTTTACCTTCTCCACTTTCTTCCAGCAGACCCTTCTGGTGCCAGATCCTCTTAAAGCTGGGATCACAGGTGTGAACATAGTGAGATCTTGGCACTCCAAAATAAAGCTGTTCCCATTCCTGGTTTTTCTTACTTAAGAGCTGTAGCCCATGCCCTACCACACATTTGCGGAGATGCCCAGGATTTGACTTGGGCCTTCAAACTTGGCATCTGCTACTAGCTTTTTGAGATGATACATTTCTGGGGGCTCAGTTCTGCCTTATCTAAATCAACAGAGACCAAACAAGGACTAACTCAATACCTCTTGGACTTACTTAATGTCATAATGTAGTCAGAATAAAGAGAAAGATGAAATGATTTCATTTTTTGTGCAACTTGGGTTGGGACTGGGACACAGGCCAAGATTGTCAAAAGGATGTGAAATGGCATGTCTTGTCATTATCTGCTTCTCAGACAAGTAATTAGGAACTGGGATGAGATAGTATGTAAGTGCAGCAAAGGATGAAGAAGGGCAAAATGATGAAAGGTGGGATCGACATTATGAGATGGTAGGGAAGCATTAACTTCTGGCACTTGATGGCCACTTCCATCAGGCCAGCCCTGCTTCTCTTCCTTGCCTTCCAATTGTTTCATTTCCTGTCTATTCAATCATATCTGAGTTAGTTGGCTGATTAGCCACTATTCCTTCATTCCCACTTCCTTACCAACGCCCTATTTATATTTCCTCTTGTTTGTCTTTTCTCTCCTTCTCTTAAACTTCTGCAACCACATTCTCCATTCACTCCATTCTGACAATGCAATGGCAAACATCTTTCTCTGCTGCCAGCCACTCCATTGTTGACTGGATTCCTGCCAGCCCCAGGCAAACCTGTGAAGTTGATTCATCCTCTGCTTCTCTTTGAGTGTCTCTTTCTCTCCTCCCACTTCCTTTCTGGACCCTAGTCTCTCTTCTGGGCCCTAGTCTTGGGCTTGGTCAGAACCATCCTGTGATGCTGCATCCAGGCATTCCCCCATGTTGGCTCATTGCACTGTTATCTTTGCTTTTTCCACTGAACTGAGGTGAATTCTATGGTATGTAAATTCATATTCCTGTTTATGTATATGAAGACATATCTTTATATACATAAATAAGAATTGAGTAAATCTACTTACTAAATCCAAAAGCCTACAATGCACTTAAATATTCCACTCAAGAATCTCTAGGACGTATTTTTCAGATGACACCATTCTGATTCCTGGTCAGTCTAACCAAGAAGCAGATCAGGGGTAGGAAAGCCAAGTACCAAATATAGCCCTCCTCAAACTAATTACCTTTCTGCCTGTCTCACTAGAGCCTTTCATGCCCTGATCTTTCATGTCCTTTCATGTCCTGTCACACTAGTTGTGACGATGACTCATGTATGTGCCTAGTACTTTTTGCTTCTCTGCTTTGGCTCACCCTGTTGTGAAATCCTCTTCCCCTGCTTCATCCTTCAAGACTAGGCTCAATGTTTTCTATAAAACTTTCCCTCATATTAAGTATCCATCACTGTAACCAAAAGAAAAAAAGAAAATCTTTCCCTAATCAACCCAATTCTCACTGTTCGGTGTGTACAATCAGTCCCTCCTTTGAGCTCCCATGTGTGACTTGTACTCATTTTGTACAAGCTTTATACAACAGTGGCTTTGCAAATGAACCTTAAGATTGTAGGGCAAGGCCAGGCACAATGGTTCATCCTCTAATCCTAGCACCTTGGTAGGCCGAAGCAGGAGGATTGCTTAAAGCTCAGCAACATGACAAAACCCCATTTCTATCCAAAAATACAAAAATTAGCCAGGTGTGGTGGCATGCACCTGTGGTCCCAGCTATTCAGGAGGCTGAGGTTGGAGGATCGCTTGAGCCTGAGAGATGGAGGTTGCAGTGAACTGAGATCACACCACTGTAAAATATCTCTTCCATATTATACACTAACAACTAAAATGTTGTCACCACTAGAGGCTCATCCGGCACTGGTCTTTCTCAAAAGACACATAGGCCTGGGAGGGTGGTATGGTTTTAAAAGATGCCAGCCAGCTGAATGCAAGTTGATAAGCAAAGATAAATTGCAGTGAGTCACCAAGGGGGAGTGCCTAAATATGGTATCACAGGGAGGTTCTGGCCAAGCACAAGTGAAGGGAAAGACGGGCCCAGAAAGGAAGTGGGAGGAGAGAGAAAATTTACAAACCATAGAATTCACCCATTTAAGGTATACAATTCAATGGTCTTTAGTATATTCACAAATAGTGCCATTATTTATTACCATTTAATTTGAGATCATTTCATCACTTCAAAGGGAAATCTTATTTGCTCTCTATAGCCCCAAACAACCACAAATCTACCTTCTGTCTCTATAGATTTAACTATTTTGGACTTTCACACAAATGTAACAGGATTTTTGTGACTGGCTTCTTTCACTTAGCATAATGTTTTCAAGATTCATCCAAGCTGCATTAGTTCTTTTTCAAATAGTGTTCTATTATGTGGGTACACCGCATTTTGTTTATCAAGTGTCTGATTTCAAAAAGCCAAGCAGTACAGTCAAAACTGAATATATCAGTTTAGGATTGTAGGAGGATAAGAGCACAAAGGGAAGGAAGTAGATGTGGGAAGGCTTCCCAGAGAAAAAGACTTAAAAAAAAAAAACAACTGGTAATGACATCTTTCTTTTTTGAAGGGGCCTGTAAAATAGACTGATTTTACTGAGGCTCATGATGGGTGTGTAAACACATTCAAGTCAGGCTTGCTTTCTTGACCCTATCATGACCATCTTTACCAGCATCAATAAATATTCATTAATCATGTATTATATAGAGAACATAGTCCTAAAAACCATAATGTAAGTTGGTATAAGATGGAGTGCCTACAATCTAGATGTGAGACAGATGTATGCATAAAAAATAACTAGCCTGTTGCAGTGGCTCACGCCTGTAATCCCACCACTTTAGGAGGGTGAGGTGGGAGGATCACGAGGTCAAGAGATTGAGACCATCCTGGCCGACATGGCGAAATTCCGTCTCTGCTAAAAATACAAAAATTAGCTGCCTATGGTGGTGCGAGCTGGTAGTCCCAGCTACTCGGGAGGCTTAGGCAGGAGAATCGCTTGAACCTGGGAGGTGGAGGCTGCAGTGAGCCGGATAGCGCCACTGCACTCCAGCCTGGTGACAGAGTGAGACTCTGTCTCAAAAAAAAGGAAAGAATAAAGAAAGAGAGAGAGAGAGAGAGAGAGAAAGAAAAAGAAAGAAAGGTGACTACTAGAAATACAAAAAATTAGCTGGGCGGGGTGGCGCGTTCCTTCAAGCCCAGCTACTCAGGAGGCTGAGGCAGGAGAATTGCTTGAACCCAGGAGGCGGAGGTTGCGGTGAGCCGAGATTGCGCCATTGCACACCAGGGGTAACAAGAGCGAAACTCCGTCTCCAAAAAAAAAAAGAAGGAAAGAAAGAGAAAGAAAGAAGAAAGAAAACAAAAAAAAAAAGAAAGAACTAGGCTGGGCTGAGTTAGTTGAGCCCTTTACACCTGATATAGACTATTACTAGGCTCTTTATACGTTATATTGTCATTGCTTAGAATCAGCTTTTCTTACTGAACTAAGGAAGAGGTCCTAATTATTTAAAAAAGGAATACAGTAATGTGTGAAAAGTAGCTTATGCTAAGTGTCAACGATGGGATGTGCTACAGGAATTCAGAGAAGAGGACCAGCACCAGAGTTGGGAAATAGGAAAAGATTGATGAGACATTATTTAGGTCTACAGAAATGCCAGGCATGGTGGCTCCTGCCTGTAATCATACATACTAGGTGGGAGATTCACTTGAGCACAGGAGTTTGAGGCTGCAGTGGGCTTTATGACTATATGACTGTGCTCTAGCCTAGGTGAGAGAGTAAGACTCCATCTCTGGAAAAAAAAATATAGGTGAAGAGGACATGGCAGAAAGCATTACATACAGATGAATCCAGGAATGTTTAATCATTTAACAAATGGAAATAGCTAAAGTGAAGAAATAAATGGGAGGATGGGCAGTAAGGTGGAGAGGAGCTCTGATTCCAGGCTTAAGAGTGGGACCTTAGGGCTGGGCGTGGTAGCTCACATCTGTATCCCAGCACTTTGGAAGGCTAAGGTGGGCAGATTGCTTGAGCCCAGGAGTTCAATACCAAGTTTGAGACCAGCCTGGGCAATATGGGAAACCTCATCTCTACAAAAACTATAAAAAATAGCTGGGTGTGGTGATGCACACCTGTGATCCCAGCTACTTGGGAGGCTGAGGTAGAAGGATTGCTTGAGTTGGGGAGGCTGAGCATTCAGTGAGCCGTGATGAAGCCACTGCACTCCAGCCTGAGCAACAGAGCAAGCCACTGTCTCTAAAAAGCAAAGCAAAACAAAACAAAAGAGTAAGGTCTTATTCTCTAGGCAAGATGGCCAGCCATTGATAGTTTTTAAACAGGACTGATAGGTGAAAATCATACTGTAGATTTTGGTGGATAGAAACCTTACTAAAAGAGAAGCTTGTTTCGATAGTAGAATCACTTTCACCCAAAATTAAGTGTATAGAATAGTATAATTGTTGGTGCTAAGTATTTAATTGTTATTCAGGTTAGGGTCTTTTGTAGTGCCTTAAAGATAAACTAGCCGGGCACAGTGGCTCATGCATGTAATCCCAGCACTTTGGGAGGCCGAGACAGGAGAACTCCTTGAGTTCAGGAGTTTGAGACCAGCCTGGGGAACGTAGTGAGACTCTGTCTCTTCAAAAAATTTAAAAATTACTATAAGCAATATATAAAGTGAGAAGGGCAAAAAAAGAAAAAAATAAATAAAAATTAGCTGGGCATGATGGTGCACACCTATAGTCCCAGCTACTGAGGAGGCTGAGGCGGGAGGCTGATTTGAGCCTGAGAGATCAAGGCTGTAGTAAGCTGTGATCACACCACTGCACTCCAGCCTGGGTGACAAAGCAAGACTCTGTCTCAAAAAAAAAAAAAAAATAAATAATAAGTTGTTATAAAATAAAATGTAAAGGTAAAAGTGCAAACAACTTAGAGATGAAAATACACACTTAAGTCAGTAGTTTTCCCTTCTTTTTAATATAAAATTGTGAATAGGTATATAATCACATAGTTCAAAAATTAAGCAACATAAAATGTGCACAGTGAGAATTCTCACCTCCAGCCTGTCCTCATATGCCCTTCCTTCCCCACTTCCCCACCCTGTGGTAACCACAGTTATTAGTTTCTTTTGCATTCTTCCAGAATCTATGCAAATATAAACAAATACAAATTCAAATTCTATTTTTCTTCTCTTATTATAAACAGTAGTTAGTATGTTATACATATTTTCTGTATCTTGCTATTTTATTTTAACAGATCTTGGAGATCTTTTCACATTAGTGTGCTTTCTTGATGACTTACGTCAATGCTGCCAAAGATAGATGTCTGTCACTTTGAGTTTTTTAGAAGCAAAGGAAGAATACGGTCTTGATTTTTATTGCCAATTCTCAGTTCATTCATTGATTACTAATAGGAATAGACAAAAAGAGATAATGCCACCTGCTGCTCCTTTAAAGCAGGAAGGTGGGAAGAAGAGAGCTATTCATGCTGTGCTGTGCCTCTGCCTAATTCGATTTGGCTGAGACTTGTGTTGCCTTTTTTTTCCTTGTAAACAGACCCCTATTTTCATGATAATGTTTTGTTTCTAAGGGACGCCTTTGAACAAACCCTGGCTATCTGCTTGGTTTTTCTGTTATTGTAAATTTGGATTTTAATAAAAATAGAAAATTTCCTGTCTCTAATCATTTTGTCTAATTTTTAGTTTTGGCCTAAATTAGATTTGGTATTCTTCTGGATTAATCTGAATTTGCTCTCTTGTTTTCCCTACCCCTCCATTCGGCTTTTACTCTCGCTTCCATTCTGAGTTTGTTTGTTCATTCTAGAAGGCTTTTACTTTACCTCACTTGCCAGTCTCTTTTGTTTTTTCTTGTTCTCTTTCTCTTTTTGCTGTTACTCTTTTTAAAATGCCATTTCACTTGTTAGCTACTTGATTTTGGCCTTGGTTTTTCCCTTTTCCTCTTTTATGTTGAACAGTTTCTATCTGAGCTCCTGTTATAACTTACAGTAGAAGGTTAATAGAATATAGTACTTCTCTTGTGTAGCCTGGCCTGATCTACTTCTGTCAACTGTTCTTTTACCCATCAGGGTTTGTTTAAGGTTCACAATATTAGCCTTTATTATCATCTGCCTGTGTAGTCTCCCTCAAAATAATAATACATAGCTACCACCATTGTTACTGTTCCACTAATGTCACCAAAGTGTGAAAATTATTTAATTGTACTCAAGGGATAAAGTTGACATTGGGCACAGTAGTTATTTTTCATATGACTGTTTTGGCAGTGGGAAAGCTCTTACTCTGGACATCATACATAAGATGGTATAGAGTCGATAAAGTCCCTGAAAAGCAAAATTGAGTTATGCCTGAATTTTTTTTTCTTTTTTTTTTGAGACAGTCTTGCTCTGTCACCAGGCGCCAGGCTGGAGTGCAGTGGTGCGATCTTGGCTCACTGCAACCTCCGCCTCCTGGGTTCAAGCAATTCTCCTGCCTCAGCCTCCCAAGTAGCTGGGACTACAGGCACGCGCCACCACGTCTGGCTAATTTTTATATTTTTAGTATAGACAGGGTTTCACCATGCTGGCCAGGATGGTCTCAATCTCTTGACCTTGTGATCCGCCCGTCTCAGCCTCCCAAAGTGCTGGGATTACAGGTGTGAGCCACCGTGCACGCCTGCCTGAAATTTTTTAGGCAGCTGATGGTCATTAGATTTCCTTGGTTGCTTACTTTGCCAATTCCCCCTTACCCTCAGAAATAGGAACTACTAGTATTAAAAGAGACAGAATAATGGTAAGAGTAATTTTGGATATTTTCTGTCAATATGCCATTCTTTATGGGTGTCCAGTTTCTTAACTATTTGTTATCTACTGACTCTTCACTTCAGGATACGCACTATGGCTGGTCTAAGGGCTTGTTAGCTGGTCTCAAAGGTCTAGGAAACTGATCCCTGCTTGAGTTCCACAATACTGGGTTCGGGAATGTTCTCAGAGATGTCTGAGAGAGATGCCTTAGAGAACCAAACTGTTCTCTGAGACCCGGCAATAATACTGTTATTATATAACCCTTAGACACATGAGATATCTCTGCCCAACGAGGGGCTCCAGGCAGATTCACATGTTTTTATGACCCCAGATAGGCTGAACCAAAAGAGACTAACTTTTCTATACAGTCTTATAACTCATTTAGGAGTTTTCAGTAATAATGCACACTTCTGGTGAAGATGTTGAAGTCAATATGTACTTCCGTCTGAATTGGAAAATGTGTTCACTTCTCTGACTGAGCTTATTTTATGCTGTGCCCTTTGGATAAATAACCTTGATGTTATTTATTCAAATGACATCATGTTAGGTCTTGCTATCAATCTGTACCTAGTATGGACATTTGTAAACGTAACGTCCATTCAGTTTCTAGATAACCGTAACATTTACTTTACAACTTTGTATTGCATTTATACTTATTCATTTTTTTTTTTTTGCATTTGCTTTGAACTTTGTCCTTTTGGTAATCACATGTATTATGCCTCATATAGAAATGCCAGGATATGTGTGTGTGTGCATGTATATCCACAAACATATGTATGCGTACATACGTATAGGCAAAAACCAAAATCGACAATTTATAAACTGTCATCTGCCCATGAAACCTTGAAGAAGGTGAACTTTTCAGCTTTTCAATGTCCCAGACAGGACATCTATCAAGTATATCTTCCTAGGCTGCTGAGCAAGAAGAGATGAATACATGAGGAGGATATGTTTATTTATTTACTCAACAAATGTCCTAGGGGTTAGGGATATGGAGAAGAACAAGACAATGTTTCTGCCTTCATGGTATTTATACTACATTAGGGGAGTCGGACTACCAATAAAAACAAATGTTTTAAAAAATCCAAAGTAATAATAAGTGTTAAGAAAAAAATTAAGGTGATAGAAGATAATAGAGGAAGGAAAGGCAAATTAAAACTATGATGAGATACCACTTCACGCTCACTAAAATGACTACAATAAACATAAACAAGTGTCGATGAGGATGCGGAAAAACAAGAATCCTTTTACATTGTGAAATTTACATTTTCTGGTGGAAATGTATAATGGTGTGGCCAGTTAGAAAACAGTTCGGCAGTTTTTCAGAAAGCAAAGCACAAAACTACCATGTGACCCAGCAATTCTACTTGTAGCTGTCTAAGAGATGTAGGAACATAACCAGACAAACATACACAAAGGTCCACAGCAACTTTTAAAATAATAAAGACTGGAAACATCCTAAATGCCCATCAATTAGTAAATGGAGTTTTAAAAAATGTATATCTAGGCCAGACGTGGTGGCTCATGCCTGTAATCCCAGCACTTTGGGAGGCCAGGTTGGGTGGATGACTTGAGGCCAGGGGCTCTAGACCAGCCTGGCCAACATAGCAAAACCCCATCTCTATCAAAAATACAAAAATTAGCCAGGCATGGTGGTACATGCCCTATAATCTGAGCTACTTGTGTGCTGAGGTATGAGAATCACTTGAACCAGGGAGACAGAGGTTGCAGTGAGCTGAGGTAATGCCACTGCACTCCAACCTGGTGACAGACCGAGACTCCTGTCTCAAAAAGAAAAAAAGAAAAGAAAAAGAAAAAAATCTACTGACACATGCTATGTCACAGATGAGCCTCAAAAACATGCTAAATAAAAGAATCCAGATACAAATCTGTATGATTCTATTTATATAAAATGCCCAGAAAAATCTGTGGAGACAGAAAGTAGATTAATGGTTTTCTGGGGCTTAGGGTTAAGATGGGAATTAATATAAATTGGCATAGAGATCTTATTTAAGTGATAAAAATGTTCCAAAACTGATCTATGTGATTACTGCAACACTGAATAAAATTAATAAAAATAATTGAATTTTGCACTTGAAATGAGTGAGTTTTATGATATGTAAAATACAGCTCACTAAGGCTGTTTCTGTTGTTGTTTGTTTTAAGACAGAGTTTTGCTCTTGTTACCCAGGCTGGAGTGCAGTGGTGCGATCTCAGCTCACCGCAACCTCTGCCTCCTGGGTTCAAGAGATCCTCCTGCCTCAGCTTCCTGAGTAGCTGGGATTACAGGCATGCACCACCATACCCAACTAATTTTGTATTTTTAGTAGAGACAGGGTTTCTCCATGTTAGTCAGGCTGGTCTTGAACTCCTGACCTCAGGTAATCGCCTGCTTTGGCCTCCCAAAGTGCTGGGATTACAGGCATCAGCCACTGTACCTGCCAAGGATGTTTTTTAAAAAAGTGATAAATGGGTGAGTGATTTCAAATAGGTTGGTTTAGGGAAGGCCTCTCCAAGGAGCTGGCAGTTGAGCAGAGACCTGAGTAAATGAGGGCATGAACAATGCAGTGATTAGAGAAGAGGGTGCAAGCAGAAGGTAAAGCAAACACAAGTTCTCAGAAAACTTAACAATTTAGCAGTAACAGAAGGCCAGTGCTACTAGAGTAGACTGAACAAGGGGAATGGTGGTGGTCGATAAGGTTGGAGATGTAGGCAGGTATTGTAAGTCATGATAAGTTTAGGTTTTATTGTGCGCATGAAAGGAGGTCACTGAAATGATTTTTAACCAATTTACTTAAAACACGCACACACACACACACACCTCACTGGCTGCTTTGGAGAAAATGAATAGTATTGAGCAAAAACAGGGAGATTGGTTAGGAGACCTCGGAGGTAGATTAGGCTAAAAGTTGGTTTAGGCTTGGATCAGTGGTGGTAATGAAGGTGGAAATGACATAGGAGCTAGATGAAATCATTTAGGCAGATAGTGAGGCCAACAGCGCTTGGCAAGGTTTCCCTTTTTAACTAATAGCAGCCCCTTAATCATTTCTTTTGTAGCAAAGAGCAGTCTCAAAAATGTGCACAGGTGAATGCTGGTCACTGTGCCAATAGAAAAGCACTACCCGAGGGCCACACATGTTCATCATGAAGGCTCCATCTTTCCTTTTCTTTGTCACCAATGCACAGTAAAGAATCAGGCAACACAGGGATGGCCAGGTAGAAAACCTATTTGCATAACAAAAGATTAGGGTGGCATGGCCAGCTCCTTCAAGTGCTATGCAAATGGCACACCTGGTCCAACCAATCTTTCGTGCCCTGTGTAAATCAGACACGGCCTCCTCACGCTCATCTATGAAACCTCCCGCATTTCACTGTGGAAGTGGCAACCCATTTTCCCCAGGACCGTTCCTTGCACAGAGAGCTCTTCTCATTCTCTTGTCTATTAAACCTTTGCTTTTAACCTCACTCTTTATGTGTCCACGTTCTTGAATACCTTGGCATGAGGCAGTGAACCTCAGGTATTACCTTAGACAATCAATGCTGCTTCAGTAAGAAGAGGTCAAATTCTGGAGATATTTGAAGGTAGAATAGATAGAACTTGCTGATATGTGGAAAATAAGGTATGAGTGAAAAAGAGGAATTTAGAAAGTTTTCTAAGTTTTTAGCTTGAACTACTGGGTGAATGGAGTTGCCATTTACCAAGATCCCATTAACAGAGGAGGAGTTTTGGCATGGTAATCAAAAGTTTCTTTGACAGCTGTCACATTTGAAAAGTCTAGACCTCCAGATGGACACATGAATTACATAGTTGGATATATGAGTTCAGAGTCCAAAGGAAGAGACTTAAGCTAGATAAATACATTTGAAAGTCGTTAGCACCTAGATGGCATTGAAACCAAATGATCTGGATGGTATCACTTGGGGACAGAAGTGAGGAGAAGGAGAGGGATCTACCAATGTGTTTGAGGAAATATTAATGAGGTAGAAGGAAAACCAAGAAGTAGGATTCCTTGGAGGGCAAATGAAGAAAGTATTTTAACATAAGAGAGCGATCAAGGTCACTGCTGACCTTGACAAGTAGTCTTAGTGGGGTAACAGACATATCTTTATTAGCACAGACACCAGAAAGAATGAGAGATGAGGAAGTAGAGGCAGCAACTACAAACAACAAAATTTTGCTGTAAAGAGGAGTGGTGGCTGGGGGAAAGGATGTTGGTTGTGGGTATAAGGTTATGCTTTTTTCTTCTTTTTTTTTTTTTTTTTTTTTTAATGATGGGAGGCATTTTGAACTGGAAAGAAACCAACTGGGACTTGGGTGTGATTTGAAGAAGACAAGATGACCTGTACCATAGGCTGGGAGTTAAACGCCACCTTTACTGATTATTAACATAGTGCCCTGTGGCTGGCTTATAGTACAGTTACACCTGTGTTGTGTGATAGGGAGCGTCACCAATGGAAGGAAAGTAGCTCCTCTAAGATAGGAGCTTGGTTTTGACTTGATAGCTGTCCATAAGAGGGCAGCAGAGTTAGGAAATTAAAAACAACAACAACAATAACAACAACTAAGAAAAACTCTGCAAGGTGATCCCTGCGGGGTAAAGACTTTTTAGCAAACTCTTTAAAGATATTAAGGAAAGTTCGGCCCTTCCTCTCCGGAGCCTCAGTGCTAAATTCTCGCTTAGAGACCCCAAAGCCTCCAGACTTTGGGATACAATTGGTAACATGGCAGACTCTGAGCCCTGCGGGGGAGGGAGCAACTACAAAGCTGATTGACTGTAAAAGAATGGGTAGTACAGAGGGAAGAGGTACCTATTATATTGAAGCATTAAAATCAAGCAAACAGAAAGGTAGGCTGGGTGCAGTAGCTCATGCCAATAATCCCTGCACTTTGGGAGGATGAGGTGAGAGGATCACTTGAGGCCATGAGTTTGAGAACAAACTGGGCAACACAGCAAGAACCTGTTTCTACAGATTTTTTTTTAAGCTTATTGCAGTGGCACACACCTGTAGTCTCATCTACTTGGGAGTCTGAGGCAGGAGGATCACTTGAGCCCAGGAGTTTCAGGTTACCGTGAGCAATGATCATGCCACTGCTCTCTGGCTTGGGTGACAAAGTGAGACCCTGTCCCTCTCTAAAGACATCAAGACAAAAACAAACCAATAACAATAAAACAAACTAGTCTGGACCATTGTCATTATGAATAGACTGATTTTTTCAGAGTAATCACTGCCATCCACTATTATGCCATAAGAACCATTGATTCTGAATTCCAAATTTTACCAAAAAAGTCTAGTATGGGGCCAGGTGCGGTGGCTCACGCCTATAATCCCAGCACTTTGGGAGGCTGAGGTGGGTGGATCACAAGGTCAAGAGATCGAGACCATCCTGGTCAACAAGGTGAAACCCCATCTCTACTAAAAATACAAAAATTAGCTGGGCATGGTGGTACGTGCCTGTAGTCCCAGGTACACAGGAGGCTGAGGCAAGAGAATTGCTTGAACCCAGGAGGTGGAGGTTTCAGTGAGCCGAGATCGTGCCATTACACTCCAGCCTGGGTAACAAGAGCAAAACTCTGTCTCAAAAAAAAAAAAAAAATGTCTAGTATAGAAGGATTCCATTTATGCTGGGAGAAAGGAAGACATTCATGTGAGATTTGACCTTTAATGTGAATACTCAGAGCAGGTAATATGTACATCGTGCTTTATAGTTCACAAAATATTTTACATTTTTGGTCCTTTTTAGTTTTGATAATTGTTGAGAGCCTTGAGCAAGTATCATTGATATTATATTTTCATTTTTCTGATTTAAAAAGGCTTTGTGAAAGGTTATCTGACTTTTCCAACATCACACAGCAAAGGGATAGCTAAGCTATTCCTTCAGGGTCAGGGGTTTTGTCTCCATACCTTTGGATCTACAGATAGAGATGGGGAGACAGAATGTGTAAAAAGGCATCACATTTAGGTTGAATACGAAAAGTCAGAGAGTAGTTAAGTTTGGTGGTAAACAGAAGATGAAAGGAGGTAGTGAGGACCTGTCTATTATCATTTTTTAAGAGATAGAGTCTTGCTCTGTTACCCAGGCTCCGTGGAATGCAGTAGTATGATCATAGCTCACTGCATTCTTGAACTCCTAGGCTCAAGCAATCCTCTTGCCTCAAACTCCTGAGTAGCTGGGACTACAGGCACATACCACCACACCCAGCTAATTAAGTTTTTTTTTTTTGTAGAAACAAAGTCTTGTTGTGTTGCCCAGGCTGGTCTCAAATTCCTGGCCTCAAGTGTTCCTAGCACTCAGCCTCCTAAAGTATTGGAATTACAGACATGAGCCAGCACACCTGGCTTTATATTATTTTTAAACATTATTTATATAGAAGAATCAAATTTATTCCGTGCAACTTTGGAGAGTTGACTAGGACAGGAGATTGCACTCAATATTAGAAAAAGAGCTCTACAAAAAAGACATTGTTATGTTACATTCCCGAAATGTTGAAAAAATAGGGGCTAGATGAATATTTGACAAGGCTGTAGAGAGTAATATTTGACTCTATGACCGCTACAATTCTTTTCAAGTCATTTTATCTGAAACATTGGAACTTGTTTGCAAAAACCTGAATAGCAACAATTACAGCTTCCCAAAACTCTAGTTCTACAGGAGGAGGATGGGATGTTAGACTGTCCTTTCATGTTGCAATAATTATATGTCTATTCATGAATGTCCACTTCTGCTTGATGCCACTCAAGTGGGACCTGAGGAGGTGGGGTGCTAGGGCAGAAAGGGTAGGGTCTGTGCCTGATCCCAGACAAAAGTGGAAGCAATTCACTGCTTCATCTGTCAGGGAAGGGTAACTCCTTCGTTTACCAAATTGAGAAATCTTCAGGCTCAACACCAGTAGGAATTCAATTTGCAGCGAGATAGACCTCAGGGAACTGAGGCAATGATCCAGAGAGGGTGGGTGTGGTAGGATTACACAGGAACTTTAGAGAAACAATGGTTTGTGGGTGGAAGCCTTGGCCAGAGGTGCACTCAGTAGTGAAAGAAACCATTTGTTCCAGAAGAGCAGTTTAAAGGGGGTGTGTTTTGTGTGGGCAATGGTTTATGAGGAAAGAGTTTGTGGAGAAGAAGCATGTAGGGCTACCGATAGGCATAGAAGCACTTACTGAGAAATGTGGTTTGTAGGGGGATTGCTTTGCTGGGGCCCAGGAGCAGGTGGTTTGGTGCAGAGAAAGAGGCCAGAGGGGCAGAAAGAAGAGTCCTAGCTGTGGTCTTAAACACACACGCACACACACATTGTGTATATATATATATAATAAAGCAAGGGAGAAATACTTATCCTCTCTTTAGTATATATATACATATTTATATATAAGTCAAA
>NW_022437062.1:8683749-8711080 GCF_009761245.1 Sapajus apella
ATCTGCCTGCCTCAGCCTCCCAGAGTGTTGGGATTACAGGCATGAGCCATTGCGCCTGGCCTACCATGGATTTTATACATTTTGGGAATTTTTTTTTTTTTGAGATGGAGTTTTCGCTCTTGTTACCCAGGCTGGAGTGCAATGGCGCGATCTCGGCTCACCGCAACCTCCGCCTCCTGGGTTCAGGCAATTCTCCTGCATCAACCTCCTGAGTAGCTGGGATTACAGGCACGCGCCACCATGCCCAGCTAATTTTTTGTAGTTTTAGTATCGACAGGGTTTCACCATGTTGACCAGGATGGTCTCGATCTCTTGATCTCGTGATCCACCCGCCTCGGCCTCCCAAAGTGCTGGGATTACAGCCTGAGCCACCGCACCTGGCCCTACATTTTGGGAAATTTTCTAATGTCCATTTGTCCTGGACTTTTTACTTGGAATATATTTAAGTTTATAGAAAATTAGAAAGGATCATGTAGTAAACACTAGTGTACCTCTCACCTAAATCATCAATAGTAAATAATTTGCTACATACATTTTTTTCTCAGGAACCATTTGAAAGTAAATTGTTGCAGACATCCTATCAGTTCACTTTTGAATATATTGGCATGCACCTCTAAGAATAAGGACATTCTCTTACATAATAGCATTGCCATGCTTTTACCTATGAAGATCAACATTAATTCATAAGATCTGCATGTGTGTTACTTATCAGTACGTCTTACTACGGATTCTAAATGCTTTTCCTTTGAAAAGTAAAACCTCAACTGCATATCTGGCCAGCCAGGCCAGGCCAAAGTACCTGTATACTGGGTGAAGGGCTAAGAAAGACTCTCTCAAAGAGCACGGGAACCTGGGAGCCTGTCAGAGGTCATCTCTCAGGGAAGCCTAGGACTCTTCCTTCCTGCTGAGCTAATCTTAACTGCTGACCTCCATGCATTGCTCAGGGCTCCGTGCCTCCCTTCTTCCCTGTTTCCTTCCTTCTCTTTCCTCTCCTTTCCTCTCTCCTTCACCAAACCTTAATGGGAAACTCTTCTGTGCTAACTTCTGTGCCAGTGTATTAGTCCGTTTTCATACTGCTGATAAAGACATACCCGAGACTCGGGGGAAAAGGAGGTTTAATTTGACTTACAGTTTGACGGGGCTGGGGAGGCCTCACAATCATGGCAGAGAGTGAAATGCACTTCTTACTTGGCAGAGGCAAGAGAGAATGAGGAAGATGCAAAAGTGGAATCACCTGATAAAACCATCGGATTTCGTGAGACTTATTAACTACCACCAGAACAGTATGGGAGAAACCGCCCCCATGATTCAAATTATCTCTACCCAGTCCCTCCTACAACATAGTGATTGCAATACAATTCAAAAGGAGATTTGGGTGGGGAAACAGAGCCAAACCATATCAGCCAGTATCTGCCATCCCAGGTGAACTTAGTCTGTGATCTCAAAAAAGTTCAGAAAAGGCAGAGTTTCTACTTGGCAAATCATTCCTTTCTTTGGCTCTGTGACCCACCCTTTAGGAGCATTGTGCAGATGGGACTGGCTTGTCCACCTGGTGGCCCTGCCAGGGTATATGGGCTTCGCATGGAAAAAGCCTCTGCTCCTTGGATCACTAATATTACCTTGATCCTCATCACGACCTGACCAGAGTACTAGACACAGTTTCATGAAGAGAAAGCAAACCCTTTCATCCTAAAATTTTAACTCAGTTGCCCCTCCCATAAGGTGATTCTTGGTGCAGGGGAAATATCTATTGCAAATTGAGGGGCATTTGTGTCTACTTTCTTGACTTAGGTGGTTTTTGTTTTGTTTTTCATTGTGGTTGTTGGCTGTCCTTTCAAGATTGTTTCTAGGCTTCACATGTAAAAATGAATGTCTGTGAACTAATTATATTTTATTTCATTTTATTTTTATGTATTTTTTTGAGACGAAGTCTCACTCTGTTGCCAGGCTGGAGTGCAGTGGCACAATCTCAGCTCACTGCAACCCCCACCTCCTGGGTTTAAGCAATTCTCCTGTCTTAGCCTCCTGAGGAGCTGGGACTACAGGAGCACAACACCAGACCCAGCTAATTTTTGTATTTTTGGTAGAGACAGGGTTTCACCATGTTGGCCAGGTTTGGTTTTGATTTCTTCACCTCGTGATCTGAACACCTCGGCATCCCAAAGTGCTGGGATGAGCCACAGCACCTGGCAGCTAATTTTATTTTATTTATTTATTTAATTTTTTTGAGACAGAGTTTTGCTCTTGTTGCCCAGGCTGCAGTGCAATGCACTCAGCCTCCGCCTCCAGGATTCAAGTGATTCTCCTGCTTCAGCCTTCCAAGTAGACTACCACCATGCCTGGCTAATTTTTTTGTATTTTTAGTAGAGATGAGGTTTCACTATTGGCCAGGCTGGTCTCGAACTCTTGATCTCATGATCTGCCCGCCTTGGCCTCTCCAAGTGCTGGGATTACAGGCGTGAGCCACAGCATCTGGCCTGTGAGCTAATTTAAACATGTCAGAAATCTTACTGGAAACCACACATTTACTCTGAATTAGGCTACAACATGCTAACTAAAATTAAGTTTGTTTGAACTATTCAATCCATTGTGGTCATCTCATTCTTATTACAAAGTCTTTTTTTGGCTAAGTTTTATTTATTTATTTATTCATTTTTATTAATACAAATGGGAAAATAAAGTGGTGATTCATAGGTGTAAATATTGAAGGGCAAAATTTCTTTAACCCTTCACATTATTGGTACCACCTGAGAATTAAATCAGGTCAAATCAGCATTTGGTAAGTAGCAATCACCATTTGTAGAATTAAACCATCCAAACTCCTAATCTATCAACTAAGGCTAAGGACTCACAGACTTCAGCTTTGGGGACCAAAATGCAGGCTTCAGGAAGCATAATGATTTTAGCTTCCATACAATGATAGCATAATCAATCAAGTTGTATCCTGCCTCTTTTCTCTCACCTAAATTTGATTTGTGTTATTATTTATTGTAGACAGTTTTGCAAGCTGACTTTAATCCTATTTTGGAACAAGGTGGCCTGTAAAAGAATACAAATCAACAAGCATGCTAATGTATTTTAAGGAGATAGGAGAGTTTGGAAATTTGGAAGGGAAATTCTAAATTTTGAGAATTGCTTTCTATTAAGCCATCATTGTCCAGGAGTAAGACACTAGCTCAGTTCTTAATTTCAAGTCAGAGATGTTTTCCCAAACCTCACCCTTGCCCGAAAGAATGCTGACACTGATTACCACTGATGCTTACCAAGCAATCATCTCTTCAAGGTTTAGGTCTCCCACTTGAGTCGGGGAGAGAATGTATGGGGCAGGTTTATTTTCACTGCACATCTTTTTCAATGTAGATCTTGTTCATAGTTTTAATTGGGGATTGGTTGGTGTGAGTCAGTCACATGAAACAAAAACTCACTGGGAGTAGTGGCTCATGTCTGTAATCCCAGCACTTTGGGAGGCCAAGGCAGGTGGATCGCCTGAGGTCAGGAGTTCAAGATTGCCCTCACCAAATTGGTAAAACCCCATCTCTACTAAAAATACACAAATTAGTTGGGTGTGATAATAGGATCCAATGTATTTTGGGTAATTGTGTGGCCTCCACCTCCTAAAACCCTTTCTGAGTGGCCATCTGGCCTTCTTGGATACGTTTGTTATCTCCTCTCAGTCTAAGCAAGAGAAATTGTAACTTAAATGCACTTGGAGAACCAAGTTCATGGTCACCCAGATACATTTGTTAAGTTACAACTATTTCTTAACAAATATTTATAGGGACTATGGGGGCTAGGAATAAAAAAAGTGTCCAATAGCTTGGGCAGCCCCATCTCTAGTTCTCTACAAAAAATGAAAAAATTAGCTGAGTGTGGTGGTGACCATCTGCAGTCCCAGCTACTTGGGAAGGAATTTTTAAAAATTTATTTTAAAAAAGGACCCATGATGATTAAAAGTTTCAAAGCTACCGGTTGAGCTGGTGTATCTTCTGACTTTAAAGGTTTTTGTCATTTGGATTGAATGCAGTTCCCACTAAAACTTATGTGGCCACTATCTCAAGTTGAAATATCGCAAAGTGACAACTGTTTGAAAGTCTGGGCTCCCCTTCTTCTGCCTCCTCCTCAGCTCTGAGTATTTCCACTTCTGTCTACTCATGGCAGCATCTGGCCACTGCTCAGTCTCAGACCTGAAAGGGCTCAGGAAGGGGCCCGTGTGTGGGGTGAGGCTGACTTCCCGGCCCAGCACATGGCCACTGAGCACTTCCCTACGTAAGGCTCACTCTTTCTCAACACTGCAAGTGTTTTGCAGATCCTCTCTCCAAACAAAAGAGGAAGTCAGAGGTGAACTACTGGTTTTACTGGAAAAGGAGTCCCATCCCAGACCTCAAGGGCAGGTTCTTTAATCTTGGGCAGGAAAGAATTCAGGATAGGTCACAGAGTACAGTATAGTTAAAACAGTGTGTTAGAAACTACTCTAGTACAGAGTAGGGCATCCTCAGAAAGCAAGAGGAGGAATGCCTCTACCTTAAATGTAATGCTTGCATATATAGGACATTAAGGTAAAGAATAGTATACTTTATTATAAAGCCTTGTGATCAAGTTGTGACAGGCTATTAGTATTGTTATTTTCTGGTGTAACTATTGATTTTAGCAAGAATTTATGAGTGTAGTATTATCTTTAAAGTGAAGCCCATTTTTATTTATTTGTTATTATTATTTTTTGAGATAGAGTCTTGCTCTGTCACCAGGTGCCAGGCTGGAGTGCAGTGGCACGATCTCAGCTCACTGCAACCTCCGCCTCCTGGGTTCAAGCAATTCTCCTGCCTCAGCCTCGCGAGTAGCTGGGACTACAGGTGTGCGCCACTACACCCAGCTAATTTTTGTATTTTTAGTAGAGATGAGGTTTCACCATGTTGGCCAGGATGGTCTCTATCTCTTGACCTCGTGATTGGCCCGCCTCGGCCTCCCAAAGTGCTGGGATTACAGGCGTGAGCCACTGCACCTGGCCCATTTTTATTTTTATTTATTTATTTGCTTACACCTTCACCCCCACAAGAAACCTTCCCACCCACCCACCCACACTTTTTTTTTTTTTTTAGAGACAGAATTTCACTCTCATCGCCCAGGCTGGAGGGCAGTGGCATGAGCTTGGCTCACTTCAGCCTCAACCTCCTGGACTCAATCCTCTTTGATCCTCCTGGATCCTCCCAGCTCAGTCTCCACGCCCAGCTAATTTTTATTTTTTATTTTTATAGACATGGGGTTTCACCATGTTGCCCATGGCTGATCTCAAACTCCTGAGATCAAGCAATCCACCTGCCTTGGCCTCCAGAATTGCTGGGATTACAGGTGTGAGCCACTTTGCCATCCAAGAAATCCATTTTTAACCTAAGAATGCCCTTTTCCATTAACTCATTTCCTCAACCATAAACATCTTGTGATTAACAGTGCCCAATTTCCTGGGAAAGTAACCCAGCAGGTTTGGCTTCATTTAACCTTTATTCAAGATGAGTCACTCTGATTAGGACACCTCAGAACACTGGCTCAAAAACCCAAAGCAAAACAAAACTGCCTGAACTTACTCATTACCCTCTTCCTTTCAAAGCCAGCAGACTTCCTTTTTTTAATTTTCTTCCCCTTCAAGTTTCTTTTCCTTTCCCCTTCCTTCTTTTTTTCCATTCCTTTCTCCTTTCCTCTTTTCTGTCCTTTCCCCTTTCTGTTCGTTGTCTTCCTCTTTTCTTTCCTTTCCTTTCTTCCTTCCCTCCCTTCCCTTCCCTTCCCCTCCCCTCTCCTCCTTTCCCTTCCTCTCCCCTGCCCTCCCCTCCTTTCCCTTCCCTTTTCCCTTCCTTTCCCATTTCCCTTCCTTTTCCTTTCCTTTCTTTGCTTTTCCATTATGGAAATTTTATTTCAACAATAATCAATATTTTGCCCACCTTGTTTAATCTCTTCTCCTTATTTTGTTATTTTTATGTATTTGTTTATTGTTGGAGTATTTTAAATTTAATTATGAGTTTATTTTTAATGGGTCTGTTTCCCCATGGTACAACTTGAGGCTGGGCAGAAGAAACCAAGTTTGATGAGTCCAGCGCCTCCCCCTGCCTCCCTGGCTCTCCATTGCTGCCTCACAGTTGGAATCAGGTGCAAAATCTATTTCACAACCTGATATTTACTCTTATCATAAATACATTGTTCTAGACACTTTGCTAAGCACTAAGGACAAGAAGAGACATGGCATAGGAAACTCTCAGCTCAATGTGACAGAAGATAAGTAAAAGGGCAATCCTGACAGCTTGGCCTGATTTTTTCCACAGGTGGAAGAGTTTTATTTACCATACAAGCCTCCTGAAGTTTGCTTTGTAAATCTAGAGCCATATACTATTCACAAGGCCACAGAATGAACTTCTTTCTATAAGTTTTCATCTCAGACTGACTTTTAAAAGCTGACTTTTTATTTGCTATTATGAGTTTAGAAAAACCAACCTCTTTGCTTCCGGGTGCAATTGCAAAAAAAAAAAAAAAAAAAGAAAAACCAAGTTCAAGAATCTCTTTCCATCAGATTTTACCCACAGTATCTATAAATTTGGGTGAATTTCTTTCTTCTCAGGATTACCATATTTTCTTAAAGTTCCTTACCTGCCAAGAAGGTAGGAAGCCAAGAGCTAAGTGACCTTCCTCACCTCCTGCAAGGTTGAGACCCTGTAAGCCAGATCCCAGGTGGGTTTTCCTGAGAGGATTTTGTAGGCATTGGCTGATCAAAGCTGATTAAATGAGCACCATTCTCAAAACTGACATTCTGGCCCACAACTTGGTTGTGTAACTATTTTTTTCTGTTATAATTCTGGTAAAAATGAGAAAAGATTCTTGCTGAACCTATTCAGATAACTATACTATCATGAAAAGTAAGAAGGGTGGTAAGAGTTTCTGACTTCTTGGTTGGAGTATATGGGTCAGTGAGAATCAGATATCATTTTTAAATGTTTATTTTTGATAAATTTTTTTAAATTAAAAAAATAAAAAATAAAGAAGAAAATAATAGAATATGTTAGGAGAATTTAAAAAAGAAGATAAATATTATTTTAATTTACAAAAGCAGAATCTACTAACCTATGAATTAGAGAGATTTTTAAGAAGAAAGAAAAAAGCTTTATATGTTCGGA
The DNA here is from genome assembly GCF_009761245.1 of Sapajus apella. NCBI lineage: Eukaryota > Metazoa > Chordata > Mammalia > Primates > Cebidae > Sapajus > Sapajus apella. The sequence goes on from NW_022437062.1 coordinate 8,690,904, forward strand.
ATAGAACATTAAAACAACATCAACATTCAAGTAGAACTTTAAAACAATATTCTGAACAAATAACTGTTTATCAGTTCATTCAGTTATGTACAATTAATTCTTATTCTGTTGAAACTTGAGTTAGCTGTCATGCAGTGGTTTTTTTTTTAACTAAAAAGAGTTTTGGAAATCTGGAGTCAGTTCACAGGTTGATCTAAAAAATTTTTTTTTTTTTTTAATCTGGAGACTGGCGTTTTTGCCCAGGCTGGAGTGCAGTGGTGCGATCTCGGCTCACTGCAACCTCCGCCTCCCAAGTTCAATCAATTCTCCTGCCTCAGTCTCCCAAGTAGCTGGGATTATAGGCACACACCACCACACCCACCTAATTTTTATATTTTTAGTAGAAACAGGGCCTTTCCATGTTGCCTAGGCTGGTCTCAAACTCCTGAGCTCAAGTGATTCACCTGCCTCAGCCTCCCAAAGTGCTGGGATTACAGGCGTGAGCCATTGCACCTGGCCTGAGGATGATTTTTATTGAGAATGCAACCCGGAATATGAGAGAGCTGGCATCTTTTCTAGCAGAGGTATAGGCTGTAAAAAAACAAAGAACTTCTTGGCAGGAGTGATTCATAGGTTAGATGTGATTTTGGGGAGCTCCTTTTGTAGACTGTTGGTTCTGGAAGTTTCTGTAGCACCAGAGTGGTTGTGGTTTGTTTAACAATTCATATGTTATTAGCAAAACCCTTTGAAAATGACAGAAGCTGCCCAAATCACTCGGTTAGAAAGAATAGAACATAATGTGATGACTCCCCAGGAGAGTAATCCATGGACTGAACCCATGGCTATGCAGGGCCTGAACAGGTAGAAATCTAGATCAGAGGAACTACAATGATTAGAGAAGGGGAACGAGGATCTTAAGAATAAAGGAGCAGGCAGAGGTAAGAAGGGTTAGGTTCTATGGATTGTGAGCAGGTTTGTGTAGTTCATTTTACAAATGTGAATTGTGATTGTGATTCTTTTTTTTTTTTTTTTGAAACAAAGTCTCTCTCTGTTGCCCAGGCTGAAGTGCAATGGCATGCTCTTGGCTCACTGCAACCTCCACCTCCCGAGTTCAAGCAATTCTCCTGCCTCAGCCTCCCAAGTAGCTGGGATTACAGGTGCGTGCCACCATGCCCAGCTAATTTTTTTTTTGTGTGTGTATTTTTAAGTAGAGATGGGATGTCACCATCTTGATCAGGCTGGTCTCAAACCCCTGACCTCGTGATCCACCCACCTCAGCCTCTCAAAGTGCTATGATTACAGGTGTAAGCCACCATGCCCAGCTGTGATTCTTAATAATAACTAAAAATACCCATCTCATATATTCAAGATTGGTTTTGGCATCACGGGCAACCAAATTGTTCCCTAGGTCCATGAGGAAATGACTTCAACTGGAACACATTATCAGGGTCTAGGTACGTGCTAAAAGAGAAAAAAAACAATGGGTGGAAGTCAGCAGATCAGGGCCTCATTCCTGTTCTGCCACCTGCTACCTATGTGGCTGCAGGTGAGTTACTTAAAGTCTTGAGGCCTCAGTTTTATTGTTAAACCAAAGAAGTAGTTTGAGACGGTCTTACTTGGTGGAGAAGCTGTGAGGATCACATAAGGTTACTTATGTGAAAATGAACTAAAATGTAGAGCCATCTGTTGAGGTCCCCAGAAAGCCCAAACAGCACTTTTTTCTGAATTAGAAGAAAGGCTCTTCCTCCAGGTAAAGTCAACTCAGTGCTAGTTTGTACAGTCTGTTTAGCAGAGCATAGGTTAGGTTTTCATTTCTATTTACCCCATTGGCTGGCTACCATTAAGCAAAGCATCATCTTCAGAAATGTTTCTGTAAGAACAATTATGCTACGGAATATGTAAGGAAGGCTTTCCTAGGAAGATGCTTGATAGGTTAGGTCCTTTTGTGTTTGGTGGGTAGACTGACACCATGATCTGTACACAATTGAGCATTCTGGGATCCTGATGGAAGACCATATTTAGACATTGGGTCATGCCAAATAACGACAATTTCTGAAAAAATGCGCCTCTCCCACCACAGACTTTGTTTATCTGGTGGGCATGTGAATGACAAAAACCACAGGAAAAAAGATAATGGCTTCTTTGGGATCCACAACAGAGATTAATTCCTTTTTAGAAAAGCAATGTTCAGCATTCTTTCCCTTCTACTGTTCCCATGTCTTGCATCCCAAGAGAGACCTCATTCCTGGAGAGCTTCCATCCCACAGCTGAAATGGATTCTTATATCCAGGTAACTGTCACCGGGCAGTAGCAGCTGCAATTGCAGAATTAAGGAAAAATTCATGTGTGCACATTGTAGTGAGACCCGCAACCATTACTGATTCTTTCAAACCACTGGTTCTCAACCACATCACCAGATCCAACCTTTCATAGCAAATATGTTGTTTTCCTTTTGCTATCCTGAATTACACTTCAGGATAACATAACACATTTACATACATAAACCCAGGAAATCTATTCCTAATCTGAGCACTCAAACTATTGCTCTAACAAATACTTCTTTCACTTCTACATTATCAGTTTTTCCTCTCTATTGTGTCTTTACTATCAACAAACAAGCTATTCTTTTTCCCATCTTAAAAACAAACAAAACCGAGTTTAAAAAAAATCTTCTCGTCACTGTCATCCAGTCTCATGACTTTAGATACATAAACATATGCTGATGTGCCTCAAATTTATATTTCCAGACTAGACTCTTCTGACTCCGGATCCCTATATCCACTACGTCCAACTATCACTTGACCATCTCTCAACTTGTAGTTTTTGTGGGTTTTGTTTGTTTGTTTTGAGACGGAGTTTTGCTCTTCTTGCCCAGGCTGGAGTGCAATGCTGAGGTCTTAGCTCATTGCAACCTCCAACTCCTGGGTTCAAGAGATTCTCCTATCTCAGGCTCCCAAGTAGCTGGGATTAGAGGTGCCCACCATGCCTGGCTAATTTTTGTATTTTTAGTAGAGACGGGATTTCACCATGTTGGCCAGGCTGGTCTTGAACTCATGACCTCAAGTGATCTGCCTGCCTTGGCCTCCCAGAGTGCTGGGATTATAGGTGTGAGTCACCATGCCAGGCCAACTTGTAGTTTTTTTTTTTTGAGACGGAGTTTCGCTCTTGTTACCCAGGCTGGAGTGCAATGGCCCGATCTCGGCTCACCACAACCTCCGCCTCCTGGGTTCAGGCAATTCTCCTGCCTCAACCTCCTGAGTAGCTGGGATTACAGGCACGTGCCACCATGCCCAGCTAATGTTTTGTATTTTTAGTAGAGACGGGGTTTCACCATGTTGACCAGGATGGTCTCGAACTCTTGACCCCGTGATCCACCCGCCTCGGCCTCCCAGAATGCTGGGATTATAGGCGTGAGTCACCATGCCAGGCCAACTTGTAGTTTTAATAGACAAGTTGAACTTAATATCAACATGGAGTTGAGTTGGGTGGAGGAAAAGATACACACCAAAATGTAAATAACAGCAGGATGAGGGTCTTGTGTGTATATTGGTGTTTCTCTATACTATTATGTGAAACTTCTGTAATGAACATTAACACTTTGAAAAACTTTTTATTTTGAAATAATTATAGATTCACAGGAAGTTGCAAAGATAGTACAGAGATTTCCCATGTAGGTTTTCCCAGTGATTATATCTTACTTAAAGAGTGCAATAAAATCAAAACCAGGAAATAAATATTAGTGTGATGTGTGTGTGTGTGTGTGTGTGTGTGTGTGTACTTACAAGTCATTTTATTATGTGTTTATTCCTGTAACCACCATTGCAATCAAGATACAGAGCTATTCCATCACCACAAAGATCTACCTGGTGATACCTCTTTGTATCACACAGATATCCCTATCCCAATGATCCTTGCCCCTGCAGCTATGAATCTGTTCTCCATTTTTGTAAATGGAATCATAAGTATATGGCTACTTGATGATATATTTTTTTAACTTGCATAATGCCCTCAAGATGCATCTAATTTATCATGTGTATCAATATTTCATTTCTTTTTACTGCTGAGTTGTATTCCATGGTACATGTACCACAGTTTGCTTATTGCGTCACCCATGGAAGAATATTGGTATAGTTTCCAGGTTTTGAATATTATGAATAATATTGAAGAGAACAGCTCCCAATATATCAATGTGGATTCAAGATCTTTCAACATGATCGAGTGGTCAGTGAAAAAGAAAGAGAGACAAGAAAACATTTTTCCTTAAAGCTGGGCCCAGGGGAGACACCACATAATGCTGCTCTGTGGATGTCTGACACTCCCCTGAAAATCTTAGTTTTTTATTGGTCTCTTTCAGAGTGAGTTTACACAAAGTTTCAGTGATAATTATACAAAAAGAATACATTTGCAAAAACTGGTGCACAAAAATCACAACGTGGTATTATAAAAGCAGAACAATGTAAAGATAACTTTCTGTGTGTCAGCATAGAAATCAAACACCTTAGCAAGAATAGAGGTTAAACATAAACATGATTATCAGCAAGAACATATTGGGCTCACAGCTGCAGGGGGAACAGGATTTGACACAGGACAACCAGCCTGACCACAAAGCTGCAAGAGGAGGGGGCCTCCATGCAGGCCTGGAGGAGCAGTGGGAGAAGGAAGACTTTTACATCTTTATCTCAACCACAGAGATTTTTCCTCATGACAGACGTCCCCTCATGCATCCGTTTATAGGCTCTCCATAAGGGTTGTATTCCAGAGCCATAATCAATATGCCTTTCCTGGGAAAGGAATCTGGGTAATAAGCCTCTCGATTACACGGCCGTTTATAGGCTCTCTGCAATGAGAAGCCTATTACGTGCTGTCATCTCTCTCTGGCAGTCAAGCTATGTGGTTAGTCCCTTTCACAGAGTTCCTGCTTTAAGAACAGCTCAGCAGAGCCAAACTTACAAATTACATCTCAGCAGAGCCAAAGTTACAAGTTAAATCTCAGCAGAGCCAAAATTACAAGTGACATCTCAGCTTTTCATGTTACTCTTCATTTTCTCAAATATAATCGATACAGTAAGTAACAAGCATCACAAAGCAAATAAATCCTTTCAGGGAAACCAAATTCTAAAAGAATTTACCAGTTAAAAATCAACAACAATTTCTTCTTGTTAATTCAGATAGTTGGAGTTTTGCCAATTCTTCCAGAAGCTTGGGGTAACTCAGTCACCACAGAGGGGTCCACAGTATTCCCAGCAGAATAAAACTGCTATTTTACTTCTATATAGGTTTTTATATGAACATACGTTTTCATTCCTCTGGGTTAAATCCCAAGGAGTGCAATTGCTGGGTTGTACAGTAAGCATACACAGTTAGAAGGAATAAGTTACAGTGTTAAGTAGCACAGCAGGACAGCATTGTTATCAATAATTTATTGTATATTTCAAAATAGTTAGAAGATTTGGAAAGTTCTCAACACAAAGACATGATAAATGCTTGAGGTAACAGATATCCCAATTACTCTGATCTGATCATTGACCATTGTATGAATGTATCAAAACCCCATAAATATGTACAACTATTACGTATCAATAAAAAAAGGAATCTGACAAACTATTTTCCAGAGTAGCCATCACATTTTATATTTCCACAATCAACGTATGCAAGACCCGGTTTCTCTGCATCCTTGCCAGCAGTTGGTATTTTTGCTATTTTTTCTAGCCATTCTGTTAGACACGCAGTGATATCTCATCCCTCCAGCTCTCTGAAGTTCTCTCTGCACTTCTGTCCTCTCTGGTACTGTGCTCTGTGAACCCTAGTTGCTTTGGCTTCCTTGGACCCCCAGTTTTGTCTCCTCAGCTCAGGAAGACTGACAGACCCTCCCCGGGTCTCCCTCTCTGTGCCACAGCCTGAAAACTCTTTCTAGGAAATAAGCTGGGAGAACTATAAGGTTCAGTTTTAAACTCAATCTTTTCTACCTCTATCTCTTTACACCTGTTTGTCTATCTACCTATCTATCATTTAGCCACCAGCTATCTATTTATCTGTAACACATTTTGCTTAACTACAAGTCAGGGGTTTTAGTATCAGGACTACTATTACTTATCGATAGCTTGTGGGACATTAACTTACTTGAGCCACTTCTTTATTTGTGAAATGAAGGGTCATCCTATATCAGCCTTCTCATAATGCCTTCTCTGAGATTCCAGGATACTGGTTGACTCTTCTAGGAGAAACAGTGAGCAGTGTTGGTAGCTACAGTCCTTAGTATGTGCTATTTCTAAACAGGAAAGTGATATTGATTGGGAAGGTAATGAGCATGTGTTGGTAATTGCTATGTAAGAGCAATAACAACAACAACTAATACGTTTAGCCTTTTACATGCAGTATGTTATATAATATTTACAACAGCCCTGTGAAGTGCTACTATTATCCAAATTTATTCATTTATTATTAAAAAAATTTTTTAGTGTTATAAGCCATTTTATGTCCAAGAACTATTCAAATTTAGAAGATGAGAAAACTGTAGTCTGGAAAAAGAAAAAATACAGAAAATAAAAACCTACCCAGTCTAAAGGTTATACTTATACAGACTTAGGTTTTTTCTATTTAATTAAAAGTTAATTTCAAACAGTCTCTAGTAGTAACAAAACAATCCAGTTATAAAGAAGCACGTGATGCGTGGTTGTTGAATACATTACCCCTGTTGACCCTAGACTGCTACTGGGCTCAGCAGAGAATTCTTGATTTTCTCTTCACATTGCAAATAGACCTCACCAGAATAAATGGGCAGAATTGACACCAAAGAGGGATAGCACGAGCATATTGTGAGGGCAATATGCAATAAGTGCCTTGCACAAAGGAAGTGCTCAATACTGGTAGTTGCTGTTATTGTTATTATCGCAAATTATAAACATCAGCACTGCAAAAAGTCAGCCCATTCGACTTTGTAGATCACAGAAGTGGCTCTTAGACCACCATTTGAAAACTCTTGCCTGAAGGAAAAGATCTTTTATTTTTATTTTTTTTATACCACAGTTTAGGAAAACATCTTAAAAGATCTTGTTTATGTCTACAGAGGATTTTTATTAGTGCCTTAAGAGTCTCCAAGGTGATTTAAAAAATATTATCTCATAATATCAATTTCAGCTAAAGAATGAACCTTAGGATCAACATTGCAACCCTCTTGGTTTTATTCACCCAGGCTATAGGGACTGATAATGACAGTGCTGCTTTGGATAGTCTCCTATCTAGGGCTAAATGATCAGATTTGCAGAATCTGAATATTCTTATGGGAATATGGTTATTGGCTGGGGGATGGAAAATTGGGAGTGGAGAGTGGACAACTGGATAAAAGTATAGATAAAGACATGTGAAAACTCATGATTGACTCAAATACTCTAAACCCTGTCGTGATACACTTGTAAAGTGTGAAATGCAAAATAATCATATTGTAGAGATGGCCAAATGAAGGCCAAAGATCTTGACTTTGCAGAAATTATAGGAAAGGATTAAAGGAAGACTGGCAAATATAAGAAAGGACTAGATTTGAAATTCATGCACAAGGTCAGGCTGCATAAACCACATGGTAGTGGGTGTAACTCAGGAGTGGAACAATTGTTCCGGGAAACAAGACAGTCTGCAGTTTCCCAGGCTGGAGACATTTCCTGTCTTGGGTGTCTGGATCCATCTCAGTGCCCAAATAGCCTCACTTCAAAGTGTTTGTGGGAGCAGAAAGAAGAATTGGCTGAGTGTGTTTGTTCAGTGCTAGGCAGAGGAAGCAAAAGGGGGAGTGGGTTTAGGAAGTAAGTGTGTGTTTAAGAGCACGTGGACCCCCAGGAAATAACCATTTTTCTTCAGACTAGCAGCCAGGGCACTGCTCACAAAGAAGGAAACCCTGGGAGGGAAGAACTTGGGAAACGAGAGGATACAAGAATCTTTGAAGCTGCTTAGGTATGTAGGTAAGTCACAGAGGTGTTGGTACCTCAAGGAACACCATGTAAGTTCTCTCTTTTAAAATAAACAATTTTTTTGAAATATTTTCAACCTTATGAAAAATTGTGATAATAATTCAGGGGACTCATAAATATTCTTTATCCAGATACATTATTTAAAAAAATTTTACCTTATTTATTTGTTTACTTAGAAATAGATTCTCCCTCCAATTGCCCAGGCTGGAGTGTAGCAGCCAGATCATGGCTCACTGCAGCCTCAACCTCCTAGATTCAAAACATTCTCCCACCTCAGCCTGCCCAGTAGCTGGGACTACAGATGCACCCCACCATGCCAGGCTAATTTTTTGTGTGTTTTGTAAAGACAGGGTTTCACCATGTTGCCCAGGCTAGTCTCAAATTCCAGGACTCAAGTGATCCATCCGCCTTCTCGACTTCCCGAAGTACTGGAATTACAGGGGGTGAGCCACCTCACCCAACCTCCCTGTTTATTATTTTATCATTTTCTTTCTCTCTCTGTAAACACACTCATATATACACATACATATATCTACATTCTGAAGTATTTGAAAGTATTTTGTATACATTGTGCTCCTCTGCTCATTGTGCATCTTCTGAGAAGGATATTTTCTTAATCAGGGTACAGTTTTACATTCAGTATATCAAACACATATATACAGTTGTTCCCCCTACCCAAAGTTTCAGTTACCCATGATCAACTGTGGTCTGAAATATTAAATGGCAATTTCCAGAAATAAACAATCATTTAAAGTTGCATGCTGTTCTGAGTAATGTGATGAAATCTCTCGCTGTCCCCTCTGACCTGCCTGGGATGTGAATCATCCCTTTGTCCAGTGTATCCATGTTGTAGATACACCCACCCATTAGCTACTCAGTAGCTGTTATCAGATGCACTGTCTCGGTATGTCAGTGCTTGTGTTCAAGTAGCCCTTATTTTTACCTAATAATAGCTCCAAAGTGCAAGAGTGATGGTCCTGGCAATTCAGATATGTCAAAAAGAACCTGTAAAGTGCTTCCTTTAAGTGAAAGGGTGAAAGTTTCTCAACTTAATAAGGAAAGGGGAGAATAAAAAAACATGTTGCAGTTGCTAAGATCTACAGTAAAGAAGAATCTTTTATCTGTAAAATTTTGAACAGTATATTGTTATAATTGTCCTATTAGTTGTTGTTAATATCATACTGTGTCAAACTTATACATTAAACTTATGTAAGTATGTATGTATAGGAAGAAAACAGAGTATATAGGGCTTTAGGCATTCCCTGGGGTCTTAGAACATATTTCCTGTGGATAAGGAGGACTGCTGTAATACTCTTATCTACTACAGAGACTATAATGTTATCAATTGCCTCAATAATGTTCTTCATAGCAATTTTTTTTTTTTTTTTTTTCTGGCAGAGAATGTCTCTCTTTGATAAGGCGGTGAGACTGGCCTAGCAGGACAAAGATTCATGCTCAACTCCGCTTAGGATCTTTATTTATTTATTTATTTAGACAGAGTCTCGCTCTGTCACCCAGGTTGGGGTGCAGTTGCACCATCTTGGCTCACTCTCCCTCTCCCAAGTTCAAGCAGTTCTCGTGTTTCAGCCTCCCAAATGGCTGGGACCACAGGTGCGTGCCAACATGCTGGCTAATTTTTGTATTTTTAGTAGAGATGGGATTTCACCATGTTTCCCAGGCTGGTCTCGAACTCCTAACCTCAGGTGATCCACCTGCCTTGGTCTCTCAAAGTGCTGGGATTACAGGCATAAGCCACCACACCTGGCATCCTTAGGATCTTTATGAGTAGGGGAACCCCCAGCAGGTTAATTGTTTGATTTTCTTTGGTTTTATTCTTATTCTATTTCTTCCCCCAGAGTATAAACCTAATCAGTAAGACTACCCAGGTGTTAAGGGATCTTTAGTAGTAGAAGGAACCTGGCTTGATAAGGTATAACTTTAGCAGGGGTCTAAGATGTAAAATTGGATGTCTTCCTTCCAGCCTCAGCTTAGGAGTGTGAGTGGACTGTGGTACTTTTTCTATTGCTTTTTATCTTTTGTGGGGAAAGTGGGTAGCAAGAAGAATAATAGATACTTGAATGAGCAAAAGTAAATTTGAGATAAAAATAAAGAGATGGTCTTCTGTGGTAAATGTAGTCCTATATTGAGAATAAGGCTTTCTACAAGAATTTCCCTAACGGAAAGCGTGACACTGTATGTGCTTGTCTTCTCAATCATTCTCTTGTTGTTTGGAACGAATTTCTGTTTAAGAATCAGTTGATGTCAGGGGCATGGTGGCTCACACCTGTAATCCCAACACTTTGGCCAAAATGGGATCATTGATTGACCCCAGGAGTTTGAGACCAGCCTGGGAAACTTAGCAAGATCTGTCTCAAAAAAAAAAAAAAAAAAAAAAAAAAAGCTGGGCGTGGTAGTATGTGCCTGTGATCCCAGCTACGTGGGAGGCTTAGGCAGGAGAATCACTTGACCCCGGGAGGTTGAGGCTTCAGTGAGCTATGATGGTGCACTGTACTCTAGACTGGGTGACAAAGCAAGAGCTTGTCTCAAAAGAAAAGAAAAAAAAAAGAATCAATTGATGTCAACTTTCCTTACTGATTTCCCATGTGTAAACTACCTCAGAACTGCTTCCCCTGGTCACCTTCCTACTCTTCAAGAGAAGGAACATGAGGAAATGTCCACATTTTATTACACAGCAACAGGAAGTATGGTGGGGAGGGACAAGAGAAATAGGAAAGGAAAGAGAAATCACCAACTTGAAGAGGATAGAGTAATGTGGAGAAGAGAGAGGGAACCCCAAATACAATGTTGTAGGACTTAGGGAGACCACAGTCTCTTCTAGGGCCAATTTTGATCTCAAAGTCACGTTCTTCCATTTCCTGCTTCCTCTCCAGGCAAAATGAAGTTGAATCTGGTGCAGATCTTTTTCATGTTGCTGCTGCTGCTGCTGGGCCTGGGGTTGGGCCTGGGGCTGGGGCTTCATATGGCTGCAGCAGTCTTGGAGGAGAGCGATCAGCCGCTCAATGAATTTTGGTCCAGTGACTCACAGGACAAAGCTGAGGCCACTGAGGCAGGAGAGGGCACCCAAACCACAGAAACCCTGGTGCTTAGCAACAAAGAAGTGGTGCAACCTGGCTGGCCAGAAGACCCCATCCTCAATGAAGACGAGGTTGGAGAAAAAGAGTTGCTCAGAGCTGAGTCTCTCTTTCAGAACAACAAAGACTATCTTAGGGTTGACCAGACAGATAGAGAATGCAATGACATGATGGCACACAAGATAAAGAAGCACAATCAGAGTTGCATAACTCAGCATGCATTCATCCATGAGGATCCAGACACAGTCAAAGCTGTCTGTAACAGTCCTGTCATTGCCTGTGGGCTCAAGGGGGGAAAATGTCACAAAAGCTCCCGACCTTTTGATTTGACATTCTGCGAGTTGTCCAAACCAGATCAGGTCACTCCTAACTGCAACTACCTAACTTCTGTTATTAAAAAGCACATTATTATAACCTGTAATGACAAGAAGCTCCAGTCACCAGTTGGACAATGAAGCAACTCATCATCATTTTTCTCTTCCCCTTCTCTTCCTCTTCCTTTTTTACTTTCTCTTTCTCATGTTGTTCTCCGATCTTAGGTATTATGCAGATTAATTCTTCTTTGCCCTGTGGGTCACCCAACTTGCATTTTGTTCCTAGGATTAGATATGGCAGAATAGACTGATGATGCCTAGTTTCTCTAAGCTCTCCATCTCTCCTTTCCTATCCCTTACCCTGGGGGAAAAAAAAAAAAAAAGTGAAGAGCTGCTGTAGTCCTGGCCATCAATTTGTTCCCTGTTCTGCGATTGTCTTTGGATGTGGACTGGAAGTGTTTAGTGCATCCTTTATCCACGTTCTTCCCTGCTACCCACCCTGAGCCTTTATAGTAATCACAAGACTCTTGGGCTTTGTACAACTGCACTTCTCTATTGTGGGTGTGGTCAAAGTGGTCACTTTTTTTTTTTTTTTTTTTTTTTTTTTTTAATCTGGCCCTGTAGACTATCTCAGGAAAGCAATTTACAAAATACTCTACAGGCCCCTAGTGGCTTAAGCAGGAAAATGTAGCTTCCATGGCTGATAACAGGGTGACAAGGCATTGTGGGGACCTCACCTCCCAGGGACAGAAAATTAACTCACTGCAGCTCAAATTGTGCCTCATTCACAAGACTTTCACCAATTCTTCCAATTCCAATGTAGCTTCCTCTCTACACTTCCAGGATCTATGTTGAGCCCATATGACAGATCCCCAGTCCTTTATCTATAGCACCCAAATCCCTAAATCTTTGAAAACTGAACGTTTTTTTTTCAGTGACTCCAAAACTCATTTAGATATGACACCTAACCAGAATGACAATGTGAGGCTATTTATCTTCCTTATTTATGCTATGTGACCATTACATATTTCACTGTGGAAATATCACAGTGTTTAGTTATGAGTGGACCCTTCTAGGAGTGTGTTAGTAATATATGAAATAAGCATACACACGTTAACGTACAATATTGCTTTTTAAAATCTGAAAAGTTGGCCAAAATGCATTGGCCCCAAAAGTTTCAAGTAAGAAATTGTGGGATCTATATATACAACTTAATTAGCCCTTATTAATTTGAGTATACCCTATATGATACTAGTTAGGTCACAAGCATCTTTGTGGAAGGATCTGTACTATAAGTTTTTTTCTATATTCTTCAATGACACATTTATTAATCAATGACTATCTACTTATTGGCCAAGGGATGTCTCCTCTACTGTTTGCAAGACCCTCACATGTTGTCTTCAGAACACTCTGTACAAGTTTTTGGCGAGGTGTGGTGGCTTATGCCTGTAATCCTATCAGTTTGGGAGGCTGAGGTGAGAGGATCACTTGAGCCCAGGAGTACAGGACCAGCCTGGGAAACATAGGGAGACCTCATTTCTACAAAAAAATATAAAAATTAGCCAGGCATGGGGGCAAATGCCTGTGATCCCAGCTATTTGGGAGGCAGAGGTGGAAGGATTGCTTGAGCCCCAGAGATTGAGGATGCAGCGAGCTATGATTGCACCACTGCACTCCAGCCTGGGTAACAGAGCGAGACCTTGTCTTAACCAAAAATTTTTGTTAAGTTGTTCTCAACTTTGGCTGCTTATTAACATTGCTGGCTGGGCATGGTGGCTCATGCCTATAGTCCCAACACCTTGGGAGGCCGAGGTGGATGGATCACCTATAGTCAGTTCAAGACAGCCTGGCCAATGTGGTGAAACCCCGTCTCTACTAAAAATACAAAAATTAGTCCAGCATGGTGGTGCAAGTCTGCAGTCCCAGCTACTCGGGAGGCTGAGGCAGGAAAATCACTTGAACCTGGGAGGCAGAGGTTGCAGTGAGCCAAGATCAAGCCATTGTACTCCAGCCTGGGTGACAGAGCAAGACTCTGTCTCAAAATAAACAAACAAACAACCAATCAAGCAAACAACAACAACAAAACATTACCTTGGGGAGTTTAAAATTTTTTTAATTAAAGAAAAAGTCTAGGGCCCTCTTCTAGCAATATTGGTTTAATTAGTCTGAGTCAGAGCCGAGACATCAGATGGGCTCCAGGGATCTTGGGGCCTACATTACTATACCTCCCATACTAGTTTTTCTATGAATTAATGTTTCAAAACTGTTAACAAAGATGTTGAACTGCTCAGATAATTAACTAATCTGATGTGGTGTGCTGTAGGAGAAAGAATCAATTCTTGGGATAAACGTGAGAATATCTCAGCTCTGCCTCTCAAAAAAAGCAATTGTGGCTATGGGAATTGCCCTCAGCTCTCAGAGTCTGAGGTTTCTTGTCAGTAAAATGAGAAATGACAGTAGCTACTTTACAGGGTTTTTGTGAGGACTAGATAAGATTAAATGGCCCATGATGGGGTTCAGTTGATGGCAGCTGCATTTGGTGTGTTGCATGGCTCACTGCCACAGAGAGCACATGGTATCTTGATGGAGTCCTACTGGAGGCAGCACTGTAACACAAAGTGCGATACCATCAGCACGGGTTTGAGTTTCAGGGGTGTTGGCAATATGTGGATATGTGGGATCTTACAGGGCTTTTAAATTTTCATTCCTTGGATGGCCACAAAATTTATATTCTAGGGCCAGTAGAGTCCTTAGACCTGAGTAAGCAGGGTCACTGCCCTCAGGGCTCCCCTACACTTTGGAGTGCCTTCCACATAGGATATTCCCCCACTAAAGTATCTGGGACTGGCTGAGGTCAGCAGTGCTATGTGGATGGAGTGCTCTGAGCTTAGACTAGGACCAGTGTGGGCCTGGGTCCCATTTCTCCCCTTTGGAGCACTGCCATGTGTGGGGTGAACTAGGTGCTACAAAAGAGTTCTGAGACTTGGTTAGGCATGGTGGCTCATGCCTAATCCCAGCACTTTGGGAGACTGAGGCAGGTGGATCACCTGAGGTCAGGAGTTCAAGACCAGGCTGGCCAACAACCTTGCCTCTACCAAAAATACAAAAAAAAAAAAAAAAAGGAAATAGCTAGGTGTGATGGCAGGTACCTGTAATCCCAACTACTTGGGAGGCTGAGGCAGAGGAATTGCTTGAACCTAGGAGGTGGAGGTTGCAGTAAGTGGAGATTGCACCACTGCATTCCAGCCTGGGTGACAGAGTGAGGCTGTGTCTCAAAAAAACAAAAACAAAGAGGTCTTAGACTTGCATCTAAGAGGGTCCATCTGGGGCCCTAACGCCAGGCCCTGGTTCCAGGAGGGTGGCTTGGGAAGTGAATTTCTCCCTCTGGCTGGTGTGGTTTTTTTTTGTTTTGATTTGTTTTTTGAGATCACCAGAGAGGACCACCAGAAAGGTGCTGACACCTGATTTTGGATGATTCAAATATATCCTGGATGCAGGATGAATCCAGGACTCTGGGCCACCAGTTACCACTTACTACTGATCTTGAGGGTTGAGCTGCATGTGTGGAGACTTTTGCTGGCCATGCTCTTACGGCTGTACTAATTCTGATTCACAGCACCCAGGGGTGGCAGTAGTAGCAGTACGTGTTTCTTACCCTGTGAACTCCCACTGCTGGCATCCAAGCAGTTACTCCATCCCTTTCGCAAGATACATACCATGTGGAGGTGTGCAGCGACCACTCCTGTCTTCTGTAAGGATTCTGAGACTCTTGCTCCTCAGTGCCAGTGGGGTACTTTTTTTTTTTTAGATGGAGTCTTGCTCTGTCACCCAGGCTGGAGTGCAGTGGCACCATCTCAGCTCACTGCAACCTCTGCCTCCCAGGTTCAAGCAATTCTCCTGCGTTGGCCTCCTGAGTAGCTGGGATTACAGGCATGTGCCACTGTGCCCAGCTAATTTTTGTATTTTTAGTAGAGATGGGGTTTCGCCAAGTTGGCCAGGCTGGCCTTGAACTCCTAGCCTCAAGCGATCCACCCGTCTTGGCCTCCCAAAGTGCTGAGATTACAGGCACGAGCCACCGCTCCCAGCCCCAATGGGGCATTTCCTATCAATGTTTTCTCTTGCCTCCAACTGGTGAGTGATAACATGTTCTCTTGGGTTGGTCTTAATCTGTGCAAGGTGAAGGATAATTCCTCCTTGTATGAACGGGATGCCTTTTTCACTCTGCCCACAGGACCCTTGCTGGTGGCAATGTGTGGAAGGTGGGAATGTGGTTAGTTGTGAAAGAGGTCACATTCTAGGAATGCAATACTTATGGCTTGAAGAGCTTAAGACAAGACATGAATAGAAGTTATGTTTTATGTTTATGCTACAAAATTCCAAATTGCAAATTCTACATGGCCTGAAAATGATCATTCTCATTTTTTTGCATATTCTGGACAAGACTTGCATTTGTGATCATGGTCAGCAATGTAAAGTAATAAAGTAACCTTTGAGGGAGTCATTGGAAGTTGGTATTTAGGAAACACAGTGAATGATTCCCTGTCATGAGTAACATTGTAACCAGCATTAAATGGCATTAGAAAGCTGCAGAGGCAAGAAGATACAAATTGTTTCAGTTTAAACAGATTCTGAAGAGCTATAGCAGTGCAATACCTTTTTTCTTGTGGTTGGAGACATGACATTATTCAAGAATGGTACATTTGACAGTAAAAAGCATGCAAAAATGATCCCCAGATCTAACAGGAAGAGATAACTGGAAATCCTAAAGAATCTGCATATACATTAATTGGACAATAAAGAAATATTTAGTATCTCTTCTTTTCTCCTTATTCTAAAACTTCATTGACAAATCGTGATACTTCACTTGGGCTCATAAATTCTGTAATATATTTAAAAATCAAACTGTTTATATAGATAGTGTCCTCTTCCTCATCCTTCCCCCCAAAAAGTTTAGCCCAGAGCCACACACAGTAGAGGCAGCTCTGGTTGTGGCTGTATCCAAGGTAATGTCTCACGTGTTGTGTCCTTGTCAGGCTCTTGACAAGAACTCACTTCCTCATCTCCCTCAAGTGCTCAGTATACCAGGCAGAGCAGACTCAGTTGGTGCTTTTCAAGCCTTCTCCTTCCCAGGAAATGCAATTATGTTATCTGACAGAGATTCATTGCCGGTGGAGTCAAAAGGAACTCCAGGACACAGAGTTACTGTCATTTTCAGCCATGCTTTGATTTAGCATGAAATTTGTTGATGTTACTGCCTCCATTCCCTGTATCCTACCTGTAGAGCTGCCCTTTCTCTCCTCTTCACATTTTCGCACTGGGCTGCAGTTAGTTTTCAGAAAGTGATTCACATTCCAGAGATGTCACTTCCAGGAGCAGCTGGGCTTGTTCTTTATTAGAATTATGGGCCAGGCATGGTGGTTTATGCCTATAATCCCAGCACTTTAGGAGGCCGAGGTGGGTGGATCACGAGGTCAGGAGTTTGAGACCAGCCTGACGAACTGACCAATGTGGTGAAACCCCGTCTCTACTAAAAGTACAAAAATTAGCCCAGCGTGGTGGTGTGCGCCTGTAATCCCAGCTGCTTAGGAGGCTGAGGCAGGAGAATCACTTGAGCCTGGGAGACCGAGGTTGCACCACTATACTCCAGCCTGGGTGACAGAGTGAGACTTTGTCTCAAAAAAAAAAAAAAAAAAAAAAGTGATTCAGAAACCCTTAGTTTTAGGGGAAAACTAAAGGGAAGAGGAAATTGGTGGTATTAGGCCTAAGCAACAGGGACAATGAGGGAAATGTGAATCTCATGTTGAGGAATAATAGATAATAGTCCATTACCTATGGATTTAGGATTTTAGGAGGTACTGGGATGCCCCAGTGTTTGAAAATGTCAGCTCTCCAGTACTAGCATGGGGTTAGTGTTTGGAATTGTATCCTTATAAACTTATTGCATACCCCTATGCACAGTGATATAAAACTATTAATTTCAAAAAAGGGATTTTCAGCATATTTATAAGGTGACAACAAGAAAAGAAAAAAACAAAATAGGCCTTATTCTATGAATGCTGTTGCATATGTTTGGCACCGTGGTACCTATTTACTGGGTATCCAGTCATTAAAACAAAACAAAGCAAAGAAACAGGCTTTATAACCTATCCACAAATGAGATCCAGAGCAGATAATGTGATAGGAAGAAGGAAGGTGATGTGATTAGAACCAGCCCTGGGCACTGCTCTGGAAAGCTGGTCTAGCTAACAACCAAACATACAGCAAGCAAATGCATTAGAAGACTGAGGTTAAAATGTTGTATTTCTAAAGTTAAGAACTGTTGATACGTATAGATTTCCCTTACCAGGGAGATTCAGCCATCCGCAGCTGCTGAGTGTTCCCTGGGAAGAATTCACAGGTGCACTCTTCTCCAGAGCATAGCCTCCAGTCCATGGGGGCCTCCTTGTTGACAATGCCTAAGAGTTCATGTCCTTCCTCAGGGGTAGCCCTTGTTGACAATGCCTAAGAGTTCATGTCCTTCCTCAGGGGTAGCCCACAGCCAATGACTGGCTGATACTGACATGTAATAAATTAGACCTCTTGCCTCAATCTTATGGCATCAGTCCTGTTTCAGAGCTCCCCATGGGGTCAGGCTTGAGACTACCCTTTAGCTAAAATCACTTTTTTGTTTAGCTTTTTACATACAAGTTTTCTTCTGAGAGCATTGCCTCAATAAATCACTAACTCAAGAACATGTTCTAAGGAAGGAATAAGAAATTCATTTTTCTTGAAGGCCTCCAAGGAGCTGAAGGTCAGGGGCCCAGGTTGGAGATCACTTCAGGCAGGTAGGCAGAGCAGAGTGTAGAATGTCAGTGTAGCATAATGGTTAAGTACATGGAATCTGGAACTTCAAAGCCTGCATTGAAATTGTAGTTCTAACGTTTACTAGTTTATCTTAGTTAAGTAACCTTTCCATTTCCAATTTGTTTGTAAGTGGGATTATACCCAGCAGAACTAACACAGTGCCTTGTGCATTGTAGGTGTTCAATGTGTATATATCTAGCGGAGCTCACATTTTTTTTTTTTTTTGGCATAGCCTATTCTCATACATTGACTAATATATGCCTTTTTTTTTTCTTTTGAGATGGAGTCTCGCTCTGTTGCCCAAGCTGGAGTGGAGTGGCACGACCTCAGCTTACCGCAAACTCCACCTCCCAGGTTCACGTGATTCTCATGCCTCAGCCTCCCAAGTAGCTGGGATTATAGGCACCTGCCACCATGCCTGGCTAATGTTTGCATATCTCCAAGTACATTCATAAGAAAGTGTGCTTGGGAGGTACATTTTGTGTGTTCTTGAATATCTAAAAATATTTTTATTCTATTCTCTAATTTAATGGATAATTTGCCTGAGTATGGAATTATAGATTTACAATTTCTCCACAGAATTGTGAAAACACATTGCTCCATAGTCATCTGTCATCCAGTTCTATTGTTGAGAAGTCTAATGACATTTTGAATCTTTGTAAATAATATTTTCATTTTCCTAGAAAGGATCTTTTTATAGCCTGTGTTCTCAATTTTTACAGTGATGTGCTTAGGTACGAGTCTTTGTATCCTGCACTGGAGATGGGGGTAGGGTTAATTTGGAAACTCAAATTTTCAGGACTGGGAAATTTACTTCAGTAAATTTCCCATTTTTGTTTCCCTCTCTCCTCTCTTCTTGGAACTCTATTAGTCAAATACTGACTCTCTTGGATTGCTCTGCTGTATTAAATTTTCTGCTGTTTTTCTCTCCTGGAAGTCATTTCTTTGACTTTATCTTTTGAACCTAATATGAATTCTTCCACTCCTGACAGTTATATATTTATTTCCAAGTGTTCATTCTTTTTTGATTTCCTTTTACATTACAAGTTTTTGTTTGTTTGTTTTGAAAATAATAGCTCCCCAAATAACTCAGAATATACTAACTAGAGGTTATTAAGGTTTTGTTCTCTATTCTCTGCTTTGTGATGTTTCTTTCACTTTATGTTTTTAAATTACCATCTTCAAATAATTATGGAGGCAGTTGAGTATGTGCAGAGAATGGACCTTGCAAACAAATAAAACCAATTAGGTAGACTTTGACAAATAAATTTATCTTTAAAATAAAGATAGCTCAATGTTGTTAAAATTATATACACACACAATTCTAAGCACATGGTAGGTGCTGAGTTTATGGTAGCTCTAGTCTTCTTCTTTTTTTTAATGAATCAATTTCTCAAAAACATTAAAACTGGCCAGTGCAAAAAACAAAAACAAACAAACAAACAAACAAAAAAAAGCTGGCCAGTGCAGTGACTCACACCTGTAATCCCAGCACTTTGGGAGGCAAAGGTGGGTGGATCACTTGAGCCCAGGAGTTCAAGTCCAGCCTGGGCAACATAGGGAGACTCTGTCTCTACACACACACACACACACGAGAGAGAGAGAGGAGAGAGAGGAGAGAGAGAGAGAGGGAGAGAAAAGAAAGAAGGGAAGAAAGAAGGATGGAAAGAAGGAAGGAAGGAAGGAGAGAAGGAGAAAAAGAAAGAAAGAGAGAAAGAAAAAAGAAAAGAAAGAGAAAGAAAGAAAGAAAAGAAAGAAAGAGAGAGAGAAAGAAAGAAAGAAAGAAAGTAAGAAAGAAAGAAAAGAAAGAAAGAAAGAGCAAGCCAGGCACGGTGGCTCAAGCCTGTAATCCCAGCACTTTGGGAGGCCGAGGCGGGTGGATCACGAGGTCAAGAGATCGAGACCATCCTGGTCAACATGGTGAAACCCCGTCTCTACTAAAAATACAAAACATTAGCTGGGATTACAGGCACATGCCACCATGCCCAGCT
>NW_022437062.1:8711480-8868419 GCF_009761245.1 Sapajus apella
TAGCTGGCATGGTAGTTCATGCCTATGGTACCAGCTACTTGGGAGGCTGACATGGGAAGGTCACTTGAGCTCAAGAAGTTGAGGCTGCAGTGAGCTATGATTGTGCCACTGCACTCCAGCCTGGGTGGCAGAGCGAGACCCTGTCTTAAATGATGATGTTGATGATGATGATAAAACCTCTGAAATCTACAATGTGTGTGAGATATGCCACCAGATGGCGCCAGTATCATGATCAGAATTGTAACATGGAAGAACTCCAACTCCCTTCTTCTGTATTGCGGCAGATTTCTGGTGAGGCTTTTGTCCTTGTAATCTGCTCTGCTTTTGGGGTACTCTATTTCGGAGACCAGCTCCCAATATATCAATGTGGGTTCAATGACTCTCAAAGTGATTGAGTAGTGGGTGAAAAGAAAGAAAGACAAGGAAACATTTTTCCTTAAAGCTGGGCCCAGGGGAGACACCACATAATGCTGCTCTGTGGATGTCTGACATTCCTCTGAAAACCTGTGTGATTGAGTAGTTGGTGAAAAGAAAGAAAGACAAGGAAACATTTTTCCTTAAAGCTGGGCCCAGGGGAGACACCACATAATGCTGCTCCGTGGATGTCTGACATTCCTCTGAAAACCTGTTTTTTGTTAGGCTCTTTCAATAGGGGAGGGTGAGTGCAGTTACACAAAGTTTCAGTGATAATTATAGAAAAAGAAACATAAGCAAAAACCATTGACCAAAGACCACAATATAGTATTGTAGAAGCAAAACCATGTAAAAGTTACTTTTTGTGCGTTAGCTAGCGTAAAAACCATACACCTTAGCAAGAGTAGAGGTTATACATAAACTTATAACTATCAGCAAGAAATGCATTGGGCTCACAGCTGCAGGGGGAAGAGGATCTGACACAGGACAAGCAGCCTGACCACAAAACTGCAAGAAGTGGGAGACCCACATGCAGGCCTGGAGGACAAGTGGGAGAAGAAAGGCTTTTACATCCTTATCTCCACAGAGGTTTTCCTCCAAACAGACGCCCCCATGCATCCGTTTATAGGCGTAAAGGTTGCATTCCCTCTCCAGGGCTATGATCAATGTGCCTTTCCTGGGAAAGGAATCTGGATAATAAGCCTCTCCATTACACATCTGTTTGCAGGCTCTCTGCAACAAGAAGCTTATTACATGCCATTATTTCTCTCTGGCAGTCAGGCTAAGTAGTTTGTCTCTTATATAGAGTTCCTGTTTTTACAAGAACAGCTCAGCAGAGTCAAAGTTACAAGTTACAGCTCAGCGGAGCCAAAGTTACAAGTTGCAACTCAGCTTTTCACATTATTCATTTTCTCAAATATAATCGATACAGTAAGTAACAAGCATCACAAAGCGACTAACATTTCGGGAAACCAAATTCTAAGAGAATTTACAGGTTAAAAATCAATAACAATTTCTTCTTATTTCAGATAGCTCAGGTTTTGCCAATTCTTCCAGAAGCTTGGGGTTGCTCAGTCACTACCAAGGGGTTCACAGTGTTCCCAGCAATGCTCTTTTTGCATGTGAGGTGCATGTTGACCCTATTCCTGAAACCCAGCTCCTTTCTTAGCTGTCTCTCTTATTTATACCTGCCCCCTTTTGCTACACACACCCCAACTCAGATAAAGCCTTCAGAAGTAGATTTGGAAGTTAAAGAGTAAATGAGGGTTTATATTTTTGGGTTAAGAAAACTTTATTTTACCCAGATTAATTCTCTTTTCTTAAAATGTAATTGACCACACCATCTGCAGTTCACTGGAACTTCATCCTGTACAGTTCTCAACCTTACACTTTCCTTCCAGCTTGTGATTTTTTATATCCACATACTCTGTCCCTCTGTTTTGCCCCCTCTTCTTTAGAGCAAAACAAATTCCTTTCCTTGATTTCTGCTATATTTAAGGCATATATTATGTAACTTCATGTGACATGTCAGTTATTTAGGATAGTAATATTTTTACCTAATCATTCAGGTTTCTATAAATATGAGGGGGGAAAAAGAAAAATATCTGAAATTAATAAAAGAGAACTTAAGTGTGTGGGGACATAGTGAGGGTAAGAGAGTTGATGGCTGAGCTTGGAGTAAGAAGAAGAAGCTACAGTTAATGTGTGAAAAAGAAAAAATAAGTAAGGGGAAAATGTAAGTATGTTCCATTTCTGGATTACTTTTATTTTATTTCTCAAAATGCTTCTAAAATTTGTTAGTGAGAATTCTGAAGTGATTAAGTGGTACCAATTTCTATGGTTTGGATTTTGGATCAAGGACTAAAAAGAGTGTGCTGTAGAATTAGACATATATATTTAGTTCTACCTCTGCCATTACTGTGTAACCTTTAGTAAGTTACTTCACTCCCCTGACAGCAGCTTCTTATGAAATGGGAATAATAATGTCTTTAAAAAATTAGATGATATAGTAAAAGAAAACTATCTGTCTTAGTCTATTCTGCCTGCGATAATAAAATAAACTGTGAAATTTATAAACAACAGAAATTCATTGCTCATAGTTCTGCAGGCTAGAAAGCTCAATATCAAGGTGCTGGCAGATTTGGTGTCTGTTGAACGCTCACTCTCTGCTTCAAAGATGGTGCCATCTAGCTGAATCTTCACGTGGGGAAGGGGCAAACAGTTTCCTTCAAGATTCTTTTGTCAGGGCACTGATGCATTCATGATGGAAAGCCCTCATGAACTACTTGTCTCCTGAATGCCCCACCTCTTAGTAGGTTCCAACATATAAATTTTGGGGCAACACCAATGTTAAGACCTCAGCACTACTAAACAATGGCTATAAAGTATTCAATAGATGATAATTATTACTATAACGAGATTTTTTTGACTCCATTTTAACACTAAGATCTTTGAATTCTTGATGAGGAAGAGAAATAAAATAAAAAGTAGAACCGGGTGCCGTGGTTCACGCCCATAATCCCAGCACTTTGAGAGGCCAAGGTGGGCGGATCACGAGGTCAGGAGATCATGGCCAACATGGTGAAACCCCGTCTCTATGAAAAATACAAAAAATTCGCCAGGTGTGGTGGTGGGTGCCTGTAGTCACAGCTAGTGGGGAGGCTGAGGTAGAAGAATCACTTGAATCCAGGAGGTTGCAGTGAGCTGAGATCGTGGCACACCCCAACTTGGGTGACAGAGCAAGACTCCCTCTCCTCTCCCCCCAAAAAAAAAAAAAAAAAAAAAGGTAGAAAGCCTGGTGACTGACTTCTCAATTTTCATTCTCTGCTTATTGATCTAAACCAATCCGGACAATCCCTCACAAGACTCAGTAATTGATTTAGGGATAAGAATTCATTAGCCAATTTGGGGCAATTAAATGTAGAAAACACTTGAAAAGAACTTTTGCAGAAAAAGTTTCCTTCTAACCAAGGGAAATTTAGGGCTATGAAAAGTCCATTTTTTATGTAGCTAGACACAAACAAGGACTCACCTTGTCTTGATTATAGCTAACAGCCATTTCATGACTATGAAGGAAATTCACTTATTACTGATATTAGTCTTCCTCTTTGGGTGAATTTCTGAGGATTTTCTACATAAATAATTATGTGTCATCTGTAAAATTATTATTTTCTAAATTTTATGGATTTAAAAAAATGCTATAATGTACTGACTAGATCTACAACACAATGCTGAGTAGAGGTGATGAAAGTATACATCTTTACCTAGATTTCAATCTTACAAGAGCGTTAGTTGTAGGGTTTTTGTAGATGCCTTTTTATCTGATTGAGAAAATTCCCTTCCATTCCCAGCTTGATAATTGTAGAATATATGGGTGTTCATTTTGACAAGTGGGTTTTTTTTTTTTTTCAATTTTTAAAAATCGTGGTCAAATACACATAATATTTATCATCTTAACCATTTTTTTTTTTTTTTGAGATGGAGTTTCACTCTTGTTGCCCAGGCTGGAGTGCAATGGCATGACCTTGGCTCACTGCAATCTCGGCCTCCTGGGTTCAAGCAATTCTCCTGCCTCAGCCTCCTGAGTAGCTGGGATTATAGGAGCCTACCACCACAACCGGCTATTTTTTTTTTTCTTTTTTAATTTTTAGTAGAGACGAAGTTTCGCCATATTGGCCAGACTGGTCTTGAACTCCTGACCTCAGGCGATCTGCCTGCCTTGGCCTCCCAAAGTGCTGGGATTACAAGCATGAGCCACCACACCTGGCTGGTATTAAATACATTTATAATGTGTAACTATCACCACCATCTATCTACGTAACTCTTTTCATCTTACAAAACTAAAATTCTATACCTATTAAATAATAACTCCCCATTTCTCCCTTCCCCCAGCTCTTGGCAGCCACTATTTTGCTTTCTTTAACAAAGGACTTTTCCTGCGTCTTTTGAAATGATCATATGATTTTTCATTTTTATTCTGTTAGTGAAGTGGATTATATTGATTGATTTTAATATGTTAAACCAACCTTGAATTCTTGAATCAATTCTTTTTTTGTTTTAAGAGGCAAGGTCTCGCTCTATTGCCCAGACTGGAGTGTAAGAGCATGATCATGGCTAATTGTAACCTTGAACTCCTGGGCTCAAGTGATCCTCCTACCTCAGTAGCTAGGACTATAGATGTATACCACTAAGCCTGGCTAATTTTTATTTTTTAAATTTTTTTGTAGAGATGGGTCCTTGCTATGTGACCTATAAGCTGATCTCAAACTCCCGAGCTCACGTGATCCTCTCCCAGAGGCTCCCCAAAGTGTTGGGATTACAGGCATGAGCCACCACTGTCTGGCCCCTTGGGTGAACTATATTTGGTTATGTTGTATTATCCCAATAGTATTTGTAGATTTTATTTACTAATATTTTATTAAGGAGTTTTGCGTCTGTCTTCATGAGAGCTATTTGCATATAATTTTTTTTGTACAAACTGTAAGAAATGGCATTAAATAATTTTCTTTTTTAAAAATGTTTTTGTCAGGTTTTGCTATCAGTTTATTCTGGCTTTATAAAATGAGTTGAGAAGTATTCCTATCTCTATTTTGTGGAAGATTTTGTATTGAATTTGTTTATTTATTCCTTAAATGTTTGAAAAAATTCATCAGTAGTGCTATCTGGATCTAACTTTTTCTTGTTGGTAAGTTATAAATTATGAATTTATGTAGTAGATATACACCTATTCAGCTTTTCTGTTTACATCTGTGTCTATTTTAGTAATTGATATCTTTTAAAACATTGTATATTTCTTCTTATTTCTTTTTTTTTTTTTTTAGATGGTGTTTCGCTCTTGTTGCCCAGGCTAGAGTACAGTGATGTGATCTTGGCTCACTGCAGCCTCTGCCTCCCAGGTTCAAGCAATTCTTCTGCCTCAGCCTTCCTAGTAGCTGGGATTACAGATGCATGGTTTGTATTTTTGGTAAAGACGGGGTTTCAATTTGTTGGCTAGGCTGGTCTTGAACTCCTGACCTCAGGTGATCCACCCACCTCAGGTGATCCACCCACCTCAGCCTCCCAAAGTGCTGGGATTACAGGCGTGAGCCACTGTGCCCAACTTATGTCTTCTTATTTCTTGCATTTATTGAAGAAGTTGTGCAAATGTTGTTCCCTGGAAAGTAATATGCCTCCCCCTCCATACTTTTTTTCCCTGTGTCTGTTTTAAAGATTTATCTCTTTGGTTTTTATTAGTTTTACTATGATGTTGTTAAATGTGGTTTTCTTTCCATGTGGTTTTTAGCCTTTTTTGAAACGATGGCTTAATATATTTCTACAGTTTAGAAATATTTCAGCCTTTTTTCAGCCAACTTTTCATAGACTGCTTCTTGCCTGTTCACTCTCCTCTTTTCTCTGAGACCTCAATTCCATGTATGTTGGATATACTCCATATGTCTCTTACACTTTTTTTCCTCAGTATTTTTTATGCTTTTTAAAAAAATCTGTGGTTGTTTAATCCTAATCAATTTTTCAGATCTCTCTGTCTCTTCTTTTTTTAAAGTTATGTCTATCTGTTTTTAAACCCACACATTGCACTTGTTATTTCAGTTACAGTTTTTAGTTCTGGAATTCCATGTTTCTTTGACATTGTTTCTTATTGCCTGCCAAAATTCTCAGTCTTGTTATATCAGCTATTTTGTTGCTGCATAACAAATTACCACAAATTTATTGGCTTAAAACAACACATATTTATTATCCCACAGTTCCGTGGGTCTGAATTTTGGGTGCAGCTCAACTGGGTTCTCAGCCCAGTATCTAACAGCTGAATTGCATTCTTATCTGGAGGCTGTGGAGAAGAATTTGCTTCCAAGCTCACACAACTTGTTGGCAAAATCCAGTCTTTCTGGTTATGAGGCTGAAGTCCTTATCTTTGGCTGTTGACCAGGGGTACTCTCAGCACCCTGAGGCCATCAGGTGTTCCCTGCCATACTTTCCCCTCCAACTTTAAAGCCAGCAATGGAGAATCTCCCCCCACCAAATCCCTCCCGCACTTCAAATTACTTTTTTTCAGCTGCCAGTCCACCTAATTAGGTCAGGCCCACCAAGGATAATATCCCTTTCTTAAATTCAACTGTTCCGTAAACCATAACGTAATCACAAAGTAACTATCACGTCATATTCACAAGTCTTGTGGCACTCAAGGGGCAGACATGATGCGAGCACGTGTAACAGGAGTGGGCATTTTGTAGGTCATCTTGTAGGAGCAGGACTAGACTACACTGGTCTTTCATGTATTTCCACATAATCATTTAAAAATTCTTACCTAATAATTGTTTTCTGGATTATGTGGATATCATTTGTTTTCACTGTCCCTTGTTCTTGGTTTTCCATCATGACTTATCTTCTTGTATCTTTGATTATTTTTCATTGTATGTTGAGTATGACATATACAAAATTGTAAAGATATTTGAGACCCTAAAAGATGTTAAGATGTTATTTTCCCTCATGAAGTACTCCCACCCCCAACCACTCAAGATTAAGTCTGTGTCTGTCGTCCAGGCTGGAGTGCAGTGGCACGATTTCGGCTCACTGCAACCTCTGCATCGTGTGTTTAAGCGATTCTCCTCTGGAGTAGCTGGGATTACAGCCTGGCTAAGTTTTGTATTTTTTGTAGAGACAGAGTTTCGCCATGTTGCCCAGGCTGATTTCGAACTCCCAAAGTATTGGGATTACTGCTCCTGGCTTCTCTATGATATTTTTCTTTTGCTTTCTTCAGGAAGGAGAGCTTAGACCATTATCGATTCTAATTGAATTTATTCATCAGAATTTTATATGCTCCAGGGCTGGGATTTATTCTCTGCGATGGTAGCTCTTTTTTTTTGGCTCCTTACTCCTGAGATAGAGCTCTTGGTATTCTAATTAAAAGCCTGGGACACTATCAGATGTCTCCTGATTCTTGTGTCTTAAACTTTAGTTTTTGTTTCCTCAGCCCTATGGTTCTTATTAAAGCTCTTGTCAGCTTCTCATATGTCACTTTTGAAATTGACATTGACTTGAAGTGGGGGAAAGTGACCCCAGATACCAAGCTTAGCCTCTCCACTCCTGAATGGTAGTTACACAATTCATTACTACCTTGGCATGCTCTCATGCCTTCAGAGAGATTAAAAAATATTTGTGTTCAACTCTTCATTATTTTAGCAAGGGGTTGGAATGAAACAACCTATTCCATAGCACTTTGGGAGGCCGAGGCGGGTGGATCACGAGGTCAAGAGATCGAGACCATCCCGGTCAACATGGTGAAACCCCGTCTCTACTAAAAATACAAAACATTAGCTGGGCATGGTGGCACGTGCCTGTAATCCCAGCTACTCAGGAGGTTGAGGCAGAATTGCCTGAACGCAGGAGGCGGAGGTTGCGGTGAGCCGAGATCACGCCATTGCACTCCAGCCTGGGTAACAAGAGTGAAACTCCGTCTCAAAAAAAAAGAATAATCACATTAAAAACAAAAACAGGGGCCGGGCATAAATTGCTAGTAAACATATGTGATGTTTAACCTCATTTATAACAAGACAAATAGAATTATATATCTACTAGAATGGAATATAATATATCTGATAATGTTAGAAGGATTTAGAGATATGTTAGACTATGTTTTGATATCAGTTTTTGGAAAAAAATTGTCAATATACATCAAGTTTTAAAATGCAAATCTGCTGATTCCAGAATAATTTTAAACATATTGAAATTGAAGTATAACACAGTTAGAAAAGTGCACAGAACGTAAATGTACATTTTGGTGAATATGTGCACCACCACATCTGGCATATTTTTTTAAAAGATTTTTTTTTTTTTTGAGACAGCAGTTTGCACTGCTGCCCAGGCTGGAGTGCAGTGGCACAACCTTGGCTCACTGCAACCTCCACCTCCCAGGTTCCAGTGATTCTCCGGCATTAACCTCCCGAGTAGCTGGGACTACAGGAGTGTGCCACCATGCTGGCTAATTTTTTTGTATTTTTTAGTAGAGATGGGGTTTCACCATATTGGCCAAGCTGGTCTTGAACTCCTGACCTTGGGATCTGCCCACCTCAGCCTCCCAAAGTGCTGGGATTACAGGTGTGAGCCACCGCACCCAGCCTTTAAAAGATACTTTTATAGACAGGATCTCACAATGTTGCTCAGACTGGTCTCAAACTCCTGGCCTCAAGGGATCTACCTGCCTCAGCCTGCTGAATTTCTGGGATTACAGGTGCAAACCACCAAACCTGATTGCATCGGAAACATTCAATATCCTCTTTCTAGCTATTTGAAACTGTACAGTGTATTATTATTAACCATAGCCATCCTACCATCGTATAGAACACTAGAGCTTATTCCTCTTAATCTAGCTGTAATTTTCTTGAGATATAAAAGTCCAGGGGAGCAGCATGACCTATCCCCTGAGACAGTGGTGATGGATGATGCCGGAAGCAGCAGCTCCTGTGGGAACAGGCTCAAGATATCCTTTGACAGGACAGTTATGGACATGACCCCTGGACAAGGGGCACAGCAGGAAGAATTCAAAGGAACTGTGAGGATGCATGAAGTTAGCACCCCCAGGAAACTCATATGTTACCCAAGGATGTTAAAGGAAAAGTATGTTCCTATCTGGGGACATGGACATTCGAAGTCTTCAAGTGTGTGTGTGTGTGTGTGTGTATGTGTTAATGAAGGTGCAGCCTTATTTTGTACTTACAAGCTGTTGAAGCCTGGGCATGTTACTTTCATAATTTGTGTTCTTACTGTTTGAAGTAATAAGAAAATTGATGCCTGCCCCCACTTAGATGGTAAGGAGAATGAGATCAATGTGTGATGGACTGCACATATCAGAATGTTTCATATTTCTTACATTTTCTTTTAACTGATCAACTTTTTCCTTTGATCATGCCCACGCTATGCCCCAGGGGTTCCCCTGAGTCTGCCAGTAAGGTCCATAGTCATCATTGTACCCTTCTTGGCCCTCAGCCAAAAACAGAAGGCCCAGGGCAGGCCTATGATCACGGGGATTTTTCTCTACACTAAGCACTTAGCAGCAATTGAAGACGTGCTGATGTTATCAGGCTATAGCAGAACAGAAGATTCAAAACAGAAGGGCTGATGTGTTTTCCCAAGCACTGAAACACTTTTTTCAGAAAGCTTATTCAGAAGTTTATTTTGGCTTTAGCAGTTGGAATTCCATGGGTTAATATTTTAAAATGTAAGACACATAGTTCTTCCTTAGGCTTTTAAATTTAATTTGCGAATTTTATTATTCAGTTCACAAACTCAGTAGATCTCTGACTGCATTTTGTGTATCTCACAAAGCTTTCTTGTGACCTGTGTTCGTAAATCATAATGGATACTGAGGACACCAAGCACTAGGAATCTCGGTTTGGGTCTTAGCTTGGGGCTTAAGAGAGGCAAAGGGCCGACTAAAGGGTCTCATTTATGCCTGCAAGAGTTTCAGGACTAAGAAGAAATATATATGCTATTATACTATGTAGATATGTATGCAATGTATCTACATAGTAGATATACATATCTATAATGTATATACTATGTAGATATATATACTATATACAATGTATCT
This sequence comes from Sapajus apella, assembly GCF_009761245.1. Taxonomy (NCBI): domain Eukaryota; kingdom Metazoa; phylum Chordata; class Mammalia; order Primates; family Cebidae; genus Sapajus; species Sapajus apella. The sequence goes on from NW_022437062.1 coordinate 8,721,478, forward strand.
GCAACGTAGTAAATATATCTACATAGTATACTATGTAAATATACATACATAGTTACTATGTATCTAATTTTATACCAATACCATGTTGTTTTGTAGTATAATTTAAAGTCAGTTCATGTGGTGACTCCAGATTTGTTCTTTTTGCTTAGGATTGCTTTAGCTATTCAGGCTTTTTGATTTCATGTGAATTTTGGAATTGTTGTTTTAATTCTGTGAAAAATGATGTTGCTATTTTGATAGGAATTGCATTGAATCTATAGATTGCTTTGGGGACTGTGGTCATTTTACAATATTGATTCATTAATCCATGAGCATGGGATGTATTTCCATTTGTTTGTGTCATCTACAATTTCTTTCAGCAGTATTTTGTAGTTCTCCTTATAGAAGTCTTTTATCTCCTTCGTTAAGTGTATCCCTAGGCATTTTATTTTTTGTAGCAATTGTAAAAGGGATTGAATTCTTGGTTTGATTCTCAGCTTGGTCGTTGTTGGTGTATAACAGTGCTACTGATTTGTGTGTCTTGATTTTGTTACCTGAGAAGTTACTGAATTCACTCGTCAGTTCTAGGAGTCTTTTGGAGAAGTTTTTAAGGGTTTTCTAGGTATAAGATCATATCAAGGTATAAGATCATATTATTGGATATAGAGAGAGTTCAACCTCCTCTTTTCCAAGTTGAATGTCCTTTATCTTTCTCTTGCCCGATTGCTGTGGCTGAGACTTCCAGTATTATGTTGAATAGAATTGGTGAAAGTGAATATTCTTGTCTTGTTCTAGCTCTTAGGTGAAATGCTTTCAACATTTCTCTGTTCAGTATGATGTTGGCTGTCATTCATGGCTTTTATTATTTTGGGGTGTGTTTCTTCTATGCCTAGTTTGTGGAAGTCTACTGTGTACTTCCATAAGCTCAACTTTTTAGATTTCTAGGCTCCTGGGCTCAAGGATCCTCCTACCTAAGCCTCCTAAGTAGCAGGGACTGATTCAGGGGCACACTATCATGTCCAGCCTGGATATTTATTTTATTTTGAGTTAAAACTCATATTAGTGTCGACTTCATGAATGTTTATTCTATTCTGAGTTTACATTCTACACTATTTTAAAAATATTTATTTACACTTAATCCCCAATGTGATGGTATTTTAAAATTTATTTTCATTCTAAAATTGTTCCAGCTTTGGTCATTAGGAGCTCCTTCAGGTCCTTATCCTTTTAAAAATATTTCTGTATTTTCTAGCAGATACTACAGGCTCATCTCACATTTTTCCTTCTCCAGTCCTGAGATTAATTTCTGTCAGGAAAAAATCTGACCAGGTAAACGGTGGCTCAGATGCCTGTAATCCCAGCACTTTGGAGATGCTGAGGAGGGCAGATCACTTGAGCTCAGGAGTTTGAGACTAGCCTGGGAAACAAGGTGAGACCCTCACCTCTAAAGAAACAGAAAAAAAATAATTTCTCAATTAAGTTTATAGAAAAGCTTAGGATAACTAGGCCATGCAGCTTATTGTTACTTGCAAGTAAAAGAATTTGGCAAGGACAAGAAAAAGAAAGCTTTGCCCCATTTCCAGCCAAAACCAGAGGGATGATAGATATGAGAATAGAAGAAGAATATGAGAGCATAACCATTAGTCATACATCTCTCAATTTCTTCTGGTAAGTCTTAGTCTTGGAGAATGAAAGTTTCATTAGATAAGCTGATGACATTGAGGAAAGAGCCCTTAGGTTACACCCTCTTCAGAGTAAATGATGAGGCACAACACGGACAGTCAGAGGGGATGCTCAGGCTTCTTGAAATACTTCCAGCCTCCATGTAGCCTAGATGATGAGTGGAGAGCCAGGGGACCTCTCCAAGAAAACCCTTAACAGCTCAGGCTGAATTGGACTTCCAAATGCAGTCATGTCACCTATGAATCTACAGTCAAGGAGAGCCAGGATGAGGCTGAGTCAGCCAGGGAATGCTACTGGGCCCTAAACAAGCTGATAAACTCCAGATGACACATTACATCAACTACATCAGGCACACTGCAGACAGAGGCTACAGCTCTGCAGACAAAGGGAAGGAAGGGCAGAACACCACAGGGCCATGAATGTCTACCGCTACAATGTAGAAACATACACATTTCCCTCCCCATATACTTGCTTTCCATATAAGAAGGGAATCTGGGGAGGGAGGAGCTTTTGAGAGTTTGGACACATTAATTAATCTCAATGAGAAACGGTTTTCTAAGAGGCTGTTTAACATATTGAATGTGTTTTAGTTGGAATTTACTGAACATATAGTTTGTTTTTCAGCTTTCTTAACAGTGGTATCTCATCAGAATGTCAGATTAGTTATTAACAAAATAAAGACATTGCATTTTTTCCTCCACACAATTGATTTGTAGCAGAAGGAAAATTTTGAGATCTTTCTGTATGAGGATTATTGTAGTTATGTTAGAGATATGAGAAAAATATTCCTAGGAGAGACTGTATATATTATGTATATATATGCCTCCCAAGTTCAAGTCATTCTCCTGTCTCAGCCTCCCACGTAACTGGGATTACAGGCATAGGCCACCACGCCCAGCCAATTTTTTTATTTTTAGTACAGATGGGGTTTCTCTATGTTGGCCAGGCTGGTCTTGAACTCCTGACCTGAAGTGATCTGCCCATCTCAGCTTCCCAAAGCGCTCAGATTATAGGCATAAGCCACCATGCCCAGCCATACTCTTGTAAATATATTTTATGTTGTATAACCTCCAAGATCAATGAGATGAATATGACCAGAGAGATGGTCTGTAGAACATACCCAGGGTAGCACAGAATTTCTTCAGCTCATACACCAAAGGTTGGGTTTTAGAAGGTGTCATGGAGATTTCTAAAAGTTGGTTGGTATGTTATTCACTCAGATATTTCAGTGAAAAGCCATGTGCCTCCAAATGAAGATTGGTGCTGTATTAGTAACAGTTCTCCAGAGAAGAAAGAGCCAGTAGAGCATATATAGATACATAGAAAGAGGTTTATCGTTCAGAGTTGGCTCACACAATTATTGAGGCTGAGAAGCCCCACAATTTCCCATCTGCAAGCTGAGAGACTGGTGATGCAGTTCCAGTCCAAACCCAAAGTTTTGAGAATCTGGAGAGCCAATGTCATAAGTCCTAGTCTGAATCTAAAGGCCCAAGAACCAGAAACACTGATGTCCAAGGGCAGAAGATGGTTACCTCAGTTCAAGAAGAGACAGTCCATTTGCCTTTGCTCTGCCTTTTTGTTCCACTTAGGCCCTTAACAGATTGGATGATGCCTACCTATATGGGTGAGGGAGATCTTTATTCAGTCTATAGATTAAATGCTCATCTTTTCCAGAAACACTCTCACACTTCCACTTAGCAAAAATGTTTCTCCAGGTATCTGAGCATCCCTTAACCCAGTCAAGTTGACACATAAAATCAACTATCACAAGTGCCTAGAGGCTTGATTTCCTGTGTTCCTCCCTTAGACACGAAAATGGGATCTAGCAGTCCTTGGCTCTAGGCCCTCGTTTACATCGACCGAGTGATAATTAGGAGCTCAGCTCTAAGTGTAAAGACAGAGATGAGGAATAAGTGGAGACTAACAGAGTGGGCTGGAGTAAAGCGTGCAAAGAGCAATGGGCACCCTCCCTACCATTGCCCATCACTACTCTTTATCCCATTTTCAGAAAGTTTTAAGCAATAATAATAACAAGATGTTAAGAAGTTTGAAGAGAAGGAGATAATTGTTACTTAAACTGGACAAAGAGGTTTCTTTCACCAGACTGATCCTCCAGCCTCTCTCTGAGGTGATGTATTCTCAGATGCAGCCACATTTACTAGAAAGTGAGGAAAATAATTGTAGATCATTGTGACTATTCCCAAAAGTGAGAAATTGCTTGTAATTTCGTAAACACAAACATCTAATCTAAATTAAACTAAAGATGTGGGAATTCACACAAATAACATTGGATGACTGAAATGCCCTTTTTCCTAAATATATAAAGGCTTTACCCTGAGCTGTCCACATCTGGATCTATGTAGTGCCTTGTAAGAAAGAATAAGACAAGTGAAATAGCCATACACATAGCCCTGGAAAGTTGTATTGCATAAATGTCTGAAAGGGATTTGTGTTCCCTTGGTGCCAAATTGTGTCACAAGGAAGAAATTTCCAAACTGAGAAACCCCACATCACCATACCAGAGCCACTGACGAGATTGAAGCACTTTTTATTCTTTTTGGTGAACTAGAGAATCACATGAATGTGTCTTTGGAGGACACTGCAGGCAACCATTTTCTGTTCCTCTTGGTGCTGGACATCCTTCCACTGCAGGCATTTGTATCCATAACACATTCAAGGCATGCTAACTTGTGGGACCTGCATGGGATCACATCTCAGAGCACTGTCTGTGAACCTCGCCTATGGTGACTTTGTGGGGCGTTGGGAAAGGAAGAAAGGAAGGTGGGTGATTAAAGTGAATGGAAGCAAAACTGCCATTCTCAACTCTGATCTAAAAGGATCATTATGGAGAGGATTACATCCTCCCACCGTAAGCTCTCAGAGAACACTCTGCTAGGGTGGTACGACAAAGACACCATCCTCATTAAGGAGACTTCTGTGCTCAGGTGGCTCCACGAGATCATTTATAGTATAAGGAATAAGTTTTTGCATTTCATTTTGCCATGTACAAGTGATAAGAACATATCCCCTCCTATAAAATGAGTTGTATTGACACATTGGTATATTAGATGCTTTGGTTAAATTACAATACACTCCTTCTACTAGTTTCTTGCTCATGTTACATTTCCTAATCCCATTCTTACATGGCACAAATCTGTTGTAACAGGTTTTTTGCAGCTCGTCATATTGCATAAGAAGGAAGTAATGTTCTGTCACACAACTGTACTTGTAGTAAACATTTTTTCTCATTATTTGATAATTACAGTAGCCACTATCACCTAATGGCATTCCAGGATTAACAAGGATACGTCTTTTGACTTTTTCTTTGGTAGGTGGTCTGGTAGGCCCTGTACTCTGAAATTCCACCATAAAGTCTTCAAAGTCTTCTTTATCTCTATATGCTGGTAAATAAAAATCTTCATAATATGCCTCTTGAAACTGCAGTGGCTGCAGCAGCTGCAGCAGCAATAGAAGCAGAGGCAGTGAGTGTGTGGTGATCAGCATTCTCATCACGTTTCCTGTAGACACTACAAGAGATAAGAAGATATGTTCTATTTCGATAATGTGCTTGCTTCAATTTCCTGTGCAGGGCACGTCTATGCCATTTATTGCTGTTCTGGGCTCTAAGATTTTGGACCATTTTAAAATGGCCAACTCTTAATCTTTCTGAATACTTCTAAATTATTGACAAAAATGACCTTACTAGGCCTACAGTCAACCTAGAGCTGTAGTAAGAGAAGAAAAGGTGAAAGGAAGGAGAATGAGAAAGGGAGAGAAATGAAGGCAAGGAGGAAGAAAAGGAAACAAGGAAGAAATGGAGCAAGAGAGAGATTAAGGAGTGAGGAAAGGAGAAAGGAAATCAAGACAGCAGTGGGGAAAAAGAGAGGGAGGCAGAGAGGAGGCTCACATGCTCCTTCCGGCTGAAACAAAAGCATCTTTTCCCTTTCTAGGAGTTGAGAACTTGCACTGAAAAAAGCCATAAGTGATCCACTCTCCCCTTTTAAACATTCTACTTGATAAGAAAAATTCCTTAACTATGTCTTTCTTTATCTTCTTGATCTTATCTGGCCATAGATGCCCTTGGGGAAGGGACCAAGCAAGGTTCAAGTTTGAGCAGCTGAGATCAATACATTCTTGAAGTCACCCTGAAGTAAAAATAATGACACACAGTAATTGCTAGCATAAGGAGGAGTTCTGTGCCAAACACTGGGCTAAGCACTTTAAGTACATTATTACCCTTATCTAAACAACCCTATAATAAATATTTTTAGTATTGTTGTTGTAACAATAAAAGTTGCAAAAAAGAAGCGTGAAGTTATTAACACCTCTCTGTGAAGGGAAGTTGCTTAAAATCTTACATTAAATCTGGTAGACTCCTGGTTCAAGCCTATTTTTGTCTAATTTCCACACATCTGTTTCTTTGTTTTGTTTTGTTTTTGTTTTGAGACAGTTTCATTCTTGTTGCCCAGGCTGGAGGGCAATGGCATGATCTCAGCTCACCGCAACCTCTGCTTCTCAGGTGCAAGCCTCCTCAGCCTCTGCCTCCCGAGTAGCTAGGATTACAGACATGCGCCACCATGCCCAGCTAATTTTTTGTAGTTTTAGTAGAGATGGAGTTTCTCCATGTTGGTCAGGCTAGTCTCGAACTCCTGACCTCAGGTGATCTGCCCAACTTAGTCTCCCAAAGTGCTGGGATTACAGGAGTGAGCGACGGGCCCTGGCCTCCACACATCTGTTCTTAGCTGCTTTTCTATGGCCTCTGTCCGTCTGGTTTCTCTTCCTAAGGTTAGACTGTATCTCCCTCTCTAGGCTGTTAAACACAATGACTACTGAAATGGCCAGTACTAAAATTGAATTTGAATGCTTTGACAAATTGATCCACATTCCATGAAGAACCAATTGGTTTATTGCAGAAGCAATCTCCCGAGTTTTCTTAACCTTACCAGGCTCTTTGTAAAAGAAGTCCTGATTGGTGGCAACCTGAGTGATTCTCTAACAGTCATAATCTGGAGACTTTGATCTCCAGGAGATGAAGGTGGAGAGCCTCCTGTTCTAGGCTGGATACTAAGTGTGTATACATGTGTATAGAAAGGTTAGAGAATGATGGAATTAAAGAAAGGTGGGTGGGAATTAAAATGGAGACAATAACAAAGTTGAGTGTAGGAGTGCAGAGAATGGGAAAGAAAAGAAAAAGCTGCCTAAAATGGTGAGGGGAGAATGGGCACTCTGGGGTGGCCATGTGCCACATTGTCCCTCCCCTCCCTGCTTTTTCTCCCATCCCTGCTTTCACACTCTCATCAGTGTCCTCTAGGAATTCTCTTCAGAAGAGTGATCCTATAGTGACAGGAGAGCTCAGAACATATTCCCATGAGAGCGTGGAGCCTCTGCAACATCTTGAGCTGGAGAGAACATGGACAGTACACGTGTGGAAAGCAGAATTCAGGCAGCTGTGACCCTGCATTTTCTACTTCCCGAGGACATGCACAGGACCTGTCGGGAACACTCCTTTGTTTTTTAAATCTGCAACCTTCTTAATCCTTGATTAATGAATTCAACTTATGATTTCATTCTTCTCAAAATCCTTTCTCATCTCAAAGTATATGAATTTTTTAATACTCAGTTCTGTTACTACTGATTTTTAGAAGTCTTTTAACCATCTGGAATTTATTTTAACGGATAGTAAGAAGTTAGGTGTGATCTTATTTTACATGGTTTATGCATAATCTCAGCACTAATTATTTCGGGAAAAAATCTATTTTCTCATTCCTACTTTTAAAAGCTACTTTCTATGTGTAACTATTCTGTTTCTGAACACTTTAGTGTGTTTTGATATGCCAATAATATGCTGTTTTGCTTATTACCATTTTACTGTGTGGTTTTTTTTTGTTTTTTTTTTTTGAGTCGGAGTTTCGCTCTTGTTACCCAGGCTGGAGTGCAATGGCGCAATCTCGGCTCACCGCAACCTCCGCCTCCTGGGTTCAGGCAATTCTCCTGCCTCAGCCTCCTGAGTAGCTGGGATTACAGGCATGCACCACCATGCCCAGCTATTTTTTTGTATTTTTAGTAGAGACGGGGTTTCACCATGTTGACCAGGATGGTCTCGATCTCTTGACCTCATGATCCACCCCCCTCGGCCTCCCAAAGTGCTGGGATTACAGGCGTGAGCCACCGTGCCCAGCCTTACTGTGTTTTTTTTGAGTCATGATTGTGAGGCTGGTTGCCTCGCCGGGACCTCAGACATGCCCATCCCTCTCCACGCCTGAAAACTATGTCACCACTCCGCTCTCGACATCAAGCCCTGCACTCAGCATCTAGCTCCACCACGTAGCTTCCCCAACACCCACTTCTGCACTCTGCACCCAAATCTGCACTCAACACTAGACTCTGCACTGGGCACCTTGCCAGCCGTTGGAAAAACCCCGCCAAAATTTAAAAGAAGCCCCGCCAAAACCTGCCCAATAGCATTTGGCCCGGTCGAGGGCCCGCTCCCCATGGGCAGCCCGCTCACCGGAAATCCCGCCTACCTAACAACAGCAGCTTGCCCCGTCCACCTCATGTTCCCTCATAACCAAGCAAGACACCCTCGCTCACTATAAAAGCCCTACTCCGCGGGAAGCCACGCGCGACTTCTCTGGCCCCTTTTCCTGGGACCATGGAACCTCGCCCCGGAGCTGAATAAATTGGCATTTAATTTTCTTATACTGGCCTCAGTTTCCTCATTTTAAACTCGGCAATAACCCTTACAATGATCTCACCTGGTTGCCTCAGCTGACTCAGAACTCCTGGATTCAAGGAATCCTCCCACAGACTACCAAGCAGCTGGGACTACAAGTGCACCCCACTGTACCTGCACTTATTATCATTTTATGAAACATTTTGGTATCTCATAAAGCAATCTACACTCATTCCTCTTCTTATTCAGATGTTCACTACGGAGACAAACAGATAGCAGATTACAGGGTGCCTGGGGCGGGTGGTAGAAATGGGGATTAACAATAAATGGGAGAAAGGGAGACAGAGGAGAGAGAGAGAGAGAGAAGCAGGGAGGGAGTGAGGGAGAATCTCACACAGCAGAAACGCCAGGTCTACCTGTGGAATGTAGGCTTCTTGGATTTTTCTCAGTTCTCACTAATTGAAATTTCTGTGGATGATCCATAAATTTGCATTTTAAACAAATTTACAAGGTGATTCTTAGGTCACTAAAGTTGAAGAAGGAATTTCTTAATATGCATTAAAATGAACTTGTGATAAAGCTAACATCCTAAAACAGTGAGGAAAGTGTTTGGCCTTTTCAGTAAATGTCTTTGGAAGAAGAATGGGATGAGTTGCTTCCTCTTTCTGACTATTGTGAATCACGTTGCTATGAACATGGGTGCACAAATATCTGTTCAAGTCCCTACTTTTCCTCCCTGCTTGTAAATTTGCTTGGAAGGTTTATTGCAACTTAGATTTGCCGACTGAGAAAGGCCTGAGAGGGGCTATCTAGTCTCTCTCCTAAAATGCAAGTTCTGAGCACCAGATCAGAACTCTGTATTTAACCACAGACATAAGAAGTTTATAGTAAAAAGAAAAAACTGGAATGAGTAATGGGCTTGTAGGTGGACCAATATATTTCAGAAGTATTAAGTGGTATTTAAAATTTTTAACTTTAAGATTAAAATTAAAATTTAAAATTGGTTTAATCTTTTTTTGAACAGCTTATACAATGAAGCCTTAATAAATCATGATCATATAATAATTATATAGCCTCAATCACAAAAGGAAAAACTAAATTAAATCTTTTAAATTGGCAATAATTATAACTTACAAACTCAATGCTGATGAGAGTCTGATGAGATGTTTCTGATCGGAAAGAAATTATTATAATTTTTTTAAATTTGAGAAATATAATAAAAATAGCTGATACTTTCCTCTAGCATTTCAATAGCTAGAATTGTAAGTTGCCATAATTTAGATTGAAAGACAACCAGCAAATTTTACTTAAAAGGGAAAAAATTGAAATTTTAAAATATAAGTATCCCAAAATGTGGGAAAGGAAAAGCCTACATTGAGTCTCATATGTTCATAGAAATGACAATAAACATTGCAACACTAATGACTATTATTATAAGAGCTAATATTTATTGACACACTCATTAGTTTATATTCTTAGAATTGTATATTCTTAGAATGGGCTATTTTTTAGAATTTACAAATATATTAATCAAAATTTTAGATCATCTGAGAAACGAGAATAGAACAAATTTAAATTAAATTAAATTAAAAATTTTAGAGATATGAAATACTTTGTGATATAATATAGTATTAGGACTCTCTGGGTGACAGTGAGAAAAACTCCAAACAAATTACCTTAAATGCAAGAGGCACTATATTGACACAGAAGTTGGAAGTCCAAGAGGTAGGGCAGGAGAAAGAAATCAAATTCTTGTCTAGACTCTTGTTTTTACTCTCTTCCACTCTATTCTCCTTTGTATGCTAACTTCATTCTCTTATAGGGTCTCTCCATGTAATGACAGAGTCAATCATTGCCACCTTTGTGGCCTTATATTTAGGGTCACAGTAGGAAGTGCCATTCTCTGCCACCTTCACCCAACATGGAAAAGAACTTTTCTGATTGGCCATGCTTCTGTCATATGAATAAATCCAGGGATGTGGAGCACTCTCATTGGTTACCTGAAACGCATGTCCTCTTTGAGAAGCAAAGGCAAAGAAGTAAAGGTAAAATTAAAACCCAACAGAATTCCAATTGTCAACAGAAAGACTGTTCCCTTTACACAAAAAAGGAATGGGGATGAAATCCAAAAGTAATAAAAGTGCTTTGCTGTTTACCTGGGGGAAAATCAAAATACTCTATCTACAGCATGTTCACAATTAACAGAAATATAGATACATAGGAAAGAAAAAAAAAGAAAATTTTAATAAGTTGTTATTTCTGAATGATTTATTTCTGTTTTTTTACTTTAATCTTTAAAATTGTCAATTTTACAAATTCAAACAAATAACAAAATGTCATCGAAGAAGTGAAGTTTTCAGATCTGGATTGGACATGTTCTTAAATATTGAGAGCTAATTTTCCAGACTCCCACATTTTTACTTTTTTTTGACTCCCACATTTTTATATCAGTAAACCCACTTTTCATCAGCATCAGAAAAATCTATTCCTTAGTTTGAGTGGTTGAGAAAAGATAGATTATACAATTTCAATCCTTAGAATTAGACCAACCTTTGTGAATAAATCCCAGGGTAGCTCTTAGTTAAATCCAGTAGAAAAATATAGGTTTTAACCAGCTTTAAATTTTCACAAACATTTTGAGGCAATATTTATGCCTCAAATCTTCACACCCATGATTGAACTGAGAATGGTATCAGGATGGGAAAATCTGGAGGAAAAATGTTATTCTTGTGAGTAAGAGAATCAGCAAGTTCACTGATACATTATGTCTTTTGCCCAATTGAAGACATTTCCTCCCTTAGGGCCACTATAAAAACTTGAGTGTCAGAGCTTAAAGCAGCACACGTACTAGACGTACAGAAAACAAGTGTTTCTAAATAATTGAAAATCAACTTTCAGAGCTTGAAGAGAGTAATTTTCATATATGAAGTCAAAGCAGGTCTGGGTTCACAGAAATCTCTTCAGAATTTATTGAATTTTTTTGCAAATTTATTTTTATTCATATCTTATTTAGCTTTTTAATTGTACAATTCCTCAAAATTTTAAAAAGACTTAGATATTTATGTTTCCTGTAATGATAGTGTGAGTCTAGAAGGCATAGACTGAGATGTGGACTCTGGTTTTGTTTGATTTCATTAAGTCGGTATTTCTCAGGGATCAGGAATAGCAGGAAAATTGAAGTAGGGAATGTACGAGAATAGGCTATCTCATAGATTTGGCATTGGAAAAGGAAATAAATCTGGTGAAATGGTAGGTTCTATATTAAGAAAAAAATAACATAGATGCTAGTTTTCATGTCATGCACACACATACACACTCCACAATTTATGATGAACTAGAGATCAAAGTAATATTTTAAGAACAATAGCAAGGATATTGAATTAAAATATAGCAGAATATTTTTAATCATTTTTGAGTAAATAAAAGATGTTCTTATTAAAAAATACAAGAGCACAGGCATAAAGAAAATTACTGAAAGACTTGATTACACACACATAAACTGAATTGCATACCATATACATGAGTGCACAGAAAATTTCACCATGAACAAATAACAAAATAAGAATCTCTAAAGTCACCAAGTATAAGATTCAAAGACCACAAACAGCTTAAAAAAATACTTTCTAAACGTGCAGTGTGAACGAGCTTTATTTACCTTTACATGTGAGTGTTGGTTGGCATCGTCAAAGTTTCTCTTTCTGTCATAAATGGCCTTACTATGAGCAGAGTTTTTCCTCTGCCTTTCAGGTATCTAAGAATTTCATCCTAATACTATTAACTTCCACTTGAACCATCAAGGCCCAAAGATATGACAACTTCTTGTGTTATAGAAACAAAGAGGTTCTCTCTTTTCCAGTCTTCTACAGCAATAAAAACTAAATGCCAGTCTAAAATATGACAAGGTAGAAAATGTCACTTTAAGAGGGCTGTATAACATGGTTCATATCATGTTTGCTGCCAGTCTTGATTCAGACTGTATTCATCATGAGCCAGTCACCCTAGTCTCTTCCTTTCTTCTTCTGGGTCCTTATGTCTGTGAAGAGAAACTAATGGGTCTCAGTCTGGTATAGCCCCAAGCAGCACCTGAGGCTCCGTATACTTTTAGAGAACCAAAATATTTTAGACCTGTCTTTAAAAAACAAGAGAGAAAATTAGCAAGATGATAGAATAAAGATTCTCTGGTATCAGTCCCTCCCCAAAAATATAATTAGAAACTACTCAAAGACAAGAATATCACCCTGAATCCCTGAATACAACAGAACTTGGGAGAGAAGTGGAGAAAACCCCTTGGTCCACAGAATCAAAACAAACCACCACCAGTAAGAGAAATAGCCATTTTAGACTGTGCCAACCATTTCCCTCCCCTCGCCTTTTTTTTTATCCTAATCAGCAGAAAAATGTGAAAAGTCGAGACTGGCCAAGCCTCCCAACCTACATCTTCCTCCTGTGCTGGATGCTTCCTGCCCTCAAACATCAGACTCCAAGTACTACAGTTTTGAGACTCAGATGGGCTCTTGCTCCTCAGCTTGCAGATGACCTATTGTGAAACCTTGTGATTGTGTGCATTAATACTTAATAAACTGCCCTTTATATATCTATCTATCCTATTAATTCAGTGCCTCTAGAGAACCCTGACTAATACAACTCCCTGCAGCATTCAGCAGTGGAATGTTGATCACTATTCCCTCTAAAAGGATCAGAGGGAATAGTGACTATTCCTATTAGCCATACTAGAGAAAGTAAAAAATGATAGGGCATTAGAGCACTCAGGAAGCTCTGTCCTCAGTAGTGGTTGATAATTAGCCCCAGACTAAGGACTTCTTCAGAGCTGCCTAACAAATCATAAAATCAAGATCCAAAAGGATCCAAGTGGTTCCAAGTAGCTTAACTGTATCCTTGAACAACACTCAAAAAGATTTATGGAAATATACAAATACTCCTTTAAGGTAAGCCGACAATGTAGAAACGAAAACATCTGAAATCCAATCAAAAATTACCAAGCATGTAAAAGAGCAGGAAAACACAAACCTTCATGAGGAGAACAATCAATCAATGGAAACAACTGTTTACAGTTACAGAAGAGTTACAAATTTCAGAATTAACAGAGAAACAGTTATCACAACTGAATTCCACATGGGCAAAAGGATAAGTTGAGTTTTAGATGATAAAAATACAAAACCAAATCAAACTTTTAGAAATAAAAACTACAATGTGTGAAATTAAAAAAAAAATATGCTGCTTGCCATTAATGGCAGATTAGAAATTGTGAAAGAAAAAATAGTATACGGTAAATGCAAGTGGCTCTGGAGACTCTAAAGGGGAGAACTGGAAAAATCAAAATTTTTTGAAGATATAATGACCAAAAGCTTTCAAAATTTGATGAAAAGTATACACTCACAGATACAAAAATCTTAGCAAGCTCAAAGCACAAAACATGAAGGAAATATACCAAGGTATATAAATGCTCGAAGTGGGGGCGGGGGGGAGAAAACAGTGATAGGGAAAGCCTTAGAAGTGATCCATAACAAAAGGCATGTTATGGTCAGTGCCAGGCACAGTGGCTCACTCTCGCCTGTAATCCCAGCACTTTGGGAGGCCAAGACAGGTGGATCACCTGCGGTCAGGAGTTTGAGACCAGGCTGGCCAACATGGTGAAACCTCATCTATACTAAAAATACAAAAATTAGCAGGGCATGGTGGTGCATGCCTGCAACCCTAGCTACTCTGAAGGCTGAGGTGGATGAATGGCTTGAAACCAGGAGGTGGAGGTTGCAGTGGGCCAAGATTGGGTCACTGTACTCCAGTCTGGGCAAGAGAGTGAGACTCTAAAAAAAAAAAAAAGATGTGTTATGACCAGAGAATCAAAGGTAAACTTGACAGTAGATTTTTCATCTGAAATAATATAAGAAAGACTACAATGCAAAAGCGTCATTAAGGTTCTGAAAGTATGAAAAATGAAATTCCTGCAAATTCTATACCTTGTAAAATATCTTTCAAAAACTCAAGCAAAATAAACACAAAACATAAAGAATTTATCACCAGCAAATCCACATTGCAAGATATATTTTAAAAAGTTATACAGGTAGGAAGAAAATGGAGATCTACATCTATATAAAGGAAGAAAGAATGTTATAAATGGTAGCTATGTATGATTTTTCTCATTACTGCTGGGTGCAGTGGCTCACACCTGTAATCTCAGGACTTTGGGAGGCTAAGGTGGGTGGATCACCTGAGGTCAGGAGTTTAAGACCAGCCTGGCCAACACGGTGAAACCCCATCTCTACTAAAACCACAAACATTAGCCAGGCATGGTGGTGGGCATCTGTAATCCCAGCTACTCGGGAGGCTGAGGCAGGAGAATTGCTTGAACCTGGGAGGTGGAGATTGGAGTGAGCCAAGATTGCGCCACTGCACCCCAACCTGGATGACAGAGCAAGACTGTCTCAAAGAAAAAAAGTAATTATTATATATGGTATAATGTGGTTTACACTATATGTAAAAGTAAAATGCATCACAATATAAGCACAAAATCTGAGAGGAGATAGAAGTATATTATTGTAGGGTTCTTATGCTATAGAAGTAGTATATGAGTTGGTGGCCAGTTGCAGTGGTTCAGGCCTGTAATCCCAGCACTTTGGGAGGCCAAGGTGGTTGGATCACCTGAGGTCAGGAGTTTGAGACCAGCCTGGCCAATATGGTGAAACCCCATCTCTACTAAAAAAACAAAAATTAGCTGAGCATGATGGCTGGTGCCTGTAATCCCAGCTACCTGGGAGGCTGAGGCAGGAGAATCACTTAAACCTGGGAAGTGGAGGTTGCAGTGAGCTGAGATCACACCACTGCACTGTCTGGGTGACAATAGCAAAACTCTATCTCATAAGAAAAATAATAATAAAAAAATAATATCCGTTGAAAGTAGGCTGTGGCAAATTAAAGATGTGTACTATAAATCCTAATGAAACCATTGAAGTAACAAAACAAAGAGTTATAGTTAAAAAGCCAACCAAGGAAATAAAATGGAACATAAAAAAATACTTGATATATCCAAATGAAGGCCAAAAATACATCAAAAAACAGAACAAAGAATAGATGGGATAAATACAAAAACATCAACACATTAAACTCAGACTAACCATATCAATAATCTCATAAATGTAAATGGTCTAAACATACCAATTAAAAGCCAGATGTAGACTGGATTTAAAAAAAGAAGACTCAACTATACACTATCTATAATAAATGTATATTACATGAAAACACAAAGAAATTAACTATAAAAGGATGTGAAAACATACACCATGCTAATGCTAGTCAAAAGAAAGCTGGAGTGGTTATATCAATAGTAGACTATATAGATTTCAGAAGGAAGAATATTACCCAGGCTCAAGAGCCATTTCCAAATGATAAAGGGATCCATTAATCAACAGGACAGAACAATTCTAAACACTTAAGCCACTGAAAACATGGCTTCAATTTATGTGAAGCAAACATGGAAAGAACTGAAAGGGGAAATGGACACATCCATAATTGTAGCCTGAGTTTTCAATATGTATTCTCAATAACTGGTAAATCAGGAAGGCAGAAAATCAGCAAGAGTATTGAAGACTTGAACAACTTTATCAATCAACCTCCCATAACTGACACTTAAAGGATGCACAGTGACAGCAGAGTACACACTTTTTTCAAGTGCACATGGAACATCCACCAGGATATACCATATTTTATGCCAAAGTGTAGGTCAAACAAAAAACCAAAAGGGAAGTTGGGAAATATTTTGATCTGAATGAAAACAATAACAGCATAACAAAACTTGTGGGATGCTGTTCAAGCAATATTGAGGAAAAAACTGATAGGCACTATACATCTATGTTAGAGGCAAAGCATGTCTATGATAAAAGACTATTATCCAGAAAACTCAACAATAAAAATGCAAATAGTGCAACTTTAAAATAGGCAAAGTATTTTAACAGACATTTCAAAAAAGAAGATGTATGAATGGCAAACACATAAAAAAGATGCTCAAAATCATTAGTTTTTAGGGAAATGCAACTTAAAATCACAATGTGATACCAATAGGCACCTATCAGAATGGGTAAAATTAAAATGACCGACTTTAGTAAGTATTGGTAAAAATGTTGAGGAACTGGATTTCTCCTAGATCGCTGGTAGAATTGTAAATGGTAAACCAAATTGGGAAGCAGTCTGGCAATTTTTACAAAAAAGATAAACAACATCCACAATGAGATCCAGCCATTCCCTCCTAGGTATTTCCTCAAGAGAAAATAAAATTTTCTGCAGGCACTTTCTCACTTAGAGATTAAAAAAATAAAAATAAATAAATAAAATAAAATTTATGTCCATATAAAGACTTTTACATGAACACAGACAGTATTTTTATTTGTAATTGCCAAAACCTGGAAACACCCCAGATTTTTACCATTTATTCATTTATTCAGGTAGATGAATAAATAAATAGTGATATAGCCATTTAATGAAATATCACTCAGCAATAAAAAAGGAATGAATTATTGATACACACAACAACATAAATGAATCTCAGAATGATTAAGTGGAGTGGAAGAAGCCAGACAAAAAAATAGTATGTAGCATATTATTAGTCAATTTCTATAAAATGGGAGTTAACCTATAATGAAAAGAAAGTAAATTGGCCAGGAGCGGTGGGTGGCTCATGCCTGTAAGCCCAGCACTTTGGGAGGCCAAGGCAGGCGGATCACCTGAGGCAGGGAGTTCGAGACCAGCCTGACCAACATGGAGAAACCTCGTCTCTACTAGATATACAAAAAAAAAAAAAAAAAAAGTTCGCAGGGCATGGTGGTGCATGCCTGCAATCCCACCTACTCAGGAGGGTGAGTCAGGAGAATTGCTTGAACCTGGGAGGCAGAGGCTGCAATGAGCCGAGATCACACCATCACACTCCAGCCTGGGCAACAAGAGTGAAACTCCGTCTCAAAAAAAAAAAAAAAAAAAAAAAAAAAAGTAAATCAGTGGCATCAGTGGCTGCTTGGGGTGGGGACAGGAGGACTAACTCAAAGACATAAGGAAATTTTGTGGGTTTTGGATGTGTTGACTATACTGATTGCAGTTATGATTTAATGGGTATAGATATATGTGCTTTTGATATTAGACTATGTAAATATGTGCAGTTTATTGTATGTCAATTATACCTCAATAAAGCTTTTTAAATATCAAAATATGAAGCCATATAACAAATCTTGGGTGGTGATTTGCTGATCATTTGCCAAACTCTTAGAATTTTCAACTTGAAAGTCTTTGCCAGGGAGAGAAAACAAAGTCTTGGCCCCACAGAAGTTGAGGAGTTGGAAAAGGGATCACCATACAACTTGTGACTTTGAAAGATTTGAGGGCTGATCAAGAAAAAAAAAAATACATATACACACACACACATATATATATATATATACACACACACACATACACATATGACCACGATGTGGCAGTAGCACACAAGCTTTAGTTAGGTGGTGCTTGCATGAGTTTGCACATGAGTGAAGTCCCTCCCAGCAGATTTTCCAGTACTGGGGCACAGAGGGGACACTATTCAGAAGAGGGAAAGGGGAATCAGAGAGGACGATTATGTGTCTAGATGATGTCGCCCAGCAAAACAAAGTAGGCCCCCATGTTCCACAAGCCCTGCATTAGTGTGTGGACTATTCTCACAGGGGCTGAAACCAAGACTCATTGAATATTGGCCTTTAAATGAAAGTCTGATAATTGGCTTGGCTCCAGGAATCTGCCCAGCTTGTCACTTTATACCCAAACAGTGAGCGTAAATGCAGAAGACACACAGAAAAGAATACATAAAGTTGAATAGTGCAAAGCCTAAAAGGAAAATAAAATACGAAAGTCATGGCAGTGCACACAAGGGAGCTGTGTATTGAGGGCACAATCTAGTCAAGAGAAGAGAGCATGGAAATTGGATGAGGAAGGGATATAAAAGGACAAGAGGGAAAGGCAAAAATAGCTGGATGTGGTTGTGCGTGCCTGTGACCTCAGCTACTTGAAAGACTGAAGCGGCAGGGTTACCTGAGCATGGGGTCGAGCCTGCAGTGAGCTGTGTTTATGTCACTTCGCTCCAGCCTGGGGAGTAAAGTGAGACCCTGTCTCAAAAAAATAAAAAAGAAGAAGGTGAAAAGTATAAGGAAGGGGGAAGTGATCACACTTTGTGTGGGCAGGGTCAAGGGTTTATCTTCCCAACCCTGCCTAGAATCTCATATTCCTCCTCTAACAGGCATCTGTTTCCTGTACCCAGGAGAGATCTCCAAAAGGACATTTAATATGACAGGTCAGACAGCTCAGCCCACATTTCCATAGAGAACATGGGGTTCCTGGAACAGCCTGAGCTGAGGAGGATGAGGATAACACATGCATAGCAGCCTAGTCCAGAGCTCTCACATTCCCAGGCTCTGCCAGCTCTTGTGGCCATGTCCTCTGACCCTATGTGTGACAAGCCTCAAGGCCTGTTCAATCCTCCAATGAGGACATGAACTTAAAGACCAACCAAGTTGACTGAGGCAAGCCTCTTACCTAAAGAAGGTTTAGCTGCCGGGCGCGGTGGCTCACGCCTGTAATCCCAGCACTTTGGGAGGCCGAGGCGGGAGGATCACGAGGTCAAGAGATCAAGACCATCCTGGCCAACATGGTGAAACCCCGTCTCTACTAAAAACACAAAAAAATTAGCTGAGCGTGGTGGCACTCGCCTGTAGTCCCAGCTACTCGGGAGGCTGAGGCAGGAGAATTGCTTGAACCTGGGAGGTGGAGGTTGCAGTGAGCCGAGATCGAGCCACTGCACTCCAGCCTGGCGCCTGGTGACAGAGTGAGACTCTGTCTCAAAAAAAAAAAAAAAAAAAAAGGGTTTAAGAGGAGAGGGGAGTGTCAACAAGGAGGCAAAGCAGTTAGATGTGCAGAGGCCTGGAAACTAGAGTGGGGCTTAGCTCACATTGCTCTCGGGAAAGACAGCAAATGTACCAATTTGCTTTCCTGAGGGGAGTGCATGAGAATGTCCCCTTCCTGTACCTCTGCCCCTACTACGTTATATTTTTTATCTTATTTTTGTGGATTGGGTAGGTAAATATGATAGCCCATCGTTTAAATTTATATTACATTTACATCTTTTTCTTATTAAACTGATGACCTGTTTATATATTAAAGATATAGATCCTTTTGACATATTGAATTCTTTTCAATTATCTGCTTAGCACAGTGTCCTTATCGAGTCATAATTAAAATAATCATAATGGTTTACCATTTAATCCTGAAAACAATCCTGTCAGGTAGAATTTCTTCAGGAGCATTCTACCTTTATTTTTCTGCATGGTTATAAGCAAGTTTGCTTTTTTCCATCAAATAAAGATGAGTAGCTAAAAGTGTGGCCTACAGAATCAGACTGTCCTCGTTGTTCCTGGGGGCCCACCTATTATACATGTGACCTTGTACATTGCTCTAATCTCAATCTGCCTTTCAAGATTTATCTGCCATTATTTTGCTGTACAAACCTGCCCTAGTCAGTCAGTGTGACTGTCTCTTTTTTAAATATACCCTATGCCATTTCTCCCATTTAGCTTCTTTCTTGAATGGCTGTACTTTTCTGCCTCTTGAAACCCTTCAAAGCCCAGTTCAGATCTCATTCTTTATTTTACACATTTCATCACTGCTTAAGTCTACTAAATCCATTTCCAACTTCTCTGAGCTTCTTAGCATTCCCTTATTATACTTTTTATTTGATGTTATTATGTATAAACTTTTTAAAAATTAGATTTGAATTTAAAATGTCTATGTGAGAAACTAGAGCAAAAACCTAGCACCAAGAATACATAAGCTTTAATTGGGTTGATGGATTACTGATAGATTATTAAGAATTAAGTATATGTGTTCATGTGTGTACCTGAGGGTGCCTTGACCAAAGACGTGATGCATTTTGAAGGGAGAAAGTATGAGGGATTTATAGAGAATTGATTTTGTTTCATAAACTTCTATATCCTATATCATTGACATCAATCGTGAGGTAGTAATAGGGAAACAGAAAGACCAGGAGGAGAAAAATAAATAGAAGAGCAGGGCAGAGATTTCCAGTCTTTCTGAAACATGTATTTCAAGTGGGCAGCATTCACAGTTGCCTGGGTTTTATTTCAAACTGCTAAGAGGTGCCCGTTAAAAAATATATATACCTGGCCAGGCACAGTCACTCATGCCTATAGTCTCAGTGCTTTGGGAGGTCAAGGTGGGAGGATCACTTGAGGTCAGAAGTTCAAGACCTGCCTAGGCAACATACTGAGAATCCACCTCTATGACAACAACAACAACAACAACAACAACAAGCCAATTGTGGTGGCACATGCCTATAGTCCCAGCTACTCAGGAGGCTGAGGAGAGAGAATTTCTTGAGCCCAAAAGTTTAAGACTGCAGTAAGTTATGATCACATCACTGTACTTCATCCTGGGCAACAGAATGAGACTCTGATTTGGTATATCTGTAATATATATATATATTACATATTTAGATACAGATAGATAGATATAGATACACACACATACCCAAACTACAAATGTCCAAAATGTCACAATTCATTTGAATTTAGTGTTGATCCCTATTGAATGAAATTACTCTGAGGATAGATCCTATTGTTCCATCTCAGTTCTACTTTTATCTGCAAGATTTTATTTTTAATTAGAAAAGAGGAGGTTGGGGAAGGAAGGGAAGGAAAAGCACTGAAAAGGAAAGAAAAGACAGCAAAACTTAGGAAGAGGGATAGGAAAAGGAACCAGAATTCAGAAAATAGATGTAGAAACCTAAAGGATACATTTCACCCACTTCCAGGTTTTGCCCAGAAAATGATGTTACCAAGACCTAACAAATCATATGCTAGGGACCACCTACCTGTTCCTGTTCAGTTTCTATTCAGATGCTGAGGGCTCAGTTTACCTGGTAACACCCAAAATTCTATGAAGACAACAATGACCACAGAATTACCACAGAGAACTAGAAAATGAAATTCAGCTGAAAAATAGCCACCTAAGATGGAAGAAGCCATGAGATGGGTAAGCTTTGCCTACTCACAAGGTTGCAAAGTGCCCTTCACTTATGATTATACCCCACCCCCCTCCTAAATCTGATCAATCAGATAGAGCTTGATGGTTACAAAAGACAAAGCTAAAAAACTAGTATAGGCCAGGCGTGGTGACTCATGCCTGTAGTCCCAGCACTTTGGGAGGCTGAGGCAGGCTGATCACGAGGTCAAGAGATCGCGACCATCTTGGCCAACGTGTGAAACCCCGTCTCTAGTAAAAAACACAAAAATTAGCTGGGCGTGGTGGCCCGCGCCTATAGTCCCAGCTACTCAGGAAGCTGAGGCAGGAGAATTGCTTGAACCCAGGAGGCAGAGATTGCAATGAGTGGAGATTGCGCCACTGCACTCCAGCCTGGTGCCTGGCGACAGAGCAAGACTCTGTCTCAAAAAAAAAAAAACAAAAACCTAGTATAAGTGCACCTTCTTCTTTGATATGACCTTGAACTTCGTCCAAATAAGCAACGAACAGCTGAAGTCTCTCAACTGAAAAGATCAGGACAGAGAGTGCTCTCTAAAGCTTGTGACCCACTCATGCCTGCTCCAGGTCACTGGATGAGTCTCTGGCTCTCACTTCCAGGATTGAAATGCCATAGCTCAGAATTAGTGATGACATAATCTGGCCTCTACTTTCCAAGTACCCCTTATTTGTTACTATTTCACAATACAAATTCTCCCCTCCAACATTGGCTATAATATAGCCATTTTCTTTACTACCTAAGAAATAGAATTACAGACTAATAGACTTGGAAAGAACTTGAAAGATTACCTAATTCAAGATCCTCACTTTACCAATGAGAAAACTAATGAACAGAGAAAAAGAAGACTTCATGAAATCACCAGAATTAGGAGCCTCTCTTTCTTTTCCTTCTCCTTCTAGCTGTAAGGATACTACACCCATAGCTGAATGTGGGGAAACTAAGCAATAAGTTCAATTCTAAGAACTAAAAAGAGAAAGGAGTTAGTAGTCTGGCTCAAAGTCCTCTCTGTTCCTTCTAGAGATGCAAAGAGGAGATCATTGAGCTCTGAGAGTCTCAATCCCCTGGGAAATCCTTATCCATGCTGCTTTAAAGTCTTGAAGGGAAACAGTTTCAGACCAATCAGGCTCCTTGCTTTATTTCAAGACACAAAAATAGCTGCTGAACAGGAACAAATGCAGCTTGAGTTGTATATGCCATCTTTTAAAAAGACCCTAAGAGGTGTTCCCAGTTGCTTCTCCAGCTAGGAGCAGGGCTAGGATTAGGCTGAGGTTAATGAGACACTCATTCCAAGGCCAAAATTTAAGAGAGTACCACAAAACTCAATAATCAAGATAAATAATATTTTAATGCAACATTTTTAGAAAATAAATTTTGATTGATTTATTTATTTTGAGACACACTCTTGCTCTGTTGTCCAGGCTGGAGTGCAGTGGCATAATCTTGGCTCACTACAACCTCCACCTCCTGGGTTCAAGCAATCCTCCTGCATCGGCCTCCCAAATAGCTTGGATTACAGGCATGCACCACCACACCTGACTAATTTTTGCATTTTTGGTAGAGACAAGGTTTCACCATGTTGGCCAAGCTGGTCTTGAACTCCTGATCTCAAGTGAACCACCCACCAATCTCCCAAAGTGCTGGGATGACAGGTGTGAGCCACCACATCTGGCCAGAAAATAAATATAACACAAAAAAATACCTGATGAACAAATGCTAAAATTTTAAATACCAGGATCTGACCCTGCACTAGTAAAACTCATGTAAATCATCTTACCCTAATCCTAGCCTTGTCAGATTGGATCTTCAAAATTTTGTGATAGATATTTTGAGCATCCAAGATTTTTGCATTAATTTTGATTATTTAAAAATACTGAAATCAAGTCCAGGTGTGGTAGCTCATGCATGTAATCCCAGCATTTTGGGAGGCTGAGGCAGGTGGATCACCCGACATTAAAAGTTCGACACTAACCTGACCAACATGAAGAAATCCCATCTCTACTAAAAATACAAAATTAGTCAAGCATGGTGGTGCATGCCTGTAATCACAGCTACTTGGGAGGCTGAGGCAGAGAATCACTTGAACCCAGGAGACAGAGGTTGCAGTGAGCTGAGATTATGCCATTGCACTCCAGCCTGAGCAATAAGAGTGAAACTCCATCTCAAAAAAAAAAAAAAAAAAGAAATCAATTATATTTATCTAGGTTACTAGGTTTTTGGTTTTTTGGTACCCTCTTAAATTTTACACCTCAAGTGAGTATCTCACTTACTTTGTCTTAATCCCAGTTCTGTCTCTCATGAAATGACCAGAGACAAGAGACAAACAAATTAAAACACATGTAGAATTTATGGTTTAATTCAGTAAAGATTCTTTTATTGAAGCAGAATAAAACAACCCCAACTCAGCAGTACAGGAAGGATAAATTCCTTACCAGTGACTTCCCCTTCCACTCAAGGCATTGCCCCATGTCCATGTTCAGGTCTGCCTCAGGGACAGCCAGCTCCAATGCCATTGAGAAAAGAGAGCTCAATCTCCGGCACTGATCTTGAGTTATTTAACATAGCCCTGGAAACTCTCTGGCCCCAACTCATCACAAGTGATAAGAACAAACCCCTCTGTGGGGAAATAGCGGTAACTACAGGCAGGGTATCTTGTTCCTTCAATGAGCTGACAGACTGTCATTTTGAATTTTGTCTCACTCTGAAAGCAGAAAGTGGCCGAAAGGTTTTGACAAGCTACCTTCTTGGGAGAAGTGCAAAGACCATTGATTTTTCGAGGCCTCTCATGGATGAAGACATGCTCCTTTTTACAAGTGTGGTCGGGCTCCCTGATGATTCTTTGTATGATCATGTGGTTGCAGTACCTTGCCGGAACGGGAACACCTTCCTGAGGGTAGTCCACATGCAAGTGTTCTAAGGTTGATATCATTACTTCATTATTCACCTGATTTTCCCAGAACAGAAGCACCAAGAAAATGATCACCATTATTACCATCACGGGTGAGAGTGCCTTCACATCTTTGGCTTTAACTGCTGTTGAGTAAGACAAGACAGAAAGTAGCAAAGGACAGTCAGATTCCTCCTGCTCCAACTTCTGGCTGCTCCCCCATTTTTGGAATATTTTATTTCCTTCTCTCTGCTAAATAAAATCACGCTGACCTTGCAAGATCCAGCTAGAGGCATAGTTCCCCAAGAAAGCCCTTTCTGACCATTTCAGCTCTCAGACTTTGAAACTGAGCTGTTCTCTAAATTATTCCTGTTGTGTTTGTTTTGTTTCTACAAGTTCTTTGACAGCAGATACCACATCTCTTATTTCTCAAATCCTTCAAAGTACTCAACATAGAGCTGGACATATAGAAGGTGGTCAAGGTTATTCAAATTCCTGAATAACCTTCTTTCCCATTATTTTCTCAACCCTAACTCCACCCAATTGCACATGAATTTAGTACCTTCTACTTATCTGTTCTTCCCAATTCCTTCCAAGTCCCTCCCTCTGTCAGTCCTGCTTGGCTCGGTGCTAGCTCTCTCACCTGTCATTTTTCTGGTGGTTCTCACAGGTAACATAGCCTTTTGATCATGAATTTGAGAAAATCGCTTGTGTCTTGCTGTTCCCTGAAGATAACTGATAGAGAGCCAGTTGAATATGGGGAGGGCCAAAGTAGAAAGAGCAGAAAGGAGGGACCTGCAGAGGGTGTGCTTAGGCACCACTGTGGAGGAAGAGAAGTTACCTTCAGCAGGAGAGTCAGGTAAGGAAGGTCCTGAATGTGTCCTCATTAAACAAGTGTGGACTTTTCAGAACATTTAGTGAAGTCCAGTGTGTACCAGCCACAGTGCTGTCTGTTTTCTAAATTTTCAGTCAGTCCTTATGACAAATACATGAAAGTTTTCATTTCATTGACAAATAAATGAGCTGCAGAAAGGTTAAGGTGGAGATGGGAAGTGAGAAGGAAAGCAAGAGTCCCACCCTGTCAGTGCCAAACACTTGAATTCCAGTGTTAGCAAGTTTCTTTCCCACGTGGTGTCCAGGACAGGACAAAAGCAATTCCCTGGTAATAACATTAATCTTGATAAAGCCTTGGTCTTCTGAGGAGCATGGAAATAGTTCCCAAACTGCTGAACATTGGAATCAACTGGAGATTTTTTAAAAATTGTGGCTTCCACCTTGATACATTCTGCTTTAATTGATATTGTGGGTGACCTGGGTTGGGGATTCTTAAAGGATTCCCAAGTGATTCTAATATACAGCAAAATTTGGTAACCACTAAACCATGGTATACATGGGAAACCTACATGGGAGATTAGTGAATAGGGCTTAGTAAAAAGACAGTGGTTCAAGGTATTGAGACAAGAGAATTCTTTTTGTTGCTATCATCTCCCAGTGAGTTGATATAGGAATTGGCAAATGGACTGAGTTTTACTACTTCATGCCCTGAAGTCATTTCTCTACTGGACCAATAGCTACAAAATCTCCTCTGTGCATATCTGTATCTTTCTAATTGGTAATAAGAAAATGATTGCAGGGTAAAAAATTATTTAGGAAAAACAGAATCCTGGGGAAGCCTTCAAAGAATGCATCCCTTTCTATACAACAACGAAAGCAGAATTTCAAATTGTGCAAATGAGCAAAAATGTCCATTCTGGGTGTCCTTTCAGAATTCAGACTATCCTGTTTTGGATATGTGTTGCCCAGTGCTACGAAGTTATAAGTGCATGCTTAATTTTTGACATGATTTTCAATTAACAAAATTTGATTTTGTACATCTTGCAGTAACATTTCCAATGTATAAAGAGAAGTATATATGAACAGTAACAGGTTCATTATTTCCTGCCAGAACTTCCAAGTAGCTGAAGTACAGATGCTTTACTAAGTGTACAGGCAGAGAAGCAATCCCTGTTACAAAGATTTTCCCCAAAGGAGGCAACTAAACCTATCCCTAGAGTATTACACTGCAAAAGGAGTTGAGACTGAGTCCAAATGTTAACTAGTGTGGCAACTTGGAAGAAAATATTTGCAATATCTAAAGCCACCTAAGAATTAGTATCTACATATAAGGAGCTCCTTCATGTCAGTCCTAAAAAGACAGGAAACCCCAGGGGGAAAAAAATTCTCAGAGAAAAGCCAATTTCAGAAGATGAAGCCAAAATGGGTAATGAGCAATGCTCCACTTCATTAGTAATCAAAGAAATGGAAGGTAAAAAAACAAAGAGAGACTTTATAACCATCAGATTGAAAAAAAATGATTATCAAGAATTAAAAAAACAGATAATATCAAGTACTGGTAAAAACATTGCTGGGCATAGAAACTGGTGTGGCAATACTAGAAAGTAACCTGGAAATGTTTGGTAAAATTAAGAATTTGACCTGAGATCTTGTAATCCCACTCCTGGGTGTAGACTAAAACCAAACATCACAGTATTGCTTCTATACCAAATCAAAACAAATTCAGAATGGGTGCAGTAGCTAATGCCTGTAATCCCAGCACTCTGGGAGGCTGAAGCAGGCAGATTGCTTGAGGCCAGGAGTTTGAGACCAGCCTGGGCAACATGGTGAAACCCTGTCTCTATAAAAACACAAAAATTAGTGGGGTGTGGTGGTGCATGCCTGTAGTCCCAGCTACTCAGGAGGCTGAGGTGGGAGGATCACTTGAACCCAGGAGGTAGAGGCTGCAGTGAACCAAGATCATGCCACTGCACTACAGCACTGCACTTCAGGGTGACAGAGTGAGAGTTCATTCCACAAAAACAATTAAAACTAAGTTTGAGTCTTTTGGTTACTATATGTAGAGATGAAGTAGACAGACTAGGGCCTGTACTTTTCCAGAACAAGCTGCCCCTGATCTTGGGCAGGACATGTTCTGATGAAGCCATCAATCTCAGCCCTGTAGTTATAGCCCTGTGCTATGCACATGGGAGGTCCTGTTCCCCCTTGAGGGGTAAACAAGTCATTTCTTGCTTTATAACTTTCCTCCTGTGTCTGAAATGATTGCCGCCAGGCAATAGCCCAAGGAAGACCAGGCTAAGGGACCATTTCCTAAGCATGTCGTTCTAATAACTTCTGGGTAGGCCTGTGCCTTCAGTTTTCCACTTCTGAGACTACTTTGATCATAGCTTCTCCTGTGATCATAGCTTCTCCTTTGATCATAGCTTCTCCTGTGTGTCCCCAGGCTCAGCCCTCAACACTTCCCTTTGAATTCTCCTTGGGGAACAACCATTAGCCAGCCTTCCCCTATGGCACCTCCTAGACATTCACATCTTTCATCGCACTCCCAGGCTAGAAATAACGTGAATAATTGTACCCTGACCCCAAATAATCACGAAAGCTCTAAAGAACCCAGATGTGTTACAAACAGAAACTCACTTTTCAGAATCACCCAACTGGAGCAGAATGAGCAGTGAGCTGAGAGTCGTGAAAGCTGGATTCCTGGCTTGACACCGGTCCTGCCACTAACTAGCTCCATGACCCTGAGCTTCACCCCATGGGCCTCACTGGCTTCCTTTGAAAGTAGCCGGGAGTGGCAGAATTGGTGGGATGGAGGAGGTGAAAACAACTCACAGTTTTAGAGGTGAAAAACCACCTCAGACCGTACCATCCTCTGAAGCAGGGCTCTATGCCTGTGTATTGGAAAGCTGAAACATGGCTCCCAGGGGCTTACTGTCAACCTTACCTCACCACAGTCATCTTTTCAAAACACAGATCCAGTTACGTGCCTGTGACATCCCCTTTCTCCATCTAAAATGTGTCAATGACTTTTCATTAGTCTTAAGAAAATGACCACAGCTCTCACCTCTGCC
Source organism: Sapajus apella (assembly GCF_009761245.1). NCBI lineage: Eukaryota > Metazoa > Chordata > Mammalia > Primates > Cebidae > Sapajus > Sapajus apella. The sequence goes on from NW_022437062.1 coordinate 8,749,686, forward strand.
TACCAGGCCTTGCATAGACAGCCCCACCACAAACCACTCTCCTTCTGTCTTCATATTCCTGCCACACACTCCTCTTTTTAGTTCCCTCAATTCCTCAGGCTTCCTTCCAACTCAAAGTTTTTGTTTGTTTTTGTTGCTGTCGTTTGTTGTTGTTTTGAGATGGAGTCTCGCTCTATTGCCCAGGCTGGAGTGCAGTGGCGTGATCCCAGTTCACTGCAACCTCCGCCTCCTCAGATCAAGCGATCCTCCCACCCCTCAGCTTTCCAGGTAGCTGGGATTACAAGTGTGCACCACCATGCCCAGATAATCTTTGTATTTTTACAAGAGATGAGGTTTCAACATGTTGACCAGGCTGGGCTCAAACTCTTGACCACAAGTGATCCACCCACCGTGGCCTCCCAAAGTGCTGGGATTACAGGCATGAGCCACCGGACCCAACCCAACTCAAGGTTTTTTCTTTTTTCTTTTTCCTTTCTTTCCTTCTCTTTCTTTTCTTTTTTTTTTTTTTTTTTTAACATATCTGGCTCTCTCACTATGGAGTGTTTCTTACTCCACTCACCTTCCCCATTCTGCCTGGGTGAACCTGTAAATCCTCCCTCCCTTCCTTTCCTTAGACGGGTCTTCCCAGAAAATCCAGAATAAGTGAAGTGAGGTCTGCTTTGCTTGCATAAAACCATGTAATTTCCCTTGTGGTCCTTGTCACTAACATAATAAATTTATTGTATTTCGTAGCTTTAAAAAATCATCTGACTGTTCCATGAGGGCAGAGACAACATCTGTCTGGTTTCCTGTAGAAATCTCTGTTCTAAGCACAGGCCTGGAATACAATAATTTGCTATTTGCTCAATAAATATTGAGTTCCTGAAATAATGTATTATGATGGCCTAAAAGAGCTATATTTTGCTCTTTATAATATCAGAGAGCTTTTCTTTACAAAACTCATTCATCTTTTTTGAAGTTACTTTAGTGGAACCAAATAGCTTCCTATGGACATAAGATCAGAAAGATCAATAAAAGGAAAGAAAAATGTAGATTAATTCCTCCTTACTATTCAAGGTCTTAAATCTAGTATTGTAGAATCTTTAACAGCTGAATCTCTTTTCAGCTGTTATAGACCCGGTCAGGACCGGGCGCGGTGGCTCATGCCTGTAATCCCAGCACTTTGGGAGGCCAAGACAGGCGGATCACAAGGTCAAGAGATGGAGACCATCCTGGCCAACACGGTGAAACCTCGTCTCTACTAAAAATACAACGTGCTGGCATGCACCTGTATTCTCAGCTACTCGGGAGGCTGAGGCAGGAGAATTGCTTGCACCTGGGAAGCAGAGGTTGCAGTGAGCCAAGATCGGGCCACTGCACTCCAGCCTGGTGCCTGGCAACAGAGCAAGACCCTGTCTCAAAAAGAAAAAAAAAACAAAAAAAACACAAAAAAACACAAGAGCCGGTCAGGAGTTTGGCCAGTGGCTGTCAGCTCTGCTCTGCTTTGCTTTGCTTCTATATCCATGAGATGCCATCTGCCTTCCTAAGCAGTTCAGCCTTGTTGCAGGAGCACCGCTTCCCTGGACAACAACACAGCTCTCTTTCGTAGCTCCATCCCCACCCTGTGCACACAGAGAATCAGCAAAAAGTAGTGAGGCCCCTGGAAATTGGCAATTTCATCTACAAACTCTCCGAGACCTTAAATGGAAGACCCACACAATACCTGCTTTATCCACAAGGGGCAGATTCCAGGTGAAGAGTGCCTAAAGCAGAAACTCTTGCCCTATTCACACATATTTTGTGACCTGTCCCTGTCCCATACATTCCTCCTTCTATCCTCCAAGCACACTAGCAATGTTTTCTTAGGACTCACACTTATCTTAGATGAATCTTGGGACTCATCACTTATAGTGACAGATCCATCATCACAAAACCCTGGTGAAGTGAGGTTGGTGAGGTCCTGTTGGGTTATCCATGCCCTTCCCCAGCCTTGGTTTTCCTCTTCCTCTCTTGTCTCCCTATTTGTGGGCTTTTGGTCCTCATCTTGTTAAGTCAGTTATCTGATAGATTCTTATGGAATGGCTCTGCTATGTGCAACCCCGCTGTGTGACCAAAAACACCATCGGGCTCACTGTTTGCTTAAAGTCCTAAGAGCCTGATGCAACCCCATACTTAAGCAGCTCTGCATACAGGAAGTTTGCACCAAGAGTCGTTGGCACTCATTCCCAGTTGACAGCTCTCGAAAGCCTACTTTGTGCCTTTTTATGTCCAGTTGGAAGAACTAGTTAGTGCTTCTTCAGGGCATTTATAGAGCCACGCTGTGGCTGGAAGGAGAGCTCCTGCAGAATAGCATCCAGGCATGCCCGTCCTCCCACGCCTTTCCCTGAAGGTGGTAGTTCCCACACAGCAAGAGCCCTCTGATGTCAAGCCCCCAATGCTTCCACACTCCTTATCTCCCCCAGTGTCCCCGATCAGTTCTCTCTTAAAAGCCTGTATAACTTTTCTATTTAAAACAATTCACACAATTCATTAACCAAATATTCATTGTGTATCTATTAGGTGCTAATAGCTTTTCCAGCCTCTGAGCCTTCAGCTGTAAACAAGACGCTGATCTAAAGGAGCTTCCTTTCTAGTGGTGGGGGAGGGAGACTTAACCACAGCAGCAGCAGCAGCAGCAGCAGCAGCAAAATTCAGGTGGTGGTATGTGCAATGAAGAATCAAAGTAGAGAAGGAGGGAATAGAGAGTGAAGTGGGTGGCTGCAATTTCATATGGAGTGGACCGAGAAACCATCTCTGATGGGTGGAATCTGAGCAGAGATCTTATAGAAGTGAAGGACTGACTCTTGCAAATATGGGAGAGATAAGACTCAAGGCAGAGGGAAGAGCAAATACAATGGCACCGTAGTGAGTATTTCTGAGGGCAGCAGAGGCTAATGTAGTTGGAATGGAGTGAGCAAAGGGAGACAATAGCAGGAGATAAGGTTAGGGAAGTGAAGAATCCAAGAGGTGGCAAAATCACGTAGGGATTTTTCTAAGCCATGGCAAGGGGTTTCAATCTTAGGCCGAGAGAAATTATGCTGATTGAAGTAGAGATTGTAAGGAACATGGCTGTGCTGCAGTCAGGCAGGCATAGGGCAGCAGGCATGGCCGAGGTAAACAGCCTGGATGACTCAGCGGGATTGGGGCGCAAGCGCACAGTCCCATGTCTTATATAATTATAGCCATGTGGACACAACATAGAGAAGCTCCCCACTTGGCTCTCAGCCACTATTGTCTTTGTAGTGTGTAAATGCAACACTGACCCTGTGAAGGGGCTGCTGACTGAAGCCATGTCTCATTTACCTTCTGTCTTTTGAGTGTTCTTCCAGGTCCCTGCCCCATGTCCACCCACTCCCCTCATCCCTCAGCTGGGGCTGGAAACTAACCCTTAGCATGGCAGAGATGCACAGAGCGTTGTAAGCAGAGAAACAATGAGCTCCTAGGATCTGACAGGATCATTCTGACTACTTTGTGGAAAATAGATTTAAGGGCACAGGACAAAACAGAGAGAAAAAACAGAGACCTGCTAAAGGCTGCTGCAATAGGGCAGGTGAGAAGTGGTCACAGCGTTGACTACGCGGTGGCGGTGGAGGTGGTGAGAAGTGTTTGAATTCTGGAAATAGTCTGATGATAGAGCCAACATCATTATTTAAGGGATTGAACATAAATTGTAAGAGAGAGGAATAAAGGATAATTCTAAGATTATTTGTTTCATAGTTCTTCTAAATATCTGAAGAGGTATCAGAAGTTAAATACTCAACAGTGTCGCTAGGAGTGAGGTGAAAAATACCTGTGATTTCTAGCTCTTGTTCATCAGATGAGTCAGGACACATCTGGCTGAACTGTAGGATGTAAACACTGAATATCCCACTGGTAGTGGGAGAACGGAGATGAAGAGGGTGTTCTGAGGGTCTAGCCATTGTGTAGAAAGTGAAAGCCCTCCTCCCCCCAACACACACAGCCACATACCCCTCTCAAACAAGCGGGATGAACCACTAGGTTGTCTTTTTCCTCTTTGAGTTTCCTGCTTGTAGGGTAGTCCATTTCTGTGGCTTGGGAAATTAAGGAGGATTGCAGAGCTAAAATAATTTGGCACACAGTTGTACCCAAAAGAAAACATAATTAGGGAAGATCAGGTACTGTCTGGAAGCGGGTGATTCTGAGGAACACAAAGTAGGACGCAGGCAGCCTAGATGTAGTTAACACAAGTAACCATGCAGGGCATGATCTCCAGCTGTGGCTTGTAGAGCAACTTGGTAGCATCTGTAGCTCCCAGGGCAATTCCAATTACATCTTGGGAGCTTTTGAAAAATCACCATTCCCAGGCTGGGCAAAGTGGTCACGCCTATAATCTCAGCACTTTGGGAGACTGAAGCGGGTGGATCACCTGAGATCAGGAGTTTGAGACCAGCCTGGCAGCATGGTGAAACCCTGTCTCTACTAAAAATGCAGAAATTAGCCAGGCATGGTGGTGCATGCCTATAATCCCTGCTACATGTGAGGCTGAGGCAGGAGAATCACTCGAACCCAGGAAGCCGAGGTTCCAGTGAGTCGAGATTGTGCCACTGCACTCCAGCCTGAGCAACAAGAGCAAAACTCAAGGAAGAGAAGAGCCAAGGGAGAGCGCTTAAAACACTGGTACGAGTGTCTGAAAAATAAAGACAAGAAGATCAAGCGCTGGCACCAGCTACAGAATGAGAACCATGTGTCAAGCAATTAGGCTAGTGCCCAAGTCCCCAACTCCATGTCCTGCCCCAGCTGCCCACCGCACCCTGGTCTCTCTTATCTATGCCTACCTCCCCCCATCCCCTGCTGCTCTCCCTGAGCCTGCCTTTGAGCCCCCCGTCATGTTGGGCACTGCTGCCAAAGACTCCCTGCTCCCTGATGCTGGGATGTGGGCTCTGAATACAGCTCCTCTCTGGTCCCTGGGATGGAGCAGTGGGGATGGGGATGGGGAGATGTTTACAAAGAGGTTGCTCATTTAATAACCCCTCAGTTTGGGTAAATTACAAAGATTCATCATTTAGGACTGTTTTTAGACCTTCCTGGCCTTGAACACGCATACGCGCACACACACCCTTTCGTTCCCTGTGTCGTGTCTCTGTGTACCCTCAGTTGTCAGCAGACCCGGACAATGCTGTGAGGACCAGCATTGGGGCAGAAACAGAGGCTCCAGGCTCCCACTGCCCCCTGAGACACACACCCTAATTTACAGGAAAACAGACCACTGTGTTCAGGAACACACCCCGCCCCCGGCTGGTTCCAAGTGCACCAAGACACAAAGGCACAGAATTCACCAAGGGGCTTGGACACTCTCCTCTTTCCGAATGTCACCTGTGTGCTTCCTAGCAAAACAAAAACAAACAACAGCAAAAAACCCTTCCTCTGTCACCTTTTCTCCCCCTCCCTCTTCTTTTCCTTTCATCACAGTAGATTCTCCCTTTCTCAGCCTCTCCCCTCTTCTTTCTCTCCCTGCCTCTCTCCCCTTTGCCTTTCTCTCTCTCTCAAGCAGTAACACAGCAAAAACAACAGCAAAAAAGTGTATCTTAACCCAGCCTAACCTGTTCACCTCCTGCCACCAGCCTGACCAGGAAACTGAGAAACAGGCCCAAACCTGAGGTTCCATTTGGGCCCGCATTTCTTAAGTGAGCCACTTCTCCTGTTGGCAGAGCGAGATGTTCCCAGGCCTTGGACCAGTGGCTGGCACTGCCCTGGGTGCACGGCAGCATCCCTCGAGCTGTGTAGATGCCCGTAGAGGGGCTCTCTCATCCACGGGCTCCCCAGGTGGGCACAGGAGGCACTTAGAAGACCAGGGCATATGGGTCTGAAGGAGCCTCATCTAAAGCCCCCAGCCTTTCTCCTTTCTCTGCTCTTAGGCAAATGAACATGCTACCCCCTCCCCCAATGCCCTTTGACTCCGTTTCATTGACTCTCTTGCATCCTGTCTCTTACTCAGAACCACCTGTATTCTCTCTCTCATCGTCTCTCTGTCCCCTTCACTCTCTTTACTGAGCTTCCTGGGAGAATCAAATAACATCATGGCTATGAAACAGTAGAGTGACAGGCTCTGATGTCGGAGGCTTTGGGTTCATCATCAATCTTTCACTAAAAAAAAAGAAAATAATAATAATTTTAAAAAGGGGTAAAAGGCAATGTGGGCAAACATTACAAACTTGAGGTTGAGGTCAGGCGGTCTTCAGTGCCCTGTGAGAAAGGTTTGATTTTCCCAATTTCGATGAAGTCTTCCCTCATGAAAACCACCCCAAGTCATCCCAACCCCCCAACATTCTCTGCAGAAGCATCAGACAGATACTCAAGCTCTCACTTTCCCCCAAATCACATCTCTTAACTTTTCAATGCCCTCGGCTCCCTGCACAATTCATGGGAGGACTCATTTCTTGCCTTGAATACCATTTTCTAAACATCAAGCTCTTTGTCTTCCCCAAGGTGGCCAACAGCTTCCTGGCCGCCATCTTTCCTTTTGACCCCCTCTTTCCCCATTAGTCCCTGGTGGCACCTACCCTCAGCCCACCTCCCTCCCACAGTTTCCCCTTAGGAGAGAGCATGCTGGCTGTGTCGCCCAAGCCTGATGCTGGTGTAGGTGCTGGAATCAGCATGCAGCAAGCTCACAGTGCCCCTCGTCGGGGTGCACGCTCTCCCCAACAAATGTAGCCGCCTCCCTCACGTCCTCCGGTGCATGCACAACCACCCAGCATCTTTCTTTGTGATGATGTAGCCAAAAATAAAGTAGGAACATTCAGGAAAAAAAAAAAAAAGAGAGAGAGAGAGCGCGAGAGCGAGAGCCATTCCCAGGATCCCATCCTCAGAGGTTACAGTATGATTGTTCTGGGATTGGACCCAGCAGTGAATGGTTAAAAAGTTTCACAGGTGAGTCTAACATGCAGATACGATGGCAAATCTCTGGTGAGAAGTTCATTCCCAAGACGCTACACCACCTGAGAGTTCCCCACCCCCATGCACACGCCACCTGAGAGTTCCCCACCCCCATGCACACACAGAAGGGCTCAGTGAGCTCAGGCTTGAACGAGGGAGCCTAGCCTTTATTATGTGACAAGACCTTCACCACATCTGCTACCTTCTGCGCTTACAATAGAGGAAAAGTGAGGGTTATGTGAAATCTTAAAATATATCTGTCCTGAATAACAATTCCTGGATAATAACTAAGAACTGCAAAAGAGAAAAGCTGGTTGATTTAAAATAATGATTATGTAAAAGAAATACTACATTTGTGATAGCACCTGGTATTTATCCTCCTAATGTAATACCATGACAAAGCATTTTTGCCTAAAGAGTAAATACATATATTTGAAATAATGAAGCATTAGATGGTATTCACATACTAATAGTAACTACATAAGGTGCTAACTTTGTGCGATGGCGTTTAACATGAATAAAGTTGTGGTCTCATTGGGGTGTGCACTGACAGAAAATCTGATTTTATGGGGGCCGGCTGACTGCGCGAAAGAAAAACCGGGCCACCTGGGCTCGTCCGGGATTTGAACCCGGGACCTCTCGCACCCTAAGCGAGAATCATACCCCTAGACCAACGAGCCACCCGTGAAGAGTGCTTGGGTTACTAAACTTCAATAAGGAAAGTTTTAGCCACGTCTACAGTTGGTCACTGTCTTTTATAATTATGGGCATGGGTGACACCTAGTGGATAAAGTAAATCACTGCAGGCTTTCTCACCCCGATTCCGGAAGGCGGCGCCTCAAGACTGTAGATCTCTTTCAGGCGTCAGCGGGAATCCTTTAGCTGCGTGTTTTCACTTCCGAGTGAGCCAAAGGTGCTGCAGGACAGAGGGCGGGCAAATCAGGGACCGTCCCGAGTTATCCGGTGGCCGGAAGGCATCTCGTTTGTACAGGTACCGACCGCCGTGCCCGCGGCCCGCCTGGGGAAAGCTCCGCCGCAGGGCGCCCTCGGTGGAGAGACCCCGAGGCCGCAGAGGGCCCCGAAGCTGCTGGATCACCCGCCTGTGCCTGGCACGGGACTGGAGCTCCGAACCGTTAGACCTGACAAGGTTGCCCTCCCTCTCTCGGGACACCTTGCAAAACCCGTATTATAACTCTTTCCACCAATCTCAAATATTGCAGCTCAAAAGAGGAAGGAGAGGTAAACAAACCAGAAAGAAAAGAAAAAATCCAATAAAACTACAAATATAAGGTCATGAAGTTGGCGGGTGAGGAGGGCAAAAGAGGAAAGGGTAGAAAATATGCTTCCCGGTGGTAACCGGTGGGTAGCGTGGCCGAGCGGTCTAAGGCGCTGGATTAAGGCTCCAGTCTCTTCGGGGGCGTGGGTTCGAATCCCACCGCTGCCACATATGCTTTTTTTTTTTTTTTTTCCCCCTTCTCTTTTCTTGAACCATCCTTGTATCACGAAGACTGTACTGGCGCTACCACGTTAACACAGTCTCTTCACCTTTCTCTAGCACCCAATCTCTTCTCTCCAGTTGGTAAAGAAAGTAGCTGGGTGCTATTTTGGAGCGTCTCTTATTTCTGAGTCTTTCATAATGTGAAGTACTTCATAAAGACAGTAAAACCCTCTCAAGATCATAAAGATGCTGTTGAATCCATGGTTTCCAGAAGAAGGGAAAGTGCTAGGACATTAATATCATTAACGCGTAGCCTTCACTTTGCCTTGAAGTGGACGAGCATATGATAAGCGCGTTGCAAAGGCAAAAATAAACGAGCTTAATTTGCACTGTTGTTGAGGAGTACAGAAAGATGAATAAAATAATGCCTGCCCGCAAGGGAAACTCGTAGTCTAAACGGGAAAAATGAATGCTACCATGACCAAAAATGGTCTTGAAACATTGTATCACATGATTGAATAGAAAACAAATGCGGCATAAGGACGGTAGTGCAGTGATGTGGGAAGGATGATGAAGGGTCCGTGGGCTGGGCTGTTAGAATGCAAGCCGTGGCAATTCTCACATTATTAACTGTGTGACTTCAGCAAGCTGCTTACCTTTTGTGTGCCTCTATTTCCTCATTTGCACAATGGAGATAAGGCATACCTCTATTATGAAAATTAGTGAATACGTGTGAGATGCTTAGTGTATAGTCTGCAGAGACAAGAAAGATCAATTTAGGTTTCCATTTGTAACTAAACCCCATAGCCACGGCTATTATCCCTGGGAAGATTCCAGTCTAACTCTACAAAAACGGGCAATAATAACTCTCCAACCACCACCCATATCTCAGGGGTAAATAACTTGCCATTACATGTGGCCTCTGGAGACCAGCAGATGTGCCCAGGAGTGTGGTCATATTCATCCACCTATTCATCTATTCATTATTAATTGCCAACTACATAGTACACGTTGCTAAGTGCTGAGGGTGCAAAACGGAGCACAACAAAAGGTTTGCCTTCCTGGAGCTTATATCCTAGTAGGGGAAACAGAAAAAGAAAAGAAGGAAGGAACTGCATGTAATCATATTAAGTAGTGATAAGTGCTGTGAAGAACAATAAAGTAGTGTTGGGTATATTGGCAACTGGAGGCGATTTTAGAAAGAGTGGTCAAGGACAGTGTCTCTAAAGAGGTCACATTTGAGCACAGAAAGAGTGAGAGACAGAGGGATACAAATATTTGAGGAAACAATGCTCTAGGCAAAGGAAACAGCTAGTGAAAAGTCCAGAACATGAAACAAGGCCCATGGATTTGAGAAACAGTGGGAGGGCCAGTATAGCTAGAAGAAAAAGAGTAAGAAGGAGGAGGAGAGGTGAGCAATTGAGATCAGAAGGACAGTTTCCACCAGAACACACTAGGGCTCGATCACAGATTCTGTTCTAAATATGAGAAGTTATTGGCTGCTTTTACGTTGAGGAGAGTATTATTTGGCACAATTTAATAGGATCATTCTGGCTGTTCTCTGGAATAGTAAGTAGAGATGAAGTAGGAAGATGAGTTAGAAGGCTATTGTGGGATTTGTAAGAGACGAAGGCGAGTCTAGAGTAGGGTGATAATGAGTGCCTTGGGAAATAGATGAAGATAGAACAGTGGATTGGATGTGATGTATGGAGAAACTGGATAAATGATGGATCTGTTCCCAAGGTATGGGTGGTGGTTGGAGAGCAACTGGGAGAGGAGTGGCAGGAAATCAAGGCTACTATTTGAGACAAGCAAATTTTGAGATGCCTATAAACTCATTCACACACTGGGGCAAGCAGGCAACTATATCTACAAACCTAGGTGGAAGCTTATGAATAGGGATCATCAGTATAGAATGCTATGTTAAGCCTCATGATTTGCTGAGTATAGAGATATAAACAAAACAAAACAAAAGGGTGAGGGGAGAGCAAGATAACACTCAAATATTGAGGGGTCAGGATAGAAGGAGCCATCAAAAGAGATTGAAAGGTAGGCTTCTGAGATGAGAAGCGAAGTGGGATGAAGACTGAAAAGACCTTTAGATCTGGAAACATCAAAGTCATTGGTGACCTTGACAAAAGCCATTTATTTCAGTGGCATGGAGGAGAAAAAAGGCCTGATCATAATTGGTTGAGGACAGAGCATGGGGGAGGAAGTTGAGATAGATAATGCAGAACTTTTAAGAACATTGTGTTATCCATACAGAAGAAAGAGAATTGGTGTGATAGCTGGGAAGAGTGTTTAAGGATATTTTTTTAAGGATTGGTGATACTGCAGCTATTTGGTGTTTGTATGCAGATGGGAATGATCGGCACACTAGGGGAAATAGCTGCTGTGTGTGTAGTTAGGGGATTGGGGGTGGAGGTGAGGAGGTAATGTTGATTTCAGAAACCAGGTCCTTACCTAAAGGAGAGGAAATAGAAAATTAATCTGATGTGAAACTAAAGGTGTTGCCCTTAAATATGAGAAGTGAAAGATGGGCCTTGAAATAGGACAGAAGACAGAGAAAATGAGTGTTGATATGGGTAAGTTAGTCCATCTGCTGCCAGGAAGGGATATAGTTCACTTCTGATGGAATTGTTTTATTTTGTAGTGGTTATTCACACAATAAAGAAAGTTGCTAAGGGTCCACAAAACATTTTTTTTTAACTTAACATTTCAAAATTTGTCTTTAGAGATACACTTTCCCTCATCACTTTATTGCTCCACTGGAGTTAACAGAATTCATTGCCTACCTCACAGAAAAAACAAAACAAAACAAAACAAAAAACCAGAAAGGGTGGAAAGAAAGAAAGAAAGGAAAAGAAGAAGAAAAGGCAGTATTATGTAACAATACATAACCTCCTTTTTAAAAGATACACCTCATACAGTTACACATGGTGATGATGTTGGTATGTGTCAGCTCCCAATTCATTCCCAGGAAAGAAAGCAGCTCCTTGTGTTTACCAAGGGCTAAAGTTTCCAAGCAACTTCACGTACACTTTTATTTGACTGAACAGGATTGCTAGAGGTAGGCAGAGAGAGGAGGATGTGTTACAGTTTGTCAGAGAGAATAAAAAAGATAACCTGGGACTTTCTCTGCTTTGTTGTTTCACATCCCCGGGAAGTCTTTGGCTGCAATTTTTCAATGCATAGTGTAGAGAGAGAGCAAAATGCAGTCGGAAAGTTTTCAACCAGATATACCTTGTTGAAGGGCAAAAAAGAGGGCTCGTCCGGGATTTGAACCCGGGACCTCTCGCACCCTAAGCGAGAATCATACCCCTAGACCAACGAGCCATGGCGCAAAACCTCCTTAGTCTTGCTGGAAGACTCTTTAAAAGCTCCTTGCCTTCTATCGGCAGGAATTCATGCCTATTTGCGCAGCAGACGTAAACCACAAGCCACCAGAGTCATTCAGATTGGCAGCTTCTAGTAGTATGTGTGAAACCGCCTAGCCCAGCTGCCGAAGTGGCGCCGAAGACAAGCAGATGTGCCAAGGGAAAGCCACGTTGGTGCCGCGTTGTCCGGCCCCAGCTTACCTTCTGATGTGGCAGGGAGGAAGAAAAAAAAAAAAAAAAAATGTAAGGCCCCAGCGAGATTTGAACTCACGACCCCTGGTTTACAAGACCAGTGCTCTAACCCCTGAGCTATGGAGCCCTCGCCTAAACGCTGCTCCTCTACCTTTCATGTTATAGATTTGCATTGTGCCTCTTTTACTTTAAGTCAATTCCAGGACATTTCCCTACAACATGAGAACATTTTTGTGTACTGTAAACCTCACGAAAAGATTCTGCTTTGAGCAGAGTCACTACCAGGCTGTCTTCCCGTTCCTCACCCTGATACTCTGTGGAGACGTTGCCTACCGTGCCTCTGGGGTGCATGGAAATGGTGCAGATACAAGAATTTCAGATCTTTGGGTACAAGGGAGACGCTCCCCCTGCAGCTCCCCGAAGGCGACTATGGAGGGTTTCTGATGGACAAGGAAATTGTAGTACACTCCTTCCACTTAATATGGTAGTAAAATCCAGGAATGGAGGTGAGAAGAAATTTTCCACGGTTTTATTCTTTCTGAATCTAGAGCCCCAAACCTCTAAACTTGCCTTTCTGGAGTTAGTCCCTCTCTCTCAAAGGTCCAGGGGTAGAAGCAAACAGGGAAAAGGGGTATTAAGGAAGAAGAGTTTAATCCTTCCCTAAAGACATACACAGATTTTCAAATAGTTGGTATGAAAATAATACAATTTTTTAGAAAAGATTGTTTTTAATTTTTAGAAGCCTTGTTTATATAAGCTGGTGAACAGAAACCAAACATTTCTTTAACTAAGAAAGACCTCGTACCCATTTAAATAAGCTGTAGAAGAGAACATTGAGAAAAAAGCACTGATTCATGCAACCCCAAGAAGTGAACCGACTCTACTTAGGAAGATTTAGACCCTCTGACCACAGGTCTGCTCTTACACTCACAATTTTTTAGTGCTTTCATGTCCAAGATCACAAAATTTGTAAGAAATCTGTAAGGTTATTATGATTCATTGTCTCCTTTAATTTTCATTATTTAAATGAAAAACATGATGCTGTTGGTCTTACACATTTTCAAGGAAGAAAAGTGCTTTATTTAGATAGGCAAAGTAAGGCATTTGTGGCAGATATTCTTGGATTAGGGATGAGTCAGGAGCAGTCCTCACAATGTTGTCCTAAGGTGAGATGAATACTATCTTCTGTAGCCTGACAAGGGCTTCTCCTTCCAAAACTCCTGGACGTTTAACCCTCAGTCTCCTGCTCCAAAGGAGCTACAAGGCTTTGTTTTAACTGACTGAATTAAGAATTGAGTTTCTATACTCTATTTGCCTATGCAAGACACTTCATTGGAGAAAACCTCTAACATGATCTCTTTGTGCCTAAAGACACCCTCACAGCTTAAGGAAATGGCAGGTTGCCTACCTTTTTTTTTTTTTTTTTTTTTTTTTTTTTTTTTTTTTTTTTAAACGGAGTTTCACTCATGTTACCCAGGCTGGAGTGCAATGGCGCTATCTCGGCTCACCGCAACCTCCGCCTCCCGGGTTCAGGCAATTCTCCTGCCTCAGCCTCCTGAGTAGCTGGGATTACAGGCACGCACCACCATGCCCAGCTAATTTTTTTTGTATTTTTAGTAGAGACGGGGTTTCACCATGTTGACCAGGATGGTCTCGATTTCTTGACCTCGTGATCCACCCGCCTCGGCCTCCCAAAGTGCTGGGATTACCGGCTTGAGCCACCGCGCCCGGCCTACCTTTTGTTTTTTAATATCGGGGGACACAAGTAGGTTTACCTTTTTTCTAGAGCAGAAAAAACAAATTAAAATACACTTTTCGTCATAGATGACGTGTGATTGTTGGCACGTAGAGACATAGAGTATTATAGAGTATTTAGTACAGTGGTTAGAAAGAACCTAAATCAGTTATTTAACTCTGCCCGGTCTCAAAGTCCCTGTTTTGGAAACAGGTGTTTATTATTACCATCATAGTTAGTATTCTCTGCATTATTATTATTTTCAGAGAGACTGGCCATAGGCAACATTACTGGGCAGTGCAAACGGCCTTCTTTTTTGCTGTTTCCCCTCCTCTCTTTGCTTGTCTTCTCTGATGGTATTCTTGCCTCCTCGCCTCCTCTTAGAATCTGTCCCCTCGTCCTCACCCTGTCACAATTTGGCAAGCTCACTTCTTTCCCTACATGAATTGATTTCTTCTCTTCTAACCACAGACTGTTAAATGTTTAAGAATAATTTAAAATATTCAAAGAAGTATGCGAAGGAGAGAAGCCAGGGGGACAAGCATGGATCTGATGTTTTTCGTTTCTTCTAGACAGAGGCTGGCTTTGCAGAGAGGGTTCTCACTCCTTTATTAATACAAATAAATCTTTGACCAATTGACCCCATCCACATTCAGCCTACCTCCTACCATCAAAGGTTGTTCCAGGACCTTATGTTATACTCTCAACTTCCAGCCTCTTAGTCCACAATTCATTTGAGTTAGCCTGTCTGACTCTAGGAAATTCCAAGAGCCCCTTCTGCTGGTTTATTAAACTTAGAGAGCAACATCAAACATGATTGTGCTCCACTGTGTTCCGGCCCATCCTGAGCACTTCTCCTGCTGAGCAACTTGACCCTAGTTGTAATCTTAGCAATATTTTTAATTGCTTTTTTTTTTTTTTTTTTTTTTTGAGACAGAGTCTGGCTCTGTTGCCAAGCTGGAGTACAGTGGCATGATCTTGGCTCACTGCAACCTCTGACTCCCTGGTTCAAGCGATTCTCTTGCCTCAGCCTCCCAAATAGCTGGGATTAGAGGCATACCCCCATGCTCAGCTAATTTATTTTTTGTATTTTTAGTAGACAGGGTTTCACCATGTCGGCCATGATGGTCTCGATCTCCTGACCTCGTGATCTGCCCACCTTGGCCCCCCAAAGTGTAGGGATTACAGGCGTGAGCCACTCACTGGGCCCAACCTCCCCTCAACTTTTCATTTGGAAAAACTTTAATTCTGATGTGAAATAAATGAACACGAGCTAAGTGAGACCAAGCAAAGTTATTATTTTTCTCTAAAGGATAGTTTTTTTCTTTAGTACTTACTCACCTTCTTATATGGACTTTGGTAGGGGTCCTGTGGCAGCACCCACAGGCTTGAATCAGGGTGGGGGTGTTTGGTCCTTGCAAGCCTCACCAGATTAATTCCTGTCTACCTTGCTGTGAATGACACAACTCCCACAGTAAAAGATTTTCACAAACAACTTAGGAAGCCCATAGGCACCAAAGATACTAGCTTCAGAAATGTCCCTGACAGGTGCAGTCTCTACTATGTTTTGAATGATGAACTTCTTAATAGCCTTGCCTTCGGGTGGGCATCGGGCATAGTTCATGCAGCGAATAGGCCATGGCCCTTTTTGACATGACCATTGTTACTTCTTTTTTTTGTCATCTTGGAAGTGATGACCTGAAGGAGCGTCACTTGTGACTTGGCAGAGACTCAAAGGCAGGCAGAGGAGTGGGAAAACTTTATAGTGGACAAAGGGAAGGCTTCAAGTGTGCCCTGACTGGAGGCTGTGGCATGGGGAAGCGGTGGGCAGGCCAACTAGAAGCGGGGCATCCCATGTGATTGGTTAGGGATGCATATTTGGCCTTCTGTGGTTGATCCTAACATAGAAACAGAAACAAGTAATAGGAAAGCCATTAATTCTTCATAAATTACCAGCCATTTGGGTCTGGATTTTACAGAGATTATTTGGCTTCCTGGGATGGATGCTTAGAGATAGTGGTCTGACTTTCTAGTAGTTTGGCTTAAAGATAATTGGCTGGCTTCCTGGGCTGGTCACTGTGGGTTGGCTTCCTGCACTGGCTGTTGTAGGTTACTACTGGTCAGAGTTCTATTTTTATGTATGTTCTGGCCCCTGTCTGTTTGTATAGTTATACCCTAGGCAAAAGTTTAAGAAACAGTACAATAAAACCTGTATACTCTTTACCTAGAACATCAATTATTAGTAACATTTGCTTCCTCCTTACCTCCCCATCCCCCTGTTTACATATACTGTCCAAGAGCAGAATATTAGTACCATATCCCGCCTAAGAAAATTCATAATTCCTTATATTCTAATAAACATACAGTCCATATTCAAATTTCCTCAGTTACCCCCTTCCTATTAAAATAATTTAAATTCTAACAATGTTTCTCACTGCATTTAGTTGTAACATCTCTCTGGTCTCCTTTAATCTAGAAAATTCCCCTCCTCTTAGACTTCCTTTTCTCATGGCAATTGTCTTATAGGAAGTCTCACATTCTGAATGTGATTATTTCCTCATATAAGATTCAGTTTAATATTTACTTATTTCCTCATGATTAGATTTAGCTTAAATATTTTTGTCAAGAACACTACTACTAATTTTCCAAGATAGGTTTTCTAGGGTCTAGGTAGGACTGAATTTCTAGTAACCCAAACAGGAAGAATGAAGTCTAATGAGTGTTACTTATTTACATAAGAGTGCACTATTTCAAGGAGCTTCTCTTCAGAAAAGGAGACTTTAGTGCCATCCTTTGGGAGAGACTTTGTAATTTTCAGCTTCATTGGCTATAGAGTATTTTTAAAGGTCAAGAATTTATATCCCAGAAAAGTAGGCACAATTACCAGGACCCAACCAATTATTCACTATAATAACATCCAGGAACACCTATGGACAGGCATATTGGTTTCTGAGATACATAGGTTGTATATCTTAGATCAAGGAACATGGCTTTGTAAAGTTTTAGACACACACACACACACACACACAAACACACAGAGACACGTACTTGCCTTGATTTGTACTTTCTCAAAGTTATTTTCTTTAGATTTCTACAGACATTTACCTTCTGGAAACTGAGGCTACATTATGGTGATTATCAGTTACTACTTGTATTGCTATCTAACTGTAGTGTGTGTGTCTGTGTGTTTGTTCATTCTTCTAGGTTTTTACTACATGTATTGTAAAAGGTGAAGATATTTTCTTTTATTCAAATTCAAGTTCCCAATGAGCAAGGATAATAACCTTGTTTGTCTTCAGCCCCTCCCCAAACCTGATCAAATGGTGAGCACAGATTTATTTGGTGGATGTGAAGTGAGCAAAATTCTATTTCCAAGTCCCAAAAGGCCTCCTGGCAGATGCACCCCACTGGCCTGCAAATGTTTAAACCCATTATAAACACTCCTGTGTGTTCATTGAGAAGCTGACCATGTTTTGAGCACTTGGTACATTATAAAATTGAAGTCAGGAACTAGGAAAAGCAGTAAAGGGAAATCAAAGAAGAAATTAAGTTACACATCACACATGATCCTTTTAAACCCAAAGCACCAAGACTATTATGATATTTGTGGGGACGGAGTAGGGGAAGGAGGACAATATACTAGCTCCAATAGAGATCCATCCCCCTATTGGCCTGAGAACCCCTGTATGTGATATAAAATCTTGCTTCAAACTAAATGCTACATTTAAATTAAATAATGCTTGTGATGACTGCATCAGATAGTCAATGCTTTCAACATTTATTGAACACCACTTACATACTTAGCTCTGATATGGTTATCACATTGAACATCATAGTAATGCAAAGTTCTGTGATGTACTTAGGAGTTTTCTAAAGTAAATGCTCACAGAAATAGGAGGGATGGCTCTTTATCAGAGCTTCAGAAGAAGAATGAACAGAAATAAAGAATAAAGAATGCCTCATATCCTTCCCTTTTCCATTCCTTTTGATCATACCATAGTTCAAAGTTTGCATTTCTTTTTACCTGAAGCCTGCAGAAGTGATTGATTCCATTGAATTGCTCCATAAAGTCCCTCTTGTCCCATCTCTCCAGTGAAGTTCAGTGAAAAGCGTAAAGACAAATACAAACTAGAAATAAAAGGCTTAAATCTCCCTGCTGAATACAAAGAAAAAAATGTAATTTTCCCTTTTTTCTTTGAGCACTTACTTTAGAAAATGTCTAAGTACATCACAATACTTTGCATTACTGTCATGGTCAATGTGATAACCATATGAAACCATATCAGAGCTAAGTATGTAAGTGGGGTTCAATAAATGCTGAAAGTATTGACTCTCTGATGCAGTCATCACAAATATTATTTAATTTAAACATAACACTTAATTTTAAGCAAGATTTTATAGCACATAGAGGGGTCCTCAGGCCAACAGAGAGATGGCTGTCTATTGGAGCTAGGAATAGAGCTTTACATTGCAATGTAGTACATGTCTTCTGCTGCAGATTGATCCAGAAAGATTCTGGTGAAAACGTTCAGATGATCTAAATAAGCATAGAACATTTGATACAGAAGTTGGTACATAGAGTATTTCTCAAAATTTAATGCATACTTTTGGAGAGCTTGTTAAGATTCTGACTCAGTAGGCCTGGGATTCTGCATTTCTAATCTGCTACCAGAAGATGCTGATGCTGTTGGCCCCCAGTCACACTTTGCATATTAAGGCCTTAAAGTAAATCTCTTGCTTATCTCTAAATTTTCATCATCTGGACTATTAACAAGATATGAATAGCAGGAAATTCAAGGTTAAACTTGCCGACAATATCATAGAATGCTGGAGCCCAGAATAACAGTATTCTGTGCTGAAGACTGAAGGAATAGACGTGTGCCACCAGGCGAATTCATTGCATGTATTTGTATCAGGCATCTTTCTGAAAGAGTGGTTATCCATTTGCTTTAGATGCTGGACAATTAAGTATGCAGCAAAGTCGGCATTCCACTCAGAAGGTTGAGACACTTGGCTTATAGGTCTCAGGGCGCTTCCTGTTTGAGCTGTGCAATCCAACTTGTGATCCACTTCTTGAAAGGAAGAGACCAAGGCTCCTCGCTCCACTGAAGGATCCAGTGAGCACACAACAGGAAGCTGGTGCTCAAGCAACTTTCGAGATTGAATAGGAGAAGCCATGCCCACTTGATACTAAAGGAATTTTGGCCAGGAACAGCAGAGTGTGGTAATTTCTGTCTTGAAAACAAAGTGCTCGGACACCTGTCAGTTTGAGGAATTTGAACCTGCAACATTCCAGGATCAAAGAGAGCTCTGCTGTGATGACTAGGTTCTTTCCTGTTGACTGGTTTCTTTTATTGCCTGATCTGGCACTAAAAAAGATCAAGATGGGCTCAGATCACTTCCATGACATGAGAATCTTCATATTTCAAAAATAAAAGAAGTCAACATATAGAGAAAATGTGGGTTATTTAAATAAGTATTATGATTATTGTCTTTTATTTATTTATTTATTTATTTATTTATTTTTGAGATGGAGTCTGTCACCCAGGCTGGAGTGCAACGGCACGATCTTGGCTCACTGTAACCTCCATCTCCCAGATTCAAGCAATTCTCTTGCTTCAGCCTCCTGAGTAGCTAGGATTACAGGCAGTGCCACCATGCCTGGCTAATTTTTGTATTTTTAGTAGAGTTGGGATTTCACTATGTTGTCTAGGCTGTTGTCAAAATCTTGACCTCAAGACCACCTGCCTGCCTCAGTCTCCCAAAATGCTGAGATTACAGACGTGAGCCACCACGCCTAGTCAAATAAGTATTGTCTTTGTACATTTTGTGTTGCTGTAATAAAATACCTGAGGCTGAGTAATTTAGAAACAAAGGTTTATTTTCCTCACAGCTCTGCAGGCTGGAAATTAAGAGAAGCATGTTACCAGCATCACTCAGGCGTCTGGAGAGGGCCACTATACTAGGTCAAAACATGGCAGAGAAGGCCAAAGGGGAAGCAGACATGTGCAAAGAGAAACAAAACAAAACCGAGGGGCATCTTGGCTGTATAACAACCCACTCTCCCACTCTCCCAGGGAACTAACCTATGCCCAAAGGAAGTAATCCAGTCTCACTAGAACCAGGACTCACACACTACAGAGAGAAGGGGACCAAGGCATTCGTAAGGAATTTACTACTGTGATCCAAACACCTCCCACTATGCCCCATCTCCCAACACTGCCACACTGGAAATCAAATTGCGCTGTGAGTTTTACTGGGTACAGATTAACCATATCCAAACCATAGCAGGTATGTTCATCAAACTAGCACTTAAACACAAAGAGACATAAAAGTGCCTGTAAAATCTCCTCTGGAGATCTCATCAAAAGTTTCAATATGAGGCCCATTCATGGGCCTTAAGTCTCTTATTTGCTCAATACTAGGCATAATAGTTCAACAGGTATTTAAAATATTTGTTCTCTCCCCTCCCGTTCACCCTCCACAGCTCTTTCAAGTCACGAAGAGCCCCAGGCTCTTTTTTTTCTTTCAAGCTGATGCTTCCCAAACCTACACATTGAGATGGTAGCCCAGGATTCCTAGGATTCTCTCCAGCTTAAGAAGAACTTCAGTCTTTCTACTTCTGACCCTGGCAAAGACTTGCATGCACTGATGGAGGCACTAAGCTCACATTCCCTTTTTTTCTAAGGTTTCCTCCAAAGCCTCAAAACACAATGTGAAATTTCTTAGAAGTCATACATTCAGCCAAAGGGGCTGGCGACGGGTACTTTAATCTCTCCGTCTTAAGTGATGCGTAGGAGGCCATATCCTTGATCATCTGGCTGGATTCAAAACTTAAGAGATGCTGCCTGTTGGCCTTGGGTGCTCATCTCCTCCTTCTAGGGAGTAAGAGACCTGATCAGGGCCAACAGTGGGTACCCAGTGAGTAGACTGCCTGTGAGTTGGAGGTTGGGGAGGCGGGTGCTGACGCCAAACGGCGACAAGGCGCGAAGAGGGGGTGTAACACGGGGTGAGTTTGGGAGGCACTGCGGGGAGCCGTGACTAGAGTGCGTAGGGGCGCGGGAGGAGAGCCGTCTGCGACCACCGAATGTCCGGGCCCTTTCCTCTGCCGCCATCGCTTCTCTGCCTGGGTTCTACATTTATCTGGTGTTCCCTGAGCCCTATTTTAAAACTGCTTTCTAAGAACTTCCTTTGGGCTAGCCTCCCCCAGCTCCTGGCCTCGGTCACCATGAACTCGCAGGATTTCGCTCCCGCAAAGGCCCGGGGAAGAACGCTTTGTTCCTCTCTATTCACCTTCAATCCGACCCTGTGGGCCGCCAGAGCTTGGGGAGAGACCTCAGAGGCCTAGGGCCGGGAGAGGCGACAGAGGGTTGTGGGTTTTTATGGTGATCGATATGGGGGACAGAAGGAGCACTCAAGACTCTTAGGAGAATTTCTGGATCCACAGACCAAGAAAACGGCCAAGTGGAAACAGCAAAGAATATAAATAATACGTAATCCAGTGCTCTGCGCCGAGTGGGGTTGTTGGCAGATCAGTGATTCCCATTTTGGGTGCGGGAGAGAGACCCCAAGTATCACCTCTGAAACTGTTTTCTAGCTTCTGTGCTCCTTCAGAAAGAAAAGGTACAACACTCGACTATCTCAATAGATGCAGAAAAGGCTTTCCGTAAAATTCAACATTCCTGCATGTTAAAAACTCTCAATATTGTAGGCTTTGAAGGAACATACCTCAAAATAATAAAAGCTGTGTATGACAAACCCACAGCCAACATCATACTGAGTGGGCAAAAGCTGGGAGCATTCCCCTTGAAAACAGGCATAAGGCCGGGCGCAGCGGCTCACGCCTGTAATCCCAGCACTTTGGGAGACCAAGGCGGGTGGATCATGAGGTCGGGAGTTCAAGACCACCCTGGCCAAGATGGTGAAGCGCCATCTCTACTAAAAATTCAAAAATTAGCAGGGCGTGGTGGAGGGCGCCTGCAATCCCATCTACTCGGATGCTGAGGCAGAGAATTGCTTGAATCCGGGAGGCAGAGGTTGCAGTGAGCCAAGATCGCACCACTGCACTCTAGCATGGGCGACAGAGCAAGACTCTGTCTCAAAAAAAAAAAAAAAAAAAAAAAGAAAAAGAAAAAAAGAAGAAGAAAAAGAAGAAGCTGATAAGCAACTTCAGCAAAGCCTCAGGATACAAAATCAATGTACAAAAACTGCTAGCATTCCTATACACCAACAACAGGCAAATAGAAAGCCAAATTAAGAATGAACTCACTTTCACAATTGCTTCAAAGAGAATAAAACACCTAGGACTACAGCTAACAAGGGAAGTGAAGGACTTCTTCAGGGAGAGCTACAAACTGCTCAAGGAAATCAGAAAGGACAGAAACAAAGAGAGAAAAACAGCCCATGTTCATGGATAGGAAGAATCAACATCATGAAAATAGCCATACTGCCGAGAGAGACGAGAGAGAGAGAGAGAGAGAGAGAGAGAGAGAGAGAGAGAGGAAGAAGGAGGAGGAGGAGGAGGACGACGACGACGACGACGACGACGAAAGGGAGGAGGGAAGGAATTAAGGAAAGAAGGAGGGAGGGAGGAAGGGAGGGAAGGAAAAGAAAGAAGAAGAAAGAAATTAGAAAGAGGCCGGGAGCGGTGGCTCCCGCCTGTAATCCCAGCACTTTGGGAAGCCAAGGCGGGCGGATCACGAGGTCAAGAGATCGAGACGGTCCAGGCCAACATGGTAAAACCCCGTCTCTCCTAAAATATACAAAAAAATTAGCTGGGCGTGTTGGCGCGCGCCTGTAGTCCCAGCTACTACGGAGGCTGAGGCAGGAGAATTGCCGGGACCCGGGAGGCGGAGGTTGCAGTGAGCCGAGATCGCACCCCTGCACTCCAGCCTGGCGCCTGGGGACAGAATGAGACTGTCAAAAAAGAAAAAAAAAAAAAAAAAAAAAAAAAAAAAAAAAAAAAAAAAAAAAAAAAGAAGAAAGAAAGAAAGAAAGAAGGAAAGAAAGAGAACAGAATGAGCAGCTCCAGGGCTACAGGGAAGCCTGGGGTTCACCCTTTCTGTGCTGGGGATGCCCTTGGAATGTGACCTCCCTCTGGAGGTCGCTTCAGTCCCTATAAAAGGGAGACGCTTTAGGTGCTACTGCTGTGGGCCTGGACGTCAGTCTACCTCAGCGTGCAGTGCGACCTTCTTCCTTAATTACTGATCACGGAGCCCGGCAATTACACCCAACCTCGCCATGCTCTAACTGCGGGAGAAAGCGACCAAGGAGTTTCCTTTGAACGTCGTGACAGGCGTAAGCAGGTCTCTGAAGCAGAGGGCGCCTCATAAGTGACCTGAACTTTGATCCCACGACACTCTAAGCACTATTTGTATCCATACAACAACGCTCCAACAGCAAGGAGTTCTTATTCTTCAGTCTTCTCGAATAACTTGCAAATCACCAGTAAGATTTTTAGTTTCCGTGTTTTTATTGCCTAGGTTAAAGAAAAGATAAAGGTCTTCCAAAGACATTCACGCTAATAATCGTTGATTACCTGCTAGCCCACTTCCCAGGGCGAGTGAGAATGCAGTAATTCTTCCTTTCCTCGGATTTGCTCAGATTCCTAAGGATGGATAAAAATGCTAACAGGAGCTCTGCTTCCGCGAAGAAAAGCCAGAATTTTGCACTTGTACACTGGTGCAAAATGCTGAGAGAATGAAGAATGTAGTTACAAACAGTTGTGTTCGGAGTGGTAGTGTGGCCGAGCGGTCTAAGGCGCTGGATTTAGGCTCCAGTCTCTTTGGAGACGTGGGTTCGAATCCCACCACTGCCAATGGTATGTTTTAGCACAGCAAGGATTCTGAAGTACTAACAGACTGTAACCACTAAGGGTTTTAAATCCTCTTTCTCCCGGCTCACGCAGCATCAGTTCCTCTGTGTTCGTGATTCAAATCGCCTCGGCTTCCAGCTGAATTCCTTCGGTTAGGCAGGGTCTCCTGCGGTTTCCTATGCATACTTGTTCGTTATACTGACTTTCTGGATGCTGGCTTTTGCACCATTTGGGTTCCGGCAATCAGGAGAGCTTTCAAGTTCTCTTCTAAAATACACGCTCATATTGAGTCATCGTCATTTCTAATTTAAGCATAAAGTGGTCAGGACGTTCTGCCGGAAACTGTCCCAATGGTCCTATCAGCCCGCGGCAGGCGCTGCTTTAGGAGTTGCAGCTCTGTGCTTGCCAGATATCCTGCCCAGACCCTATTTTGGTTCTAATCACATTACTTTTGTAATTGAACACAGTGAATGGATGAATGAATGAATGCAGAAAGCAAAAACTCAGCGGCCGGGTGCGGTGGCTGAAGCCTGTAATCCCAGCATGTTCGGAGGCCAACGAGGGGCGATAACGAGGTCAGGATATCAAGACCATCCTGGCCAACATGGTGAAACCCCGTCTGTACCAAAAAAAAAAAAAAAAAAAAAAAATTAGCCGGGCATGGTGGTGTGCACCTGCAGTCCCAGCTACTCCGGAGGCCGAGGCAGGGGAATCGCTTGAACCCTGAAGGCAGAGGTTGCAGTGAGCCAGGATCACCACTGCACTCCAGCCTGGTAACAGAGCAAGACTCTGTCTAATAAATAAATAAATAAATAAATAATCGCAGCAAGATTCATGCTCTCATTCAGGCATCATTACTTCATGGGGAATGGGGAGAAGATAAGTTAACAGTTATTTTGATTTTGACTTTGCAGATGGGTTTGTGATTCAAAAACACTTCAAAGCATATTCTTGACTGACTCCATTCATTGGGCCTAGAGGGCATTTGTGAATGTTGTGGATTTAGCCACCCTCCTGCCCCTTCCCAGTGAATCAGGTTAAGGTGGTGGCAACTGTTCAGGTTTCTGAACTACCTAGCGACAATGCTGGGGTAGAAACTAACCCACTGTGGAAAACAGGAGGGGATACACTCAGGGCCCATTTAGTGGTAGCGTCTCAGAATCATTGTCCCACTGCGTTTTTCAGCCACTACAGCCCATCACCTACAGAAATATTCATGGATTTGGCCAGGCAGCTTCCTCCAGGAGATATTTCACTGCCATGTCATGAGGAATGAATGAAAGAAACTGAGCAGAGAACTGCCACTCAGGCAAGAACCAAGTGTCATGCCACTTTTAAAAGACAGGGTCTCACTCTGTCGCCCAGACTGGAGTGCAGTGGTGAGATCATTACTCATTGCAGCCTCGACTTCCCGGGCTCAAGCGATGCTCCCACCTGTCTCCCAAGGAGCTAGGATCACAGTTCCGCACTATCGCTCCCACGCCCAGCTGTTTGTGTAGAGCCGAGGATATCGGAGGGGAGAAGAGAGGAGGAGCTGATAGTGGTCTCCCTATGTCTCACAGGCTGCTCTCCAACTCCTGAGCTCCCAGACTCAGTCCTATGCCACTTCCTGACTCTGCCCTCTACCCCTACCCCCTGAGACAGAGTCTCACTCTCTAACCCAGGCTGGAGTGCCGTGGCATGATCTTGGCTCACTGCAACCTCTGCCCACTGGGTTGAGGCAATTCTCCTGCCTCAGCCTCCCAAGTAGCTGGAATTACAGGTGTGTGCCACCATGCCCAGCTAATTTTTGTATTTTTCATAGAGACGGGGTTTCACTATATTGGCCAGGCTGGCCTTGAAATCCTGACCTCAGGTGATCCACTCACGTCGGCTTCCCAGAGTGCTGGGATTACAGGTGTGAGCCACTGCGTCAGGTCTGCCCTCCTTTCTATATCTTCCTGCCTCCTTATTCAAAATCTTTTTCCATGCACTTCCAAACATCTTCCATTTCACATTGATGACTCCTCCAGATCCGTTTCCTTCCTTTTCACCCACCTATCACCAAGAAATATCTTAGGCCCCCAAGATCTTCACAACAGGAGACTTTTGTTTTGCTTTGTTTGAAATCAAGAGACAAGGCATATTTTGCTCTCAGTGCCTAGTCGGGGGAAATATCTCTGTATCTGTGGATAAATTGGACCTTCCTGGCACTTTTATATAAAATTCCCTGGTTACATAATTTCCATATCATTGTCCTTCGTTTTTCCACAAGGCAATTGTTCTGTCTTCCAATTCTGTTTTATGAAAATAAATCAAATGTAAAAGCTGCTGGAAACTCCACCACCACCACCACCACTGCCACAACACTCTAAGCCTTCAGAGAGATGTGACTGTGATCTGAGTCACATATGGTTACAACTTCTGTTCTCAAATTACAGATTCGCTTCCTTATTGTTCTTGTTCTGTGTGTACAATGACTAGAGAGAATTAAACAACATTAGGAACAAAAACCTACAGCCTTCTTAATTAATGACCCTTGTTATAGATGAATTTCCTTTGAGTTGTCTGGCTTTGTTTGCTTAGACCAGATAACAGAAAACCCATGATTATTATGCCCTCTGCAAAAAACGTTAAATGTACCCTTGCCAAAAAGAAACACTGCCTATAACCAATCAAATGGCTGTAACTATGTGCCAACCTTGTATGAATAATGTTGTTTGAATAGTGAATAATGTAATCCTGCTAAAAACTCCTCTGTCTCTGCCTATATAAACGAAACCTCAACTTTCCTACTCCAGAATGCTGACTCTATTGCTTTGGAGTTGGTGTTTCTGGGTGGCCCATCCTCACACTTTAGGCTTTAGTAAACTCTCTTTAAAGTAGATTCTGACCCTTTGATTATTTCAGGCTTACAGTTTGTCTTCCCTTCTTCCTGAAATTGAATCATGTGCTTTATCTTGAGACTGAGTTAATTTTTTTCTGTTCATCTCCCTCTAGTGACTCCCAGAAACGTGATCTATGTAGCTTGATGTTTTCAGCTGCCTAGAGGCCGTCAATTCCATTCAAATGAAGTGAACTGAAACTTCCTCCATTCCTTCTCCCACTCCTCAGTCAGGCCAGCATTTTCCACATTCCAGCATTCTCTGCATCCACGAAGGACACTAGCATTCCCCAGATTTTCAAGAGCACCACTTGGGAGTGTTTTTGTTTTTGTTTTTGTTTTTGTTTTTTTTTTTTTTTTTGAGACGGAGTTTCGCTCTTCGCTCTTGTTGCCCAGGCTGGAGTGCAATGGCGCGATCTCGGCTCACCGCAACCTCCGCCTCCTGGGTTCAGGCAATTCTCCTGCCTCAGCCTCCTGAGTAGCTGGGATTACAGGCATGCGCCACCATGCCCAGCTGATTTTTTGTATTTTTAGTAGAGACGGGGTTTCACTATGTTGACCAGTATGGTCTCGATCTCTTGACCTTGTGATCCACCCGTCTCGGCCTCCCAAAGTGCTGGGATTACAGGCGTGAGCCACCGCGCCCCGCCGGTTTGTATTGTTTTACTGTTTTTCTTTTTTCTTTCTTTTTTTTTTTTTTTTTTTTTTACAGATAAACAGTTTTTTTTTATTCCTCCTCCTCCTCCTCCTCCTCCTCCTCCTCCTCCTCTTCCTCCTCGTCTTCATCTTCCTCTTCTACTTTTTTCCGGGCAACTTTAGCGGGACCCTTTGCACCATCAAACTTTCCTTTCGACTTATAGTCAGCAACATCCTTCTCACACTTCTCCTTCAGCTTTGCCGCCTTAGTGGTGTAAGGCTGCTTTTCGCTGTCATTTAGGTTATTCCACATCTCACCCAGCTTTTTTGCCACGTCTCCAATAGAGATGCTAGGGTTTGTGGCTTTGATCTTCGGGCGGAATTCTGAGCAGAACAGGAAGAAGCCAGACGGTGGCCTTTCGGGGGCATTAGGATCCTTCTTCTTCTTGCCTCCCTTAGCTGGTCCATAATCCTTCATTTCCCTATCATAGCGCACTTTATCCGCCTTTGCCATTTCATCAAATTTAGATTTCTCTTTCCCGGACATTGTCTTCCACCTCTCAGATCATTTCTTGGAAAATTCTGCAAAATTGACAGGGACCTCTGGGTTTTTCTTCTTATGTTCTTCTCTGCACGTCTGCACAAAGAAGGCATAAGCAGACATCTTGCCCTTTGGTTTCTTGGGGTCACCTTTAGCCATCCTGACTGTATTGTTCGCTAGTCTGGGCAGCGCAGGGCACCTGTTTTACTGTTTTCACTTAGTTTCACTTTGTCTTAGTTTCAGTGAATTCCCTCTCCTGCTGATGGAAGAATGCTGACTTGCTTCTATCTCCATCACTCATGCCACTCACCATCCCTGCTTTTTTCTGCCTCCATCACCTCTGCCACCACCAAAATGACCCTGAACCCCTATCCTTCCTTCTGTCCCCTCCTCTTGTTTCTTTTGATAGTCCCAGCCTCTCCTCCAGCTCTACTCTACCCCGCCCCCCACATCCCCTACCTGTACTCCTCTCAGGCACTCTAACTGGCACTTTCCCCAACACACACACGTACCTGAAACCTCCCTTACTCACTTAAGCATGGATCAATATTTCTGTCAAATTCTGGCTCAAAATTCAACTTCAAGAAGCTCTCTTCAGTTAGTCCCTCCTCACCATTCTGATCACTCCGTTTCATTGTCCTGAATGTGCTCCTATGTCGTTTTGTAAATGTTTATGGCAGTAACAATATATCAACACAGCATTATCTATTTCATTACTTCAACTAAACTGTGAATTACTTAAGTCACCAAGTTTTTAAAAATTAATAGATTTTACATCCAAGAGCAGTTTTAAGTTTACAGCAAATTGAGTAGAAAGCACAGTGAATTCTTACATTCTGCCCTCTGTCCCCACAGCCTCCCTCATCAAGGATATCCTGCACCAATATGGTACATTTGTTACAACTAACAATAATACACCATTACTAAACAAAGTCTGTAGTTTAAATCAAGATTCACTCTTGGTGCTGTACATTCTATGAGTTTGAACAAATGCATCATAATCATGACATGTATACACTATTATAACACCATACAGAGTAGTTTCACTGCCCTCAAAATCTGTGCTCCACATGTTCATCCCTCTCACCTAACCCTTGGAAACCACTGATGTTTTTACTGTCTGCAATGTTTTGCCTTTTCCAGAATGTCATATAATTGAAATCATACAGTATATGGGCATTTCAGATTGACTTCTTTCAATCTGAAATTCAATCTTAGTAATATTTCAATCTTAGTAATATGCATTTAAATTTACTTCCATGTCTTTGTATGTTTGATAACATATGTATTCAAAATGCTGATTAATATTTCATTGTCTGGATATACCACAGTTTATCTATTCACCTGTTGAAGGATATATTTATTGCTTCCAGGTTTTGGCAATTATACATAAAGCTGCTATAAACATTAATGAGAAGGGTACTGTGTGGACATACGTTTTCAACTCATTTGGGTAAGCACCTAAGAGTGTGATTGCTGGATTGTATGAGAATATATTTGGTTTTGTAAGAAACTACAAAAATTGTCTATCATAATGGCACCAGGTATTTTAAAACTTCATTTTATAAAGTAAAAACTGTTTTTTTAATGTAATGTATACAAGTGGCACATTTGAAAAATACATAAAAGTCTTAAGAGTATCAATCACCCACAGATAAACAGATTTAGGCATACATCCTTTTTCATTTTTGAATAATAAATTTCTAAAAGTAGAAATAGAATACTTGATTAAATACAATATCTTTTTAGAGTTTTTGATATAATGCCCAAGTGTCCTCCAGAAAGCAGACATTCTACAAGAATGTTCTTGTCAGTATTGGATATTAATGAATAGTTTCTAATTTGATTTCTTATTAAGGAAGGAGTATTTTATGGAAAATGCTGACCTTTTGCTTATTCTCGGTATTGTTTGTTTAGATTCTTTTGAGGAGCAGGCCTTTCTGAAGTATTTCTCCTTAAAGTATGGATTGTCTAGTATGAATTATTCACAATACTGTGCTGAAAAAGTGTAGGGATGGGGGTGAGGTTGAGGGATGTTACCCATTATTCACTCAGTGTAAACTACTTTTACAGATTAGGTGATGCATTCAAGTCTAAAAAGAACATCATTAATTCATACCTCATGAGTAAACAGAATCACATCTATTGCAGGATCACAGAGGATGCATAACATTAAGGTTCATGGTCAGCAAAATGTTCTTTTGTTGCCTGAAAATAGAATTCAAATTAGAGCTTCACAGTCTTTGGAAGTCTTTATTAGGAGGATACACTAATAAGACCTTGTGCTGTTTGAGTAGACCGAAGCACAAAAATATGCCACTGCTCCTTCGAGGCGGAATCGAACCACCGACCTAAGGATAACGGTAGCTGCAAACCTCTACAGTCCTCCGCTCTACCAGCTGAGCTATCGAAGGGGCTGCATGACAAGTGTTAGCATAGATTTTTGTGCATTGATTAGCGGCTGACTTCTTTGTATTTGGTCTCAAATTAAAGTTGAAGAAGTTTCCAGAGAGCCAGGTCTATGGGACTGAGTCCCGAGAACAACCCTGAGGCAGCAGAAAGTGATTTCTGAGTCCCGGCTTGGGGTGAATCTGCGTAGCTTCTGAGCTAGGCTGCCCTCAGAATAATCTGCGATCCCGTTTTCGCCACAGGAGCCGGGAACCGACTGCCAAGCAGACTACAAGTGGAGAAGTGCGCAGGATTCCAGGGGTCATGGCTGTTAGCAGGCTAATTAGATCTCTTCCACAAACACGGAGGTATGGACCAACTCTAGCATTTTTCTCCCAGAGACGTGAGCAATCTCGTTTCTTCCTTGCTTACCGAAAGGTACAAATACCTATTTTCCCGGTATCGTTCATAGGACCCCGAGGCTGGACCTTTCGTCTCAAATCCAGGATATAGAAAGATCGTAAAGTACTTCCTTTCTTCACTAGTCTGTTTTAACATTGGAAAAGGTAAAATGCTCCTTACCTGTGGAAGGTAAAATCTCCTAATCCCTGGGGAAAGAGAAAAAACTCCTGTGCTTAAGGCCCCAGCGAGATTTGAACTCGCGACCCCTGGTTTACAAGACCAGTGCTCTAACCCCTGAGCTATGGAGCCAACACACTAAGAAAATGTTTAACAATGAATTAATTATGCAGATAAAATCGTAGGTAACTGGTATTTATGTTTAAATAAAATTTAAGAGATAAAAGGAATTTTTGAAGGATGTGCCTCTTATGTATAAGAAAGAAACATTTTCTTGACCAGGCCAGGACTGGAGTTCAAGTCACTGTAAGGGTAAAATGGGGAATAACAACATTATTTAATAAAAAGTAATGATTATTTATTTCAACTTTTAAATTCTGGATTATTTGCTTCTTTGGAGATAGTTGCATTATTATCTTTTAAAAATGGGTCTGTTTTTATTAAGATGCTTAAATGTATATGTTTCGATAGACAAATGGCTTATGTTCTTTAAAAGAGATGAATTTTCAGTTTGCTTATTCATCAAAAACAAAACAAATCATAAAAGACACGAGCATTTAATATATGTTGTTATCTTAACAACGCTTGCTCCACGGTACATGCTCCCCAGCATCAGGCTTGACAAGTCCCAAAGCTCGAGTAACGCCAGGGTCAGTGTGCATTTCATTACAGAAGAGAATGCAAGACTGATCAGAGCCATTATCCCTAACCCGCTTGGATTCTTAGTCCAGGTCTCTTAGTCTGAGATTGGGGCTGTTTTTAAAATGGTGGCAGCTGTCTTCAAGCACAGGACGGTAGTACCCCTCGGACCTTCAGAGTTTGGAGGTGGAGACAGTGAGGGCCCCAAGGCTTCCAGATCTCCCCCAGACTGTCAGCGGAGTCAGGATCGGTCACAGATTCCTCTGTTGCCTGAAGCAGAGGCGGCTAGAAGGGGTCTATCCCTTTCCTTGGTCCTTTAATGTTCGTCTTCCTACCAACTCGGAGTCCGTCGGTAGCTACTTCTCTTTGGGCCTCCGGGCTTTTCTAAGCCCCAACTTGAAGTCCAGAAAGGATAGAAGTGGCATCGTGGCGTGGGAAGGTTGGGGAGGAAGAGTTTCTCCTCTCTTCTCTCCTTTGGTGTCAGACTCCTAGGAGGCTCAGTCATTCACTGGACAGCTCTTGACCGGGTGTCTCCCACCGGCTGGGAGCGAACTCGGCTCAGGGTAAGCAATGAGGTCAAGGCAGACACTGCTCCGCCCTGGGGAGGTTAGGGCGAGAGCCCGGGAGCTTCGTTTCCCAAGCAGAAGAGGCTGCAGAGTAAGGAGAGCCCCCTCCCCTCGCACCCACCCACCACCTTTTGAGTGCTAGAGAAATGGGCTTCTGTAGAAGAGAGTGTGGGCGAAGAGCGACTTTTCCTTGACGGCACCTCTTGGACATGCTTGAAAGATACCTTAAATCTAAACCTATAGTACATAGGTAATCAAGTAAACCTGAAAGGAAACGGCAAAAGCACACGCGTGGGGTGTTGGGTGCTGTAGGCGAGAGGTCTGAGGTTTAGAATTCAGCCTCTTTGGGAGCGTTGGTTCCACCTTTTCCCCTGCCACTCCCACAGGTGGCATTCATCGCTTGGTGAGTAAAATCGGTCGTTCTTGTTTTTCCTGGGTCCTCCAGCCACAGGCCACCTGAGACGGTTCTGGTCCCTTTGAGTACCCAGACATTTTCGGTCCATTGACCGACTCACAGCTCGGCCCGGATCCTGAAATTAATGTTTCTACCTAAGAAACGCTGGGGCTCCGGTCCTTTTGAACCCGCATGTTGACTTTCCCGGAATCTGGAGAAAATCACTGGACTGGAAAAGAATCAAAACCATTCAAGTGCGCTACAACTAAAAAATAAATGAATAATTTGAGAGGAAAGCACTTCTTCAGTTGTGGCTCGTTGGTCTAGTGGTATGATTCTCGCTTTGGGTGCGAGAGGTCCCGGGTTCAAATCCCGGACGAGCCCTGTCTTCTTTCATCTTTCTCTCTCTAAAGCCAGTACTTAACAAATAATGCAATCACCGCCAAGGTTAGGTCCACCTAGCTTGAAAGCCTCTTGTCGACATGTTGGGGATGAGATTGTTAAGTGAATTTGCAGTTTTGGCTGAAAGAGTCAAAGACAACGAAGATACTACCAAGGCCCAAGGTCTTCATCACAGACCGGGGCTCCCAGACCGGCTCTGACAGACTTTTTTGTCAGGAGAGGGTTCAGGTAGTTCTTACCCAGTATTTTGTGTGGAACAAACTAGTGCACTTCTCACTAGGTAACTTCGTATGGAAAAGATTGCTACCTGAAGACGTGTTGGGGTCACAATGTCCCGATAGAACCCTCTTTCTGAGTCCTGACTGCGCAGTGACCTAGCCGCGGGATGGAGTCTAGCCCCTGCCCTGGCGTTGGCTCCTGCTCCGCAGCGCGCCCTTGCGCTCTTGGTTGTTGTCGTGAGATTGCCTATCCCGCAGTTGCACGTGCTGTTGCATCGTTCGAATGCAAAGTTGCAGCCTTGGGAACCTGAGGAAGAGGCAGACATCCATTTTGTTCAAGGAAGAGCAATTGAATTATTTCCGGGTGTAATTTTCGAAAACACAGTATAACATAGGAATAGTTGTTTTTGCCACTTCCGGCAAGAACCCATCAGATCCTTTAGTGCTCTTTGATTCACCGGAAAAATCAACAGGCAGTACTGTTTGGTGTCTACCTACAATCTTTGAGTGTGGTTTGATTCTGGAGTGTAGAAGTGGCCCTAACTATGAACTACTGGGATGACGGTTGCTTCAAACTTGTCTTTCTAAACTGCTTGTTTAGAAAGGAATCTTCAGGCAGGGTGCAGTGGCTCATGCCTGTAATCTCAGCACTTTGGGAGGCTAAGGTGGGTGGATCGCCTGAGGTCTGGAGTTGGAGACCAGCCTGATCAACATGGTGAAACCCCATCACTACTAAAAAAAACAAAATTTAGCCAGATGTGGTGGTGTGCACCTGTACTCCCAGCTACTCGAGAGGCTGAGGGAGGAGAATTGCTTGAACCGGGAGGTGGAGTCTGCAGTGAGCCGAGATTGTGCCATTGTACCCCAGCCTCGGCAACAAGAACGATTCCGTTCCTATAAAAAAAAAATAATAAAATAAATAAATAAATAGAAATCGTAGGCTGGGCGCGGTGGCTCAAGCCTGTAATCCCAGCACTTTGGGAGGCAGAGGCGGGTGGATCACAAGGTCAAGAGATCGAGACCATCCTGGTCAACATGGTGAAACCCCGTCTCTACTAAAAATACAAAAAATTAGCTGGGCATGGTGGCGCGTGCCTGTAATCCCAGCTACTCAGGAGGCTGAGGCAGGAGAATTGCCTGAACCCAGGAGACGGAGGTTGTGGTGAGCCTAGATCGCGCCATTGCACTCCAGCCTGGGTAACAAGAGCGAAACTCCATCTCAAAAAAAAAAAAAAAAAAAAAAGAAATCGTTGACAGGATTTCTGTGTAGCACAATTATATCTGTCCTTTCTGAGGTTTCTCTTGGAAGAGTTATGTGTTTTGAGGAAAATAAAGGCTTTCGTGATTGGTGATTAGAGGAAGGGAGGAGAAAAGGAAGAATCTGCCAATATGCTCTGTCTTCTAGATTGGTTGGCGGGTGGGAAAGGTGAGATGTCTAGCTTGGGACTTTGTCTTTGCTGAACGACTACCAGTGTATATGCCTAATAGGAAGTTGGATATAAAGTCTGTGATACATCACATAAACATAATTAAAAATAAAAGTTATGTGATCATCTCAATAGTTGCAGAAAAAGCATTTGATGAAATCCTTTATGATCAAAACCATCAGCAAAATCAGCATAGAAAGGGGCATATCTCAAGGTAACAAAAGCCATCTATGACAAGCCCATGACCAACATCATACTGAACCAGGAAAAGTTAAAAGCATTCCTCCTGAAACAAGGCAAGGATGCCCATTTTCACAACCTCTATTCGACATAGTGCTGTAAGTCCTAGCCAGAGCAATCAGACAAGAGAAAAAAATAAAGGGCATCCAAATTGGAAAAGAGGAAGTCAAACTGTTACCGTTTGCTGATCATATGATCAAATACCTAAAAAACCCTAAAGACTCATCCAAAAAGTTCCTGGATGTGATCAATGAATTCAGCAAAGTTTCAAGACACAAAATCAACATACACAATCAGTAGCACTTCTACACACCAACAACAACCAAACCGTGAATCAAATCAAGAACTCAATCCCTTTTATAACAGCTTCAAAAATAAAAAATAAAATACTTAGGAGCATACTTAATCATAGAGGTGAAAGATCTCTACAAGGAAAATTACAAAACACTGCTGAAAGAAATCATAGATGACACAAACAAATGGAAGCACACCCCATGCTCATAGACAGATAGAATCAATATTGTGAAAATGACCATACTGCCTGCCAAAAGCAATCTACAGATTCAATGCAATTCCCACCAAAATGCCATCATAATTCTTCACAAAACTAGAAAAAAAATATTAAAATTCACATAAATCCAAAAAAGAAACTGCATAGCCCCCAAGCAAAAGAACAAATCTGGAGGCATCACATTACCCATTTTCAAACTCTGCTGCAAGGTTATAGTTACCAAAGCAGCATGGTACTAGTAAAACAAACAAACAAACAACAACAACAACAAACCATGTAGACCAATGTAACAGAATAGAGAACCCAGAAAAAAAACCAATTACTTGCAGTCAACTAATCTTTGACAAAGCATACAAAAACATAAAATGGAGAAAGGACATCCTATTCAACAAATGGTGCTGGGATAATTGGAAAGCAGTATGTAGAGAAATGAAATTGGATCCTTATCTCTCACCTTATACAAAAATCAACACAAGATGAGTGAAAGACTTAAAAACCGGAAACTATAAAAATTCTAGCAGATAGCATCAGAAAAACTCTCCTAAACATTGACTTAGGCAAAGAATTCATTACCAAGAACCCAAAAGCAAATGCAACAAAAATAAAAATAAATGAGTGAGACCTAATTTTTTTTTTTTTTTTTTTTTTTGAGACGGAGTTTCGCTCTTGTTACCCAGGCTGGAGTGCAATGGCACGATCTCGGCTCACCGCAACCTCCGCCTCTTGGGTTCAGGCAATTCTCCTGCCTCAGCCTCCTGAGTAGCTGGGATTACAGGCACACGCCACCATGCCCAGCTAATTTTTTGTATTTTTAGTAGAGACAGGGTTTCACCATGTTGACCAGGATGGTCTCGATCTCTTGACCTCGTGATCCACCCGCCTCTGCCTCCCAAAGTGCTGGGATTACAGGCTTGAGCCACCGCGCCCGGCGAGTGAGACCTAATTAAGCTAAAAAGCGTCTGCACAGTAAGAGAAATAATCGGCTAAGTAAACAGACAACCCACAGAGTGGGAGAAAATATTCACGAATTATGCATCCAACAAAGGATTAAAATATCCAGAATCTACAAGGAACTCAAAAAAATCAGCAAGAAAAGAGCAAATAATCCTATGAAAAAGTGGGCAAACGACTTGAATAGACATTTCTCTTTTTCTTTTTTTTTTTTTTTTGAGACGGAGTTTCACTCATGTTACCCAGGCTGGAGTGCAATGGCCCGATCTCGGCTCACCGCAACCTCCGCCTCCCGGGTTCAGGCAATTCTCCTGCCTCAGCCTCCTGAGTAGCTGGGATTACAGGCACACACCACCATGCCCAGCTAATTTTTTGTATTTTTTTAGTAGAGACGGCGTTTCACCGTGCTGACCAGGATGGTCTCGATCTCTTGACCTCGTGATCCACCCGCCTCGGCCTCCCAAAGTGCTGGGATTACAGGCTTGAGCCACCGCGCCCGGCCTCTCTTTTTTTTTTTCTACTTATCTTCTTTTTTTCCATGGCAAACACCTTTCCACAGATACAAGAATAGAAATTTCTCAAAAGAAGATATACAAGTGGCTAACAAACATGAAAAAATGCTCAACATCACTAGTTATCAGAGAAATGCAAATTAAAACCACAATGAGATATCACTTTACTCCTTATTTAATTATGGCAAGAATGGCCATAATTAAAAAATCAAAAAATAATAGATGCTGGCATGGATATGGTGAAAAGGGAACATTTGTACACTGCTGGTGAGTACGTAGACTAGTACAACCACTATGGAAGACAGTATGGAGAGTCCTTAAAGAACTGAAAGTAGAACTACCATTCAATCCTCCAATCCCACGACTGGGTATCTACCCAAAGGAATAGAAGGCATTATATGAAAAAGACACTTGCACAAAAAGACAGCAGCACAATTTGCAATTGCAAAAATATGCTGAAACCAGCATAAATGTCCATCAACTAACAAATGGATAAAGAAAATGTGTTATATTGGCTTGACATGGTGGTTCATGACTGTAATCCCAGCACTTTGGGAGACCCAGGCGGGTGGATCACTTGAGGCCAGGAGTTCAAGACCAGCCTGGCCAACACGGTGAAACCCCATCTCTACTAACTGGCTGTGGTGGTGCACGCCTGTAATCTCAGCTACTCAGGAGGCTGAGGCAGGATAATCACTCGAATCCGGGAGGCAGAGGTTGCAGTGAGCCGAGAACGCGGCACTACAATCCAGGCTGGGTGACAGAGTGAAACTCCATCTCAAAAAAAATAAAAAATAAAAATAAAGTGGGGCCGGGCGTGGTGGCTCATGCCTGTAATCCCAGCACTTTGGGAGGCCGAGGTGGGTGGATCACTAGAGGTCAGGAGTTCAAGACCAGCCTGGCCAATATGGTGAAACCCCATCTTATAAAAATAAATAAATAAATAAAATAAAATAAAGTGGTACGTATATGCTGTGGAATACTACTCAGCCATAAAAAGGAACAAAATAATGGTACTGGATGGAGTTGGAGATCATTATTGTAAGTGAAGTAACTCAAGAATGGAAAGCCAAATACTGCATGTTCTCACTTATAAGTGGGAGCTAAGCTATGAGGATGCAAAGGCATAAAGAGGATAGAATGGACTTTGGGAAAGGGTGGGAGGGTGGTAAGGGATAAAAGACTCCATATTGGGTACAGTATACACTGCTCGGGTGATGGGTGTACCAAAATCTCAGAAATCACCACTAAAGAACTTCTCCACGTAACCAAAACCACCTCTTCCCCCAAAACTATTGAAATAAAATAAATAAATCACAAAGAACACACTATTTCAAATAAGACAACAAGACCAGTTGGGCTAAACTCTGCCAAGTATAAAGAGTAAAATACACTTGCTGAGCTTAGCATCATTGTCATTATTGACAAAGTCATTAAGAGCTTTATTTATTTATTTTTTTATTTGAGATGAAGTCTCACTCCTGTCGCCCAGGCTGAAGTGCAGTGGCATGGTCTTGGCTCACTGCAACCTTTGCCTCCTGGGTTCCAGTGATTCTCATGCCTCAGCCTCTCGAATAGCTGGGATTACAGGCTCCCACCACCAGGCCCAGCTAATTTTTTTGTACTTGTAGTAGAGATGGGGTTTCGCCATGTGGATCAGGCTGGTCTGAAACTCCTGACCTCAGGTGATCCACCCACCTTGGCCTCCCAAAGTGCTAGGATTACAGGTGTGAGCCACTGCGCTCGGCCTATTTATTTAATTTTTGAGACAAGATCTCACCCTCTGGCCCAAACTGGAATGCAGTGACATGATCATGGCTCACTGCAGCCTCTAACTCCTAGGCTCAAGGAATCCTCACTTGCTGGCTTCCCAGCGTGCTGGGATTATAGGTATGAGCCACTGCACCTAGCTTTATTAAGAGTTTCATATGTGAAGTGGTGCAAACAGAAGCATTTTATGCTTTTTCTAAATTAAGTATATTCTGTCTTAACTGTATATTTAAAAAGAAAATATAAATTCACATCAATGAAGGTAAAATCTTAGAAAGGAAAGCTTAGAAATAAACATCAATAAACAGACTTTTATTTTTTCTTTTTTTTAATCACAAACTTTCTTTCTTTCTTTTTTTTTTTTTTAAAGACAGGGTTTCACCATGTTGGCCAGGCTGGTCTTAAACTCCTGACCTCAGGTGATTCGCCCGCCTCGGCCTCCCAAAGTTCTGAGATTACAGGTGTGAGCCACCATGCCTGGCCTAATCACAAACTTTCATGCACACACAAGTTTTTATCACTGTTATACTCATGTACACACGCATATGCACACTCAATGTACACATACCATCATACCAAAATTTCAGGCAAATTTATTTCATATAAGAGTTTGAATAAAGACACTTGTCAAGGTACTTTTATAGAAATTCTAGACAGTACATGTGGCTTTCCTGTTAACTCTATGATTACCAACTTGATTAGTCAATGTACCATTAAACCAATATATTTTTTATACTAGGGGAATGGCTAATTTCACCAGATTCATTTTAATCTGGGCAAAGTAAAACATTTACTTTTTTATTTTATTTTATTTTATTTATTTATTTATAAAGACAGGATTTCACCATGTTGGTCAGGCTGGTCTTGAACTCCCGACCTCAGGTGATCCACCCGCCTTGGCCTCCAAAGTGCTTGGATTTACAGGTGTGAGCCACCACGCCCGGCCTATTTTATTTTTTTGAGACAGAGTCTTGCTCTCTTACCCAAGCTGGAGTGCAGTGGCACAATCTCGGCTCACTGCAACCTCAGCCTCTCAGGTTCAAGTGATTCTCCTGCCACAGTCTCCCGAGTAGTGGGACTACAGGCACACACTACCATGCTCAGTTAATTTTTGTATTTTTAGTAGAGACAGGGTTTCGCCACGTTGACCAGGCTGGTCTCAAACTTCTGATCTCAAGTGATCCCATCCCCCTCAGCCTACCAAAGGGCTGGGATTATAGGCGTGAGCCACTGCACGAGGCCAACATTTACTTTTTTATTAATCTTTGTTCCCCTATGTCCAGAGTATAATAATTAGCTCATTAAATAAATTCGTGGTCACATTTACCTTCTCAAAAATAAATAGAAATTTATTTTCTCAGATACAATACAAAGAATTCATACTTTTTAAAATTTTGTTCCCTGGTATAGTTTTTATTGTGATATTTCTCTCCACAATCATGTTCAATTATCTTATGCTTTGTTAGTAAAATGTCATCTTGTTAGAGTCACTTTAAAATTTTAAAATGGTCTTATTACGCTTTAGCCCACAGTCCCATATGTGTAGATAGATCGATAGATAGATGATAGATCGATGTGTGTATGCATATATTTATATATTCATATGTATTATGTCTACCCCAAAAGTCTATGAATTCCTTGATGGCAGAGGCCAGTATTTGTACCTCTACATATCAACTTACTTCCCAGAATACGATATTCAATTAATTTTATTGAATTAAATTGAGCCCAAAGTTATTTTTCACAATGAAACAAATGTTGAAAATGGATGCTTTATTGCCATAGCAGGGAGAGGGGGTATTACTTCAAGAAATGCTATAAATTGTTACACAAATTCCTTTTGTTGGCCAGTGGTTGGGATGGACTTCAGATTTTATGTTTCATAAAACCAGTTAATTTTAAAGGCAATACTTCATCTC
Source organism: Sapajus apella (assembly GCF_009761245.1). NCBI lineage: Eukaryota > Metazoa > Chordata > Mammalia > Primates > Cebidae > Sapajus > Sapajus apella. The sequence continues at coordinate 8,789,710 of NW_022437062.1, forward strand.
CTCTCTGGGAAACACTTGTAGATCACTCCAGAAGACTTCTTTTCCCCCACCGAATCAATGATCATTCTTTCCATTCCTTTGGTACTACTCAGAAATCTTTTGGAATAAAATTATCTAGTGTGTTTGCATGCATCATGAATAGAACTAGATTGAAAACATTTCTATTTTCCATGCCCACTGAAGCTTGTGGCTGACTCTTTTGATGCTAATACTCAGTTTGCCAGTTTTGCAGCACTATTTTGGTTTTAGTGTGCCGTCTATACCTTGATATTTTTGTGTTTTGTACAATGTCCCTATGTACACAAACACACTCCAATTTGACAATTCCTGTTTAATGAATGATAGCTGTAAGGGTTATTGCCGAGTTTAAAATGAGGAAACTGAGGCCAGTATAAGAAAATTAAATGCCAATTTATTCACCTCCCGGGCGAGGTTCCATGGTCGCGGGGAAAGCGGCCAGAGAAGTCGCTTGTGGCTTCCCGAGGCGTGGGGTTTTATAGCAAGTGAGGATGCCTTGATTGGTTATGAGGGAACAGGACGTGGTTGGGGCAAGCTGCTGTTGGTAGGCGGGATTTCTGGTGAGCAGGCTGCCCAGGGGGAGTGGGACCTGGACGGGGCAGAACGCTATTGAGCAGGTTTTGGCGGGGCTTCTTTTAAATTTTGGCGGGGGTTTTTCAAGGGCGGGCTTGGTGCGGAGCGCGGAGTGGTGACGTAGTTTTCAGGCGCGGAGAGGGATGGGCGCGTCCGAGCTCCCAGCGAGGCAACCCGCCTTACATTCCGACCCTTTTGATGATATAGGATGCTGCTTCTTTCTGGCTACTTCTTGCTGAGTAGGGGCGGAGTGGGGGTGGGTCAGTTGGCTGGTGCCTCGGTTGGGAGCCAGGCATAGGGGTGAAGCAGCATTTGGTTTACGGCCGCCCTGGAGATTTTCCTCATGGGGGCCTGTAAAAACCTGAGGAAAAAAGGGGCTAGCATTAGCAGAAGACAAATTACGATAATGGGAGTGATAATAGGGGTTAGCCAGGTAAGCATGGGGGATTGCCACCCGTTGAGAGGCGAGACTGATGCATTTTGCTTTTTGCAGAGGTTTTCTTGGAGGCAATAGAGAGCGCTGACGTTTTCTTCCACAAGGCCTGTTTCATTGATGTAGCAGCACTGTTCCTGCAGAAACAGACAGGTACCTCCTTCTCCGGCTGTTAGCAGGTCAAGGGCCCGTCGGTTCTGGAGGGTTACCTGGGCCAGCGACGTGATTTGTTGCTGTAGGGAGGCCAGGGAGGTGGCTGACGCTTCAATAGCCACATGGAGCTTGTCCTCTAGTCGAGTGGCTGAAGTGACACTGTAGCCTAGGGCACCGCTTTCTAGCCCGACCGCCGCTAAGGATGCTAGAGAGAGACCAACGACCATTGGGAGGAAGACTGCTCATCTGTTTTGGTGATGAGGGGAAGGTGGAAGGAGGGATAGGAGTTTGGCCTGTCCATATACTTCTAACTGCAGGACTAAGGTGACAGGCACACAAGGGAAAGGGAAGGAGGTTCTGAAGGGTTAGGGGGCGATGGGTTGGGGCCATGGGTGAGGCAGAGGTCAGTGGGGCCCAGGGGTTCGGATGTTTAGTGATTATTTTGGGGGGCCAATTTGAGGCGGGACACATGGTACCATGGAGTGTGACCTAGGAGTTTGGCTGCTGTGGGGGTGGTTAGGATAACAATGTGGGGTCCCGACCACCTGGGTTGCAAGGATCCTGGTTTGAGTTCTCGGAGGAGAACGCTGTTGCCCAGTTGGAGAGTCGCCGCTGGGTGGGAGTTTTCTAGTCCTGGAACAACAGGGAGGGAGCGGTCCGTGTGCTCCCTTAACAGGTGGCAGAGGAGGGAGAGGAAGGGAAGATAGGAAGCCAGTGGAGGGGGGTTTACAGGGAGGTTTTGAGAAACCAGGAAAGGCTGGCTGTACAGCAATTTGAAGGGGCTAAGGCCCATTGGCCCCCGTGGGGTGGCCCGGACCCGGGCCAGGGCAAGAGGTAGGAGTATGGGCCAAGAGAGTTTTACCTCAATAGCAAGTTTGGCCAAATGGTCTTTGAGGAGGATGCTGTGAGTCCGTTCAACTTTACCCAATGACTGAGGGAGGTAAGGGATGTGTAGTTTCCAGGAGATGTTGAGAGACTTGGTGAACAGCTGGACCACCTGGGCTATAAATGCTGGACCGTTGTCTGACTGGATGGTTGCAGGCAAGCCGAAACGAGGGATGATTTCTTGAGTAAAGAGGGAGGCCACCATGTCTGCGGTCTCCCTGGAGGTGGGGAAGGCTTCAATCCAACCTGAAAAGGTATCTACAAAATTTAGGAGGTAGCGGAGCTTTTGTGAGTGGGCATATGAGTGAAGTCAATTTGCCAGTCTTGGGCCGGTAGGCTGCCACGCATTTGGTGAGTAGGAAACTGTGGCCTTAAGCCTCCCTGAGGCGAGACCTTAGAGCAAGTAATGCATGCTTTGTGTGCCTACTCAATTGTCTGTTGTAGATCTGGTGAGAAAAAGAGGGGCTGCACAAAGTGGTGCAATGCCTTGGGCCCTATTGTGTAAGGCTTGGTGGATTTCAGCAATACTTTTAGGGGCCTGTTCCCATGGAAGGGCAATCCTGTTGTTTAGGAAGATCCAGCCCTGATCAGACTCGGTTCCTCCTCTTAATATGAGGGCCCGTTTTTCTGTTGGCGAGTAAACCGTCAGCATGGCTGTGGTGAGGAACGGGACCGGAATGGGGGCTAGCCTGGTACTGGTTAAGGATTTTGCTGCCACATCTGCCCTCGTATTGCCCTGGGAAACGGTATCCTGCTGGGCCTGGTGCCCTCGGCAGTGGATGACCACAACTTCTTTGGGCAGTGATAGGGCCTGCAGGAGATTAGAGATTTGGGTAGCATTGATTATGGGGAACCCTTTCGTAGTAAGGAATCCCCACTCTTTCCAAAGGGCACAGTGGCAGTGGGTAATAAGAAAGGCATACTTTGAGTCAGTATAGGTATTCACTCACTTTCCCTGTGCTAGCGTGAGAGCCCGGGTTAAGGCAATGAGCTCTGCCTTTTGAGATGTGGTTCCATCGGGGAGGCGACGTGCCTCGAGGGTGGCTGAATCTGTGACTATTACATAGGCTGCTTTTCACCGCCCCTCGGCTGTCACTACTGAACTCCCAACTACATAAAAGGTAAGGTCTGGGTTAGATAGGGGAAGGTCAGACAGGCCCTACTGAGGTTTATCAGATGCATCTATTAGTTCAGGGCAGGAATGGGCAGGGGAGGGGGAATGGGATGGAAGGGGAAGCAAAGCAGCCGGTTTGAGTGGAGAAGTGGGATGAAGGCTGACTGAAGGATTTTCAATAAAGGTATATGAAACTCCTGTAGGCGAGAGTGTCCTAGGTGAGCAAGAGATTTGTGAGAGAGAAGGTCAGTTAGCCGATGAGGAGAGAACACTGAGATGGGCTGGCCCAAGGTAAATTTTAGGGATTCCTTGGTAAGTTCTGTTGCCCCTCCCAGGGCCCGCAGGCAAGGCTGCCATCCCCTGACTGTGGGGTCCAGCTGTTTTGATAAGTAGGCCACAGGACGATATACAGGAACCAGGAGTTGGGTTAAGACCCCAACCGCACTCCCTTGTTTTTCGTCAGTGAACAAGTGGAAGTGGTGGTTAAGATCCAGCAGTTGGAGTGGGGGTGCTGTGGACAAGGCAGTTTGTAGGGTTTTAAAAGATTGTTTTACAATCCCAGGGTGGGAGAGGGGTCCTGTAGATGTGTCCTTAGCCACCACATACAGAGGTTTAGCTAGAGCGGCAAAGCTAGGTGTCCAATGATGGAAGAATCCTCCAAATCCTAAAAAGGAGAGAATCTGGTCGGCAGTTTCCGGGGGCTGCAGTGAAAGAAGTGCCTACCGGCGATTTGTTGTTAGGCCCTTAGTTTTGGGGGTGAGGCGAATGCCCAAGTAGACTACTGAGGTGACTGACAACTGTGCTTTGGAGGGAGATACCCGGTACCCCTGAGATCCAAGAAAGTTAAGGAGGGTGGAAGCGTGCTGCTGAGACATGGAGAGGGAGGGGCTACAAAGTAACAGATCATCCACATACTGGAGAAGGAGACTGGGTTGGAGGGGGCAGGAGCTAAGGTCAGCTGCTAAGGCTTGTCTGAAAATATGGGGGCTGCCCCTGAATCCCTGGGGCAGCACCGTCCAGGTGAGCTGCTGTGACAGGTTGCTGTCAGGATTGGTCCAGGTGAAGGCAAAGAGGAAGTAAGACTCAGGATGAAGGGGAATGGTAAAGAAGGCGTCCTTGAGGTTAAGAACCGTAAAATGAGAGGTGGTGGAGGGGATGTTGGATAATAGGGTGTATGCATTGGGGACCACCGGGTGCAGGGGTACCACAGCTTCGTTGATGAGGCGCAGGCCTTGAACTAGGCGGTAGTCACTGGATGGCTTTTGGACCAGTAAGATAGGAGTGTTACAAGGGAAACCGGTGGGGATAAGGAGCCCCTGGGCCAAAAGTCGGGTGATGATAGGCTTTAGGCCCTCGCTGTGGGTTTTTGAGATGGGAAACTGAGGACGTGAGGGAGAGTGGGTAGGGTCTTTGAGAAGTATTTTAACTGGCGTGTGATGTCTGGCCACCACAGGCTTGGAGGCATCCCATACCAAGGGATTAACTTCATTAGGAGGGATAGGGGGTTGAGGAGAGGGATTAAGACAGGGCGCGGTGCTGGTTAGTAGTGGCAGTAGGAGGTGGGCGGATGATGGGCTTGAGTGTGGGGTGCCAGTGAGTTGGAGAGTGGCCCCCACAGTCTGGAGAATGTCTTGTCCTAAAAGGGGGACTGGGCACATGGGTATGATTAAAAAGGAGTGGGAGAAGGGATGTCCCTCGAGGATATAGGCTAAAGGGTGGGTTTAATTAGGACAGGAAGGCTTGCTGTTAATTCCCATGACTGAAACCTGAGAAGGTATGCTAGGTCCTAAGTAGGAAGGCAATACAGAATCGGTAGCCCCCATGTCCACTTAAGAAGGAAATGGACTTGCCCACTGCCTGCAGCGTTACCCTGGGCTCGGCAAGGGTGATCGGTGTCTTCGAGTCTGGGCCTTATCAGTTGTCCACAAGCCAAGAAGTTCCAGTGACGGGACCACCTCCTGCGGAGAGGCCTGCCCTCTGCACAGAGGTGTGGGGGGTGAGCCTGTAGTCCGGGATGGGCAGTCAACCTTCTAGTGTTTAGCCTGTTTGCAGCTTGGGTAGGGTCCGGGAGGTGGATGAGGACAGGGGCACTGTTGTGCCCAGTGTCCCTTTTGGCCACATTTGAAACAGGGCCCGGCAGGACTCTTGAAGAATTTTGGGAGGGCTTTGATGGGCCCCCTCCACCAGACACTCGGTGGGCTGCTGGCCTCAGGGCTGCTACAAGAGCTTGGGTTTGGAGGCTTGCCTTTTGCTGTGAACAGGCCTGGTGGGTGGCCCCAGCCTTTTCCTTTTGGCCATTAAAAACTTTAAATGCCATGTTTACCAGGTCTTGTATGGGAGTTTGGGGGCCCTCCTCAGCCTTTTTAAGTTTTTTTTGTTTTGTTTTGTTTTAATGTCGGCTGCCAACTGGGAAATGAAGTGAGTGGTTAAGACTGTAGCCCCCACTAGGGAGGTCAGATCCAGTCGAGTATGGAGAATTATAGCGTTAGTTAATTGGTCTAGGAAGGCCGTGGGGTTTTCAGTAGGGCCCTGAGTTATTTCCCTCAGCTTATTATAATTAACCACTTTCTGAGCTGCGCTCTGCATGCCCACTAGGAGGCACTGTAGCATTTGGTCTCGGTGGCAGCGGCCATCTTGACCAGTTTGATAGTCCCAATTAGGGTCGGCCTGAGGGACCGCTGCCACGCCTACTGGCATTTTACTGTTGGTTAGATGTACCTGATCAGCATGTGCCCTGGCTGCTGTAAGAATTCGGTCTCGCTCATCCGGGGTGAGGGTGGAGGATAGGATTACATATGTGTCATGCCAGGTTAGGTCATATGCCTGGGTTAGATTGCGGAACTTTTTGGTGTAGGCAGTTGGGTTAGTGGAGAAAGACCCCAGGGGCTTCCCAATAGCCGATAGGTCAGAGACAGAAAACGGAACATGCATTCGTACAACTCCCTCGGCCCCGGCTACCTCACACAAAGGGCAGAGGAGTGGGGGGTCATGAGAGTGGGTGCAAGCACTGACAGGGGAAGTTATATTAGGGCTTTGGGGAGGAGAAGGAGAAGAGGGAGGAGGGAGTTGAGGCCCCGCATAAGGAGGAGGGTTGGTAAAGTGGGCGGGGCAGGACAGGTCTTCCAGGTTTTTGGAGATCACAGAGCCAGGTGGGGCTGAGGGCACAGGTGGGGTTTTGGCTAACTGGACCTGGGCGGAGGAACAAGAGGAGCAGAAGGCGGGTCGGGAGCGCAGATACCAAAAGGCCTGGACATAGGGGACCTCCAACCACTTGCTGTTTCTTTGGCAAAAGTTATCTAAATTTGTCAGGACATTGAAGTCAAATGTGCCCTCTGGAGGCCACTTAGACTGGTTGTCCAGAGAGTACTGTGGCCAGGCCACGGTGGAGAGGAAGAGCAGCCTTTTCCTTTTTATGGAAAGGCCCAGTTTGGGTAAATTTTGGACTAGACATCCCAATGGCGACTTGGGGTCTAGGCGGGACTCCTGATTACTCATCATTTACTCTCTGTTTCGGGGTAACTAGGGGTGAGGAAGGATTATAAAAAGATATTATATCCAACATGGGCAGAAATACTCCTGTCCCAGAGGGGGTGGCCCAGAGAATCTACAGGCTACAATGATTATAATAAGAGAATAAAAAGAGACAGGCCTAGGGCTATTTGCCACATGGCAAAATTAGAGGAAGTGAGGCCTCAGTAGTAAAGGAAGAAGAGGAGAAGGAAAGAGAACAGAGTTACTTTTAGGAGCATGAAATCAGTAAAGGTCCCCTGCAGCTAGTGGTTTGTCACCCACTGTACAATATTTTCCACTCCAAGGGAAGCAGGCCTGAACCACTGTATATCAGCTAACAGGAGTCTAACAAAACCGGTGAACCGGGCCAGGAGCGGTGGCTCAAGCCTGTAATCCCAGCACTTTGGGAGGCCGAGGCGGGTGGATCACGAGGTCAAGAGATCGAGACCATCCTGGTCAACATGGTGAAACCCCGTCTCTACTAAAAATACAAAAAATTAGCTGGGCATGGTGGTACATGCCTGTAATCCCAGCGACTCAGGAGGCTGAGGCAGGAGAATTGCCTGAACCCGGGAGGCGGAGGTTGCGGTGAGCCGAGATCGGGCCATTGCACTCCAGCCTGGGTAACAAGAGCGAAACTCCGTCCCAAAAAAAACAAAAAAACAAAAAAAAAACTGGTGAACCTACAATAAAGACAGAGCCACATATGGGATTGACAGACAAAGGATGGGTGCTCCCCAGATGGGAGACCAGTCTGATGCCTTCCCAGCCACGTCCCTGAAGGGATATTTCAGGGCGTCTTGGTTAAGGTGTACCCATATAACCCCCCGGCCTGGTCACCTTCAGATTCCTGAGGTGAATTACCACTATGCCTTATGACGTACCCGTGGAACCACAGATTGAGGCCACAGAAGCCCTGTAGCCGTCAGGCTGTGGGACTACACATAAACTCACTCACTCACTCACTCGTGTTGGGGTTAGGAAGAGAAACTGAAGCCCTCCCGGGTTTCAGCACCAAATGTAAGGGTTATTGCCGAGTTTAAAATGAGGAAACTGAGGCCAGTATAAGAAAATTAAATGCCAATTTATTCAGCTCCTGGGCGAGGTTCCATGGTCCCGGGGAAAGGGGCCAGAGAAGTAGCACGTGGCTTCCCAAGGTGTGGGGTTTTATAGCAAGTGAGGGTGTCTTGATTGGTTATGAAGGAACAGGATGTGGTTGGGGCAAGCTGCTATTGGTAGGTAGGCAGGATTTCCGGTGAGCAGGCTGCCCGGGGGAGTGGGACCTGGACAGGGCAAAATGCTATTGAGCAGGTTTTGGCGGGGCTTCTTTTAAATTTTGGCGGGGTTTTTCTTTTTTTTTCCTTTTTTTTCTTTTTTCTTTGTTTTAATGAGACGAAGTTTTGTTCTTGTTACCCAGGCTGGAGTGCAATGGTGTGGTCTTGGCTCACCACAACCTCTTGGCGGGGGTTTTTCAACAGCGGGCTTGGTGCTGAGCGCAGAGTGGTGACGTAGTTTTCAGGTGCGGAGAAGGATGGGCGTGTCCGAGCTCCCAGCTAGGCAACCGGCCTTGCAATAGTCTCTGCGAAAATTTTTCTAACAAGAAAATACACTAGGAAGAGTAAACCATTTTTTTTTTTTTTTTTTTTTTTTTTTTGAGAGAGAGGGTTTTTCTCTGTTGCTAGGCTAGAGTACAGTGGCACGATCTTGGCTCACTGCAACTTCCGCCTCCCAGGTTCAAGTGATTCTCCTTCCTCAGCCTCCCGAGTAGCTGGGACTACAGGCTTGTGCCACCACACCAGGCTAATTTTTTGTGTTTTTAGTAGAGACAGGATTTCACTGTATTAGCCAGGGTGGTCCCAATCTCCTGACCTCATGATCTGCCTGCCTCAGCCTCCCCAAGTGCTGGGATTACAGGTGTGAGCCACTGCACCTTACTGTAAACCAATTTTTATAAGATCTCCAGTGTCCTTTTGTGAACCCTTAAATCATTATTTGTCTCAATTCTCCCCTTTAAAGTTCAGGCTGCTCGAGGTTAGAAACAATTTATTCTTGTTCATCTTAGCATATATTCGTATATCACAGTGTTCAACAAGAATGCTTCACAGACCTTCATTGAATGAATGAATGAATAAATAAATAAATATTTGTTTCCAAGATTTCCAAAGGCACCACGAATAAGAATCCCCATTCCCTTTTCAAATGTTCAATGCAGTAGATAAAATTTACTACAAAGTTTGGTTCTTGGTAGACAAAACAATATGTGGCATTCTGTTTTTGTGGTTGTTTTGTTTTGAGATGGAGTTTTGTACCTTTTCACCCAGGCGGGAGTGAAGTGGCACAATCTCGGCTCACTGCAACTTCCGCCCCCTGGGTTCAGTGATTCTCCTGCCTCAGCCTCCTGAATAGCTGGGATTATAGGCACCCACCACCACATCTGGCTAATTTTTGTATTTTTAGTAGAGACAGGATTTCGCCATGTTGGCCAGGCTGTTCTACGAACTCTTGACCATCTCGGCCTCCCAAAGTGCTAGGATTACAAGCCTGAGCCACCACGCCCAGCCCATATGGCATTCTTAACTCTTTAGTATTAAAGCTCCTGGGCTGAGCGTGGTAGCTCATGCCTGTAATCCAAGCACTTTGGAGGCCAAGGCGGGCAGATCACCTGAGGTCAGGAGTTCAAGACCATCCTGACCAACATGGTGAAACCCCGTCTTTAAAAAAAAAAAAAAGCTTCTTATCCCAATCTTGATTTTACTAAAAACAAAAGAAGATTTAACACAACTGATATAAGAATGTAAAAAGATGAACAAAGGAAAGAAACATGATTCAATGACAAAACAGGTGGAGAGGTCTTTATCATTGTAATAAAGTACACACTAGAAAAATACAGTAAATGCCATTATTCATGAAATCTCTCATTGATCTGCTTTTCCAAGGGAACTTGGAATTACCATAGAGAAGTAATTAAATCCAGGCGCGGAGGCTCATGCCTGTAATCCCAGCACTTTGGGAGGTTGAGGTGGGCGGATCACCTGAGGTCAGGAGTTCGAGACCAGTCTGACCAATATGGTGAAACCCCATCTTTAAAAAAAAAAAAAAAAAAGATAGAAGAAGTAATTAAGTCCCTTTATTAAATTTGCTTAACCTCTTTTTCATCGAGTAGTAAATGTAGTTTTTTTCTAAAAAATACATAAAAATATACAGATAATCTATTTTTATTTCTTTTTATGTATATAAGAAAGTTTTTCTTAAAATTCTTTATTTGCCTAAGCAGTTGGAAGGCTCTACTTAGACTTTTAATCAGTTTTTAACTTTTGAGGTGAGGGCACACATGGATTTAAATGTTGAATTAAAGCTGTGGTTCCTCTTCCCAAACAAATGCATATATGTTCAAGCACATAAAATTTAGATACCTAGCAGGCTTATAAATTTTCTGAAACCTATTCTTAGATTCCCTATGTGACTTTGGACCCTTAGGTTAAGACTCACAGGTTGGAAGGTCTTAGGAAGTGGTGATGGTATTGATCATGATGTATCAATAATAATAATATGTATTATTATTATTAGGTATAATCTAGAATCAAGAAATTTAGCCTGAAGGAGAAGAAGGGTGGACTTGATGACCTTGGAATTCATTAGTAGTTCCAGAATTCAGTCTTTTGGTGATATCCATGATGATGATGGAAAGGAGCATGACAATGAGAATGTTTGGACTTCAAAATATTATTTTAAAAAATGACAACAAGGCCGATCATGGATCCCAGCACTTTGGGAGGCTGAGGTGGGTGAAATCACTTGAGGCCAGGAGCTTAAGACTGGCCTGGCCATTGTGGCAAAACTCTGTCTGTACTAAAAATACAAAAATTATAGCCAGGTGTGGTGGCTCACGCCTGTAAATCCAAGCACTTTGGAGGCCAAGGCGGGTGGATCACCTGAGGTCGGGAGTTCAAGACCAGCCTGACCAACATGGTGAAACTCCGTCTTAAAAAATAATAATACAAAAATTAGCCAGGTGTGGTGGTGGACACTTGTAATCCCAGCTACTTGGGAGGCCGAGGCAGGAGAATTACTTGAACCCCGGAGGTGGAGGTTGCAGTGAGCCGAGATCACACCACTGCACTTCAGTCTGGGTGAGAGAATGAGACTCTTTCTCAAAAAAAAAAAAAAAAAAAAAAAAAAAGATTAGTTACTGAGTCTCTTCACTTTCACCTTACTGTTTTCTCAATGAGACACTTATCAAGTAAAAGATTCCCTAAAAAGTCTGCCACTACCTTCCTAAACACGTCCTTCAAAGCTTCCTTGACTTGCTCATTACGTAAGGCATAGATGAATGGATTCAGCAGTGGTGTCACAAATGTTGTTACTACTGTCACTGCCCAGTTAGTGTCCACTGAGCCACTCTGTGATGGCCGCACATAGAGAAAAATGGCACTTCCATAGAAGAGGGTCACCACTATCAAGTGGGAGGTACAGGTAGAGAAGGCCTTGTGACGGCCTGAAGCAGTGGGGATGCTCAGGACAGCCAGGACAATGTGGCCATAGGACACAGCAGTAATAAGCAAGGAGGATACAATGACAAGGGAGGCCAGGACAAAGTCAGTCTCCTCCAGCTTCTTGGTGTTGGTGCATGCCAGGCGAAGCAGCGGGCCACTGTCACAGAAGAAGTGCTGCACCACAGCACTCTGCTTACAGAAAGGAAGCAAGGCCACAGCCACTGTGGGACCAAGCACAGGGACAAAGCCCCCCACCCAGCAGGCCAAGGCCGCACGGAAGCACACAGCCCCACTCATGAGCAAGGGATAGCGCAGAGGATGACAGATGGCCAAGTAGCGATCCACAGACATGACAGCCAACAGTAGGAACTCGGAGGCCCCGAGAAAGAAGTAGAAATAGAATTGCGTGATACATGCAGCAAAGGAAATAGTGTGTTGCCTTGAGAGGAAATTGCTCAGCATCTTTGGAATGATGACAGAAGTCAGCAGAATCTCTAGGCAGGACAGGTTACCCAGAAAGAAGTACATGGGGGTCTGTAGTCGAGTATCAGCTCTTACCACCCCTACAATCAACACATTGCCTGTCAGAATCAGGAGATAGACAAGAAGAAACACAGAAAATAATACCACTCTTGCACTGTTGAGATTTGGGAACCCTGCCAGGATGAACTCTGTTGCATCACTACTCTGGTTCCCATCAGGAGTCATTATCTTTTCCACCTGTGCAAGAACAAAAACACAGTCCTGGTGAGAGCAGGTCCTCTCCTTACAATCCTAAAGTGTACTTTATCATAGTATGGCACACACATCCCCAGTTTCTCTAATTGCAGGTCCTGTTATGATCTGAAGCACTTAAGGTCATTATCTGATTAATTTTAGTGCTGGAGAAGATTTTCTATAAAGGGTAACAAAATGTAGGTATGAAAATGCCAGGAGCATCTCGTCCATCTTCACATCTCCTGTTCTCAGATCTTAAATAATGAGATCTCGTTATTGTAATAGCAATATCACTGAGCATCTGAGCTGAGCAAAGATATCTGAAAAATGACTGTGAAGAATACGATTGCCATTCAACTCGGATCAGGACTTGAGTCAGACTGCCTAGTTTTAAATGCCTGCATCTACACTTACTGGCTGAGTAGCCTTGGCAAGTTTACTTACCCTCTCGTGCTCCTCAGTTATGAAATGCTGTAAGGAGCAAATGATGTAATAAGGCAAAGAATTTAAGTGTTTCGTGCCGGGCACGGTGGTTCTCACCTGTAATCCCAGCACTTTGGGAGGCTGAGGCGGGCGGATCACAAGGTAAAGAGACTGAGACAAGCCTGGCCAACATGGTGAAACCCTGTCTCTACTAAAAATATAAGTTAGTGAGGCATAGTGTCGGGTGCCTGTAATCCCAGCTACTCAGGTGGCTGAGGCAGGAGAACCGCTGAACCCGAGAGGTGGAGGTTGCAGTGAGCCAAGATCGTGCCTCTGCACTCTAGCCTGGGTGATAGAGTGAGACTCTGTTTAAAAAAAAGAGTTTTCTAGCACTTAACTTAAAAATTATGTGGCAGAGGAAAGCCCCTGGCTATAAGTTAGGACATCAGTATCTAGGCTTGGCTTGCCATTACCCTTGGAAGACTATCAATTTGCACTTTAACTGTCCAACTGTATAATGAGTCACAGGAATCAAGGCCATCGGTATGCCTAATGAAATTACATAAAATTACCCTTTTCTGCAGGGCGAAGTGGTTCACGCCTGTAATTCCAGGTCTTTGGGTAGCTTGAGGGGGGCGGATCACTTGAGGCCAGGAGTTCAAGACCAGCCTGGCAAATATGGCGAAATTCTGTCTCTACTAAAAATACAAAAATTAGCCAGGTGTGGTGGTGCACAGCTGTAGTCCCAGCTACTCAGAAGACTGAGGCAGGACAATCACTTGAACCTGGGAGGCAGAGGTTGCAGTGAGCCGAGATCACACCACTGCACTCCACTGCACTCGCACGGAGACTCTGTCTCAAAAAAAAAAAAAAATTACCAGCCAGGCACGGTGGCTCATGCCTGTAATCCCAGCACTTTGGGAGGCCGAGACAGGCAGATCACGATGTCAGGGGTTTGAGACCAGCCTGACCAGCATGGTGAAACGCAGTCTCTACTTAAAAATACAAAAATTAGCCGGGCATGGTGGTGCACACCTATAATCCCAGCTAGTTGAGAGGCTGAGGCAGGAGAATTGCTTGAACCCGGGAGGTAGAGTTTGCGTGACCTGAGAGTTTGCCATTGTACTCCAGCCTGGGTGACAGAGTGAGACTCCGTCTCAAAAAACAAAAACAAACAAAAAAACCTTTTCATGAAGAATCCTTCCAACAACCAGAAGGTCTAAATTAGCTCAGATTGTTACAAAGAATTTGCATTTCTAAAGCAAGTTGTGCTGTGTGGGAAAAAAAAAAAAAAGAACAGGAATAAACTATACTGATGTATTGAATTAATTAGTCAGTTTTCCATAATAACTGCTCACTTAATGTCAACTTCTAGTTAAGTATTTTGGGGAATTAGATTGAAAAAAGCCCACATTTATCCTGTTGAACTACCGATCAAAGGCCATTTCACAAACTCGGGCTCTATTAATTTGTCAGAGCCAAAATTGTGAATTTCTGACTGTTAATAAAATTTAAAATGTTGTTATTTTTTTATTCAAGTCCTCCCCGTTCTGAGGACCACCACCAGAAAAATCAAGTCAATTATATTCAGAAAGCTTGTTTAAAAATGCCTCAGGTATCAGGAGAATCTTTATTTCCTTTTGACAGCAGGAGCACTGTAATCTCAGACAAACACCATCACTTTAAGTTCCAGCTCCTTTTCTAGCCTCATGCATTTCGAAGAAATCACTTCTCTTCTAACTACCAGCAGCCAGAAAGAGCAGACAGTAAAACACAGAAGACAGCTAGGACACAGAGGGAGGTGGGCGGAAATTCTCTTGGGTAACCACCAAACTTCATCTTCATACAGTGGGCCCCAGTAAAACAGTTAATAAGTACATTCCTTTGCCTTCAGGTGCACTAAGATAGGGAAGCTAAATGCAGGCTGGGGATGTGCCTGCAGCTGCAGAAAGATGTGTGGGAGCAGACACACAACTCTCCCTCTTAGGTAAGCATAACAAAGAAAGAGAGAAGCAGTTTGAACCTCCGATAAACTCTCCTACCCGGAATCCTTAAAAACTCAGTCTGAGGCTGAGCACAGTGGCTCACAACTGTAATCCCAGCACTTTGGGAGGCTGAGGCGGGTGGATCACCTGAGGTTAGGAGTTCAAGACCAGCCTGGCCTACATGGTGAAACCCCGTCTCTACTAAAACTAAAAAAAAAAAAAGTAGCCAGGCGTGGTGGTGGACGTCTGTAATCCCAGCTATGCCGGAGATTGAGGCAGGAGAATTGTTTGAATTTGGGAGGCAGAGGTTGCAGTCAGCCAAAATATGCCATTGCACTCCAGCTTGGGCGACAAGAGTGAGACTCTATTGTTCTCTAGTCTACCCCAACAGTCTTTGTTTTCAGCAAGCATTAGGCTCTTTCCTTGCAATTTCTTTCCTGTGGATCCGGCAGGTCCAGACAGGAAAATGTCTGGACGTTTTGTCTAGATTAAAGCAGTACTGTGGTCTTTGTCCCTGAGAATTCATTCAGTACCTCCCCTCCCTCCAGCTTCCATAGAAATTGCCTGTTGTCAGTAAAGCCTTTCAACTTTTGCTTCATATTTATTATGTACCAGATGCTGCTGTACTTGGAGATTCAGAGATAGAACACATTGTCACTACCCTCACTGCCCACTAAGAATGACAGAAAAATTAAGATGTGTGACAGGTGGAATGTTGCAGGGAAGTATAAGGTACCAAGGGGAAACAGAAAAGGAACCAAACTGAAACTTAGAGAGATAGGCAGTATTCTGGAGAAAGGCAATGTCTGAAATGAATACTAGAAAATTAGTATGCATTTGATAAAGAGAAGGAAGCATCTTCAATGAAAAAGAGCAATGTTTAAACGTAGTACTTTTGGGCCACAGCAAAGAACATAAGGGGTGGAAATGTAAAGAGATGAGACTGGTCACCTCAAAGGGGACTCTGTCTGGCACTCTGTTCCTCCCTGTGAAAATCCACCATTGAGCTGAATCTATGCTATGTCTTAAGTGACAGGAAGATGAACTCTCAACTCTGAATATGGAAGGAATTCCTCCTACCTCCTCCTGAATGTCCTTGTTGTCTCCATGAGGGCAGAGGTCACCCTGAAAAAAATTTCTTCCCCTTTTTATGATTCAGGGTCCTGCTCCATCTGGGTGTCCTTCCCACACCGAGTACCGTAAAGCTGACAATAGGCTCACATCCTTGGGATTGGGGAGGATAGGCAAAGCATTTGGGAAAACATGGAGAAATTGGATAATCTCCTTCTTCTCTTGGGCTTTCCTCTCTGGTTTATTTCCTCAGATGTTGTCGTTCTGCCAGGTGAACAAGGTGGCTTTCTAATCCTAAGGAGGATGTGTCATGCCTTTTTATGGCCGTGCATAAGTCAGCCATCAGAACCCACCTTTCCTTCCCTCCCTGTAGAAAGAATGTCTTCCCCAATGTGACCACTGTCTTAGATTTCAACAGGCGTATTTCCAGTGAAAGACAATTATCTCAATTATCTCACAAATGAAAGACAATTATCTCACAAGAAATGTTACTACAAAAACAACACGGGGCTAGAAGGCTAGGGGCACATATGGAGGGGCTACACCATTTACCTCCTATCTTTGAAAGGACTTAGCACACTAAGGTAGTTTGTTTCATCTCTAGGTGTGGGAAAATGTTCCACTTAAAGCCTTGTGTTTACTTTTTTGCTAATGGGACTTTTGCACAAAGTATCAGTTTTCTTCTTTTACATCCCTACCTTCCCTGGCTCCCGTATTAGCCTGAGGGCAGGGAGGGAGAAGGCTGAAGTCACTGGTTTCGAACTAATCTCTCTACTGAAGGGTGGGGGGATCCTTTGTGCGTAAGTTTAGTTTCTAATGGAGATGTCTTTAGATGAGGACTAATCTGGACATCAGGAGCCCATCAAACAGCAGTGCTTTTTGGAGAGAGGTTAAACATGTGGTAAGAAAGTAAGACGTGAAAGAAAGAGAGAGAGAGAGAGAGAGAGATTTCTAAAAGACACAGGAGATTTGCCATTCAGACTCTGTTTAAAAAACAAAAACAAAAACAATTTAAATAGAGTCTAATTTCCTAGACTCTGTTTAAAAAACAAACAACAGCAACAAAAAAACCCAGCTGACCCTTCCTTCAAGAAAAGGTGATTAGGAATATTTCTGCATTTGTCTGTCAACTACATCAAGCCAGGTCACTGCAAAAATTTAGAAGCATTAACAATGAGAATGAAGGAGAGGATGAAGCTTGAGCTTGACTGACCATGGAAGGCTATGACCATCATCTACCTTTCTTCTGCATGACACCCAGGGGAAGTGTTTATATCCCAAGTAACACAGACATTGTGTTTTCTCCCTGATGACTTAAAATGAATTGGGAATCCCTCCCCTGGCTTCAGGGTTAGTAAATGATGGGAGCCCCATGGGCTTGATGAGATAAGGGACATTTCCCTATTTCATCTCTAGTGAATTCTACTGCTTCTCTCAGCCTTGCACCTTATCTCCTGGTGATAATACATATGTTCCACATACCCAAACATTCAGAATTCTGGGCCATTGTTCAAGTTTTTTCCATTTGTGTCCATTCTATGCCCCTGACTAAAATCTTGACTTTTTCTACTCATGTCCTAAGACTCAGTTTAGTCTAGTGCATATCTGGTCTTCTGAGAAGGCTTCCCCTACCCACCATCCTCAGTCCTACTACCCTACCCACTCTCCCGCCTGAGGTATGGTAGGTTATGTTGACCTCCATCGTAACATGTAATCCATTGTATTATAATGTTGCTTTCTGTCTGTATTCCCTGCTAGACTCTAAATTGCTACACCAAGAATATTTTCTTTTTTTTTCTTTTTTTTTAAAGGTGGGGTTTCACCAAGATGGCCAGGCCGGTCTTGAACTCCTAACCTCAGCTGATCCACCCACCTCGGCCTCCCAAAGTGCTAGGATTACAGGCGTGGGCCACTGCGCCTGGCCAAGAATATTTTCTTTCTGCAAGAATATTTCTAGCACCAATCACAGTGCCCGACACATATTAGGGGCTTGGTAAATGGCATGTGAACTAGACTGCTCTGAACCCCAGACTTGAGGAGCAGCTGCCCTTGTCAGATGAGCACCAATTAAGCTCTGAACTGAGCGGAAGAGTGCCCAGGGCTCCTGGGATTTAGTGTAGCTGAATTATATCCTTTCTAGAAAAAAGAAAATATCTAAATGGAAGTATGGATGAGGCATGAGAAGTGTCATCACTAGATTCTAAAGGAGTGAGAGCAAAGACTGGGAAAAACTGGCTGAGCTAGGACAAACAACAACAAAAAACTAAACTAGAAACTGCAACTCCTGTTTGTTGAGCTGAGGGAAGAAGGGGTCTGAAAAAGAGACCCATGACATCTAAGAACTAGTAAAGCACACTTAAGTCACACATGTTTTTAAACCTTAATCAAATCTTAAGGACTAAAGAAACTACAGAAATAGATGAGATCAAAGACAGGTAACTTGTTTAAAACAAGCAAACAAACAAACACGGTTTGGGCGCGACGGCTCAGGTCTGTAATCCTAGCACTTTGGGAGGCCCAGATGGGCAGATCACTGGAGGCCAGTAGTTCGAGACCAGCCTGGCCAACATGGCAAAAATGTCCTCTCTACTAAAAATATAAAAATTAGCTGGGCATGGTGGTGCACACCTGTGGTCCCAGGTACTGCGAAGACTGAGGTGAGAGGATGGCTTGAGCCTGCAAAGTGGAGGTTGCAGTGAGCCAAGATAGTGCTACTACACTCCAGCCTGTACAACAGAACAAGACTGTGTCAAAAACAAAAAACAACAACAACAAAAAACTATTTGCCCAATTGATACTGGCTTTAGTATTTAGCTTATAGTACTTTCTTTTTCTTTCTTTCGTTTGTTTTTTGTTTTTTTTTTTTTTTTTTTTTTTGAGATGGCATTTTGCTCTATCACCCAGGGTGTAGTGGCATGATCTCAGCTCACTGCAATCTCTGTCTCCCAGGTTCAAGTGATTCTCCTGCCTCAGCTTCCTGAGTTCCTGTGTCTGCCACCACACCCAGCTACTTTTGTAGTTTTAATAGAGACAGGATTTCACCATGTTGACCAGGCTGGTCTCAACTCCTGGCCTGAAGTCATCCACCTGCCTCAGCCTCCCAAAGGGCTGGGATTACAGGCATCAGTCACCGCAACCTGCTCCTTAAAATACTTTCAAACTGAATTGGTCATATGAATTTCCTAGTTTTTTAACATGAAAGTAAACCATGTTAGAAGAAAAAATTGTATTTATTTTTAAAGCATATTCACATGGTTCAAAACTAAAAATGTATAAATTTAACAGTTCTAGCCCCCACATTCCTTTTCACCCCATCCTGCCCCCTAATTAACCATTTTCATTATTTCATTGGTCTCTTTTCAGTGTTTTTTTGTATAAACAAGGAAAGGACAAAATGTTATTTATTTACTTGAGATTTTCTTACACTGTTCTGCACCTTGTTTCTTGTTTTTCCCTGGAAAACTCTCCCTGTCAGAACATAGAGAACAAGAGAAAATGTATAAACCAAGAAGACTACTAGAATGACCCATCTATTGGATGAATAAGTTGCAACATTCTTGAACTACATGTCTGCTTTAATTATTGTTTGATATCTCTTTTGGTTCAATTTTCCTTACTAGCAAAAATCCTATTTTAGTAGAAATTGTAACAAAAAATGTAATTGACACTTTGTAAATAAAAATGAGCTAGAGCAAAATGATATGATATCTGGAATTTTCATCAAAATAAAGTGAGGGAGGCCCGGCATGGTGGCTCACGCCTGTAATCCAAGCACTTTGGAGGCCAGGGCGGGTGGATCACCTGAGGTCGGGAGTTCAAGACCAGCCTGACCAACATGGTGAAACTCCGTCTTTATATAAAAACATTTTAAAAATTAAAAAATAGGGCCGGGCGCGGTGGCTCAAGCCTGTAATCCCAGCACTTTGGGAGGCCGAGGCGGGTGGATCACAAGGTCAAGAGATCGAGACCATCCTGGTCAACATGGTGAAACCCCGTCTCTACTAAAAAATACAAAAAATTAGCTGGGCATGGTGGTGCGTGCTTGTAATCCCAGCTAGTCAGGAGGCTGAGGCAGGAGAATTGCCTGAACCCAGGAGGCGGAGGTTGCGGTGAGCCGAGATCGCGCCATTGCACTCCAGCCTGGGTAACATGAGTGAAACTCCGTCTCAAAAAAAAAAAAAAATTAAAAAATAAAGTGAGGGATATAGATAAAACTTTCTTGGCCATGAACTGATACTTCATGGAGCTATATGTCCATTATAAATGTGATTCATTATACTATTCTATGTATTTTCAATATGTTTGAAATTTTTCATAATAAAAAGCCTCAGAAATATGTAGTGAAAATCAAGTATTTATTTCAGGACAATGGTAAATTTTTAGAAACAATTTTCCCAGTGAAAAATTAATAAAAGTGAGAAATACTTCCCTGAATATGAAAACTCTAGTTCCACAAAATTAACCAGCC
Organism: Sapajus apella; assembly: GCF_009761245.1. NCBI lineage: Eukaryota > Metazoa > Chordata > Mammalia > Primates > Cebidae > Sapajus > Sapajus apella. Next base: position 8,809,553 of record NW_022437062.1, read on the forward strand.
AGCCACTGAAGAATGTCAAAGACCATTTGGGCTACTTAGAGCCAGAAAGTGTAAAACTGTAATGAACTACCAACTCAAAGAGGAACTTAACCTTCTCAGCAACAACCTGCCTTCTGGTTCAGAAGGAATAGAGGTAATATAGCAACACACACATAGACAAAGAATCACAGTCCAGAATGAGGAATTTCTTGTTATTGTTTTTTTTGTTTGTTTATTTTTGAGGTAGAATCTCCCTCTGTCACCCGACCTGGAGTGCAGTGGCATGATCTCGGCTTGTTGCAGCCTCTGCTTCCCAGGTTCAAGCGATTTTCCTGCCTCAACCTACCGAGTAGCTGGGATTACAGGCGCACGCCACAATGACCAGTTAATTTTTGTATTTTTAGTAGAGATGGGGTTTCTCCATGTTAGCCAGGCTGTCTTTGCTCACCAATGGCACGACTATGTGTAGAAAATCTGAAATAATTGACCACAAAAACCCTCTACTAACTAATAAGTGATTATAACAGTGTTTCAGGATAAAAGGTTAATAAAAGTCAACTGCTTTCCTATATGCCAGCAATGAGCAATTGGAACTTGAAATTTAAAACATGCAATTTGCATTAGCACCAAAAAATAAAATACTTGAGTATAATTCTAACAAAATATGTATGAGGTTTACATTAGAAAAACTAAATGCTGATGAAAGAAGTATAAAAGACATAAATAAATGAAGAAATATTTTATGTTCATGAACAGGAAGACTCAATATTGTTACAATGTCAATTCTTCCCAACTTGATCTACAGATTCAATGTAATTCCAACAAAAAGTTTAGCAAATTGTTTTCTGCCATCAAAATCAACAAACTGATTCTAGAGTTCATATGGAAAGGCAAAAGCCCAGAATATTTCACCCAGTACTGAAGAACAAAGTCAGAGGACTGACACTACCTGACTTCAAGACTTATCATAAAGCTGCAGTGATCGAGACAGTATGGTATCGGCAAAAAAATACACAAACAGATCAGTGAAACAGAACAGAGAACTCAGAAACAGACCACACAAATAGAGTGAACCGATCTTTGACCAAGTAGGCATCTTTGCTCTTGATTCAATGGGGAAAAGATAGTCTTTCTAATATATGGTGCTGAAACACATGCCAAAAAAATAAACATGGACTGTCTTTTCGTTTATGTAGTTTTTCACTGCTTCTCCAATAATATTTTGTACTTTTGGGCTTGATATTTCGTACATTTTAAGAGACATGTTTCTAGGCATTTAATTGTTTAATGCTATTATAGAGGTAACCTTTTCAAAAGTGAACATTCTCATTAGTTGATTATGACATATAGAAATATAGCTGATCTTTGTATGTTGACATTTGATGCTGCAAATTTACCAAAATAATTGATTTCTAATAAGATATCTGTACAGTTCTTTAAGTTGTCTTTTTATACAGTTACTCCTTCATTTTTATTTCTTCTAACAAAAGCCCTCAGGATAATGTTTAATGGGAATGAGGGCCAGGTGCTGTGGCTCTTGCCTGTAATCCCAGCACTCTGGGAGGCTGAGGCAGGTAGATCACTTGATGTTAGGAGTTCAAGACCAGCTTGGCCAACATGGTGAAACCCCGCTACTACTAGAAATACAAAAATTAGCCGGGTGTGGTGGTGGGCGCCTGTAATTCCAGCTATGTGGGAGCTAAGCTGCAATCTCTTGCAGTGAGCAGAGATTGCACCACTGCACTCCAGCCAGAATGAGGGCTGGGGGGGTGGGGAGGACACAGTGAGAATCCATCTCAAAAAAAAAAAAAAAAGAAAAAGAAAAAACTTCCCCTCTCCAGAAAAACCAAACAACAAAAAAATAGGAATGAGGTGTCAGTCAGGCCCCTGAAGCTTGTTTCAATCTCAAGCAGAAATCTAGGACCATTTCACCATTAAACATGCTGTGTGATATGCTGTACTAGTTCATTCTCATGTAGCTAATAAAGACATAGCAGAGACTGATAATTTATAAAGAAAAGAGGTTTAATTGACTTACAGTTCAGCATAGCTGGGGAAGCCTCAGGAAACTTGCAATTATAGTGGAAGGGGAAGCAAAAACGTCCTTTCTTCATAGGGAAGCAGGACAGAGAAGTGCCCAGCAAAAGGGGTAAAAGCCCCTTATAAAACCATCAGATCTCGTGAGAATTCACTCACTATCAGGAGAACAGCAGCATAAGGGAAACCACCCCTATGATTCAATTACCTCCCATGAGGTGCCTTCCACAACACATGAGGATTATGGGAACTACAATTCAAGATGTGATTTGGGTGTGGACACAGGTAAACGATATCATATGGACATACAGTGAGCAATGAGACTTTTTTGGTAGATACATTTCACCAAACTAAGTAAATTGCCTTATTTTCCTAGTCTGTGAATACATTTTATTACAAAAGACATTGAAATTACTAAATGTATTTTCTGTATCTATTAAGGTAGTCTTATTATTTTTCTCCATTGGTCTGTTAGGAGAGTGAATTACATTGAAGTTTCTAATGTTAAATCAATCCTACTTTCATCCAGTAGCACCAATTTTGTCAGATACATAATTTTTTTTGTATGTGGGTCTATATGGGTTGCAAATTTTTCTTTAGAATTTTTATATTAATGTTAGTAAATGAGATTGACTTATAATAATTCTTTCTTTTAGTGTCCTTGTCTGCTTTTATTATAAAATTCATACTGGCTTTATTTGAGTTATTTACATATATGTAGTGATTTTCTCATTATGACCACTCTGGTTTACTACCTCTCCCAGATTTTAGCTAACTCTTCTCATTTTTGTTTTCTATCAAATGTCATCAAGCAGATGTTTTTGCATATTTTTTCAACTTTCAGATTTCCTTGGTGATAGAGTTGATGTGAATATCCAGTTTTACAATTCTCAGAAGCTTCTTCATTTGCTTTTTATCATAGAAACCACTGGTCTGTTACATGGAGTATGTCACCTCTGGTTTCCATCTTAGAAGAAATTGAGACTTTTCTGTGTTCCAATAAAGTGGTCTCTAGTCATTATTCCAGGATGTTTTCAGCGCTCTCATCTTTCTTGAGCTGGTGTTGAAATACCTTATGGCCAGTAAGTAATCAGATTCCAGGTGCCTACTCTGTGCAGGGGTGCTGTGCAAGACACTGATGATACCAAAATGAATATGACATTGTCCCAGATTTCAAAGAGCTCACTCCTGTCACTCCTGATAGAGATATTAATGCATAATATCATTACAGAGTGATAGGCGGGAAGGTGTAGTAATCAGGGCGTATCAGAGACAAAGAGAAGGAGAACCAGATTAAGATATGGGGAGTTAGGAAAGGGTTCTGGTAAAAGATGATCCTGCCTTGAGTAACAGAGAATGAGAAGATTGACAAAAGAGGAGGCAGAGAGATCAAAGCAGAGTAAGCCCCTGCTATCACCTTGTGTTTGTAAGCCCAGGAAACATGGTGCATTTTGGCTGAGTCTGGGTGGGAGTGGAGAAAATGAAATTGATTAAGCTGGTTAGTTCAGAGGTGCCATTTCTGGCTCTCCAACATTTTCAGTAAAATATTAAAGCTAGAGGAAGATAAATCTCACCTGTAAAAATAATACATCTATTGGGACCGTGTTGACCTCCCATTGATCGTGGGTCATGCTGTGAAACAGAGGCAGTAACTCGCTTGCCCTTTTTGTGACTCAAATTCATTATTATCCTTGTTAACTGAAAGACTGTGAGGCTGCAACATGGGAAAACAAGCAGCTATGCCTAGTAAGAAACTGTTTGCATTTTAGGCTTTCATCCTAGGCATGGCTTCTCAGACGCTGTTCTTCTGTCTTATTTAAAAAAAAAAAAAAAAAAAAGCCAGGCATGGCGACTCACGCCTGTAATCCAAGCACTTTGGAGGCCAAGGCGGGTGGATTACCTGAGGTCGGGAGTTCAAGACCAGCCTGACCAACATGGTGAAACCCCGTCTTTAAAAAATAATAATAAATAAATAAAATAAAAAAATAAAAAGGAGTGTCTTTGGATCCTGAGAAGGCTGAGTCACCGTGTTATTTATTCTGGCTACCAGCCTCTATGACTCCACCTTTTCTTCTTTTAGAGAATGTTTATCTTTAGGGCGCTTAATAATTTTGACTTGAGGAGGCACTGATATTAAACAAGGAGACTGCCTCAGAATGTCGCAAGGTATTTCAGTTTGTTTATAATGTGGGACCGGCAGGCAAAGGGTGGACCCGAAAGGATTATGCCTCTTGGCTTCCATTTGAAAAAGACTCTGACATTTACCCACTGTTCTTTTACCCAATAAGGTTTGGAATATGTTGCAATTCAAGGTCAGGTCTAATGTTTCTTGCAGAAAGTCCAATGGCCCAGCTTTGGCAGCACGAATAGGGGGATTGGCAGGGTCACAAAGCAGAAGCAAGGCATGGGGAGCTAGGTGATCGGGAAAAACTTGGAGGGTGTTTTGCCTGGGAGAGTGTGGTTACTACTTGGAGACTGCAGGGCTTTTAACCATGCACAGATGCGGCCAGGCAGCATCGAGTGCAAAAGCATCAGGCACTTCCTTCGAGCTGGAATCGAACCAGTGACCTAAGGATATCCACAAATGTCTGTACAGTCTACAGTCCTCCACTCTTCCAGCTGAGCTATCGAAGGGTGCATGCTGCCAAAGCTGGATCATTGGACTTTCTGCAAACAGAGGAAGCCACAACCCTGAATGCTTGAGGTCCAATATGTGTTGGGGTAGCTGGAATCCACCTTGGAAGAAAACCCTGCGCTGATCACCACTGCGGCCCTTTCCAGGTGGAGCAAATCCTCTGAGGGAGGATGCCTGGCATCTTTCGGGCGCCGATAGCCACCATCCACCAGAAGGAGCGCTCATCTGTGACAGCCTTCCTTTCCCTGAGCAGGCCCCTTTCTACAGGTGACAATGACAGCCCCTAGTGGCTTGAGAGAAATGGAAGTGAGTCAGCGAGGGCACAGGGATTGGCAAGGTAGTTGGGTGGGTCTAGTGGGGGAGAGGACACTGGAGGAGAAAAAGAGGAGAACCCTAATGGGTGCTGGATAGGCAGCTGACAGGCCCAGCCCAACCTCAGGGTCTGGTGCAGGTCCCTAATAGGCACAGTCTGGCCTCTCTCCTCCCTCCCCAACCACACACATGAGGCCCTCCTCCCCAGCTGCCCTGCCCTTCTCATGTCTATGCTCACATTTTGGCGTGTTGAGGTGCACTGGGAAGTGAGATGAGGAAATCTCTCCCAGGCTTGCAGATGCACACGTGAGATATCCTCTTCCGCAAACAGACCAAGAATTCCAATCAGAAGCTGCCGATTTCTGAAGTAAAGCAAAGTTCTGTGGGTTTCCTTGAAAAACAAGAAGCCAGGTAGAGGACAGAATTGTGTTTTGGACTCCTTATCCTGACCCCGCGTCTTTAACAAAACTTTCAGATCCCATCTCTTGTATGCCCACCACTCCAAGACCACGGAGACACCCACCCTGCAGCAGAACACCTAGAGGAGGCACAGGAAGCCACACCCAAGGGACCTAGCCTCCATTGAGTTTATGTCCACTTCCTGTCTTGTGGCAAGTGGGTATGTGTCTCCGAGAGTGAGTGTCAGATCCTCACAGACCTCCTGCTACTCTCTGCCATGGCACAGCTGGGAAGAGTGGGCACCAAGGCTTACCCTCACTTGTGACTGCCACCAAATCCTTTGTTGGCTCACCTCTGGTTTTTCCCCAAAGCACTAAACAAAGGTTCCAAGGGATCCGGTGACTCCATGCCCCATCAGGAATATATCCAGTGAAGGCCTGAGGTGCTACCTTTGGTCCCTCCTTGTTAGCTCGTCTCTGCCTTTGGTGTCATTGGAGGCTGGGGTCTCACTGTGGCTCCAGAGCCATAGAATAGTCCCAGAGCACTGGCGACACCAAAGACGAAGGAAAGGTTGACATAGTTGGGGTGACGTAGAGGAGAATAGGCAGTGGGGGGAGACCAGGAGCTGCTTTCCACATGAAAAAATGCACGTGTAGTATCCAGTTTGAAAGGTACAATTAAACAGCTCTTGAGGACTCAGCAGGTAGCGGATGGGGGTGAGCCAGTCCCAAGCAGGCTTCAGAAGGCCATGCTTTCCTGGGCCATTCAGTTTGGAGTGCTCTGTATGATAGGTTGCTTCTTTACATCAAACATCTGGAAGCTTTTCCAAGATCCTGCGATGAGACCAGCAGATGCTCATTGGCTTTCTTCTCTGCCATATACCCACCAAACCCACTCCAACTTCTCAGAGGTAAAGCTTCACTTGATTGATAAAGCCCAGTCCATTTCTGACTCCATTCTCTCTGACTGGGCCTCAGCACATTTTTCTTGGGATTAGGAGAAGGAAACTGTGCCTCTAGGTCCCAGAGCAAAAGCTCCAAACTGCTCAGACCCACCAGGCAGTGGCCTAAGGAGGCAAATTCATGTTCCTCTGTAAAATGACAGCTGCCACTCAAGCTCTATTTCTGCTTTCTGCCATGGACCTCATAGCCCCTAACTCTCGGGGATCACTGAAGCTGTTTTGGAGCCCACTTCTTTTGTACTCCCTTTCCCTTGCCCTCTCAAGTGGCAGAGCACTTGATGCAGGTGTTTTTGCGGACTTTGAACTGAGCATTAGACATCCTTACCTTTCCAGCAATAGCCAAACTTGGCTGTAGCAACATATAAAGCTGTGAAGGCTCAGGAAAGGTGAAGCTTGAGGGATTTGGGACAGGGTGATGGGTGGGCAGTTTGTAAATACAAGTGGAAAGGCAAAGGATGATGGGCACACAAATGCGGGTTTGGCTGGGACACAAGGCAAGGGGTACTCTTTTGCACTGAAGACTATGAGTCCTGAGTCCCTGTTCAGGAAGAATGAGTAGGCTCCCAGGGGTGTTTACTCAGGAAAGGCAGGATTTTGCTGGGTTTTCCCTGGGAAAGTGTAGTTATGACTTGAAGTCTGCAAGATCTTCAGGCAGCCTTATGTGCAAAAGCAGAGCTGGAATCAAACCAGTGACCTAAGGATGTCCACAGACACCTCTGCAGTCCACAGTCCTCTGCTCTACCAGCTGAGCTATCAAAGGGAACACACTGCTGAGGCTGAGTCATTGGGCTTTCTGCAAATGGAGGAAGCCAAGTTCCGGAAATGCTGGTGATCCGGTACTCGTTGAGTTAATTGGAACCCGACTTGAAAGAGAACCCTGCGGGGGTCTCCACCACGATCCTTTCTCAGTAGAGCGAATCCTCTGGGCGAGGGTGCCTGGCATCTCTCAGGCACTGATAGCCACGATCCACTAGGAGGAGCTCTCACCTGTGGCTTTCTTTTCCCTGTGCATTGCTTTTTCTACATGTGACGACGACAGTCATTAATGGCCAGAGGGAAAATGAGGTAGACGGCGAGGTCAGAGGGGTTGGTGAGATTAATGGGTGGGTCCAGTGGAGGAGGGGTCACTGGAGGAGGAAAGGGTACTGCATGGGTGTGATGTAAGCAGCTTCCAACCCCAGCCCAGTGTCAGGGTCTGGTGGAAGACCCTAAAGGGGCACTGCCCTATCAGCCTGGCCTCTACTTCCCACCACCCCAAACACACTCCTCTCGATGTGGTTGGCCCTTCTACCCACTTTTTTTTTTGGCATATTGAGGCATAATGGGAAGACAGGGAGGGAACACAGGAGGATAAGTGAAAGCTGGACAGGGTGGCTCCCGCTGCAATCACAGCACTTGAGCAGGGCTGAGGCAGGACGGGCGCCTGAGCCCAGGAGTTCGAGATCAGCCTGGGCAAATAGGGAGAAGCAGTCTCTACAAAATAAAACTCTATAAAGTTATCTGGGTGTGGTGGCCTGCACCTCTGAGCCTAGCCACTCAGGAGGCTGAGGTGGGAGGATCATTTGACCCCAGGAGTTCAAGGCTGCAGTGAGCTGTGATTTTGCCACTGCACTCCAGCCTGGGTGACAGAAACCATATTTAAAAAAAAAAAAAAAGATAGGTGGGGAGAGACCAGGTCCAGGGGCTCAAAGATCACCATGTGACACTCACTACCTCTAACCTCAAGGGCCAGCCTAAAAGCTTCGATCCACCTCTCTGCAAACTGATCAAGAAGAATTCTTTGCCAGAGGCTGCTGCTTTCTGAAGTAGGGGCTCCTGGAAAGGGAAAGGGGTCAATAGAGGACACAAGGTGACCTTTGGACCCCTTACCTAGGCCCCAAATTGTTGCCAAAGTTTCAGATCCTATATGGTGTGTGTCCTCTATCCCAAGATCACTCGTCACCCACACAAACAGTGAAACAGGTACCAGTGGTACAGCAAGCCGAACCCAAAGGATCCACCTTTTACTGAGTTTATAGGGGAAAAGTCAGAGTCAGGGATCACCCACACTTGCTGATGACTGAACACGACTCAATGGCTCACCTTTGCTTTTCTCTTCAAAGCACCAAGCCTAGGTTCCGAAAAACCTGGTACCATCAAATCTCGTCATGGACATATCCAGTATAGACCAGAGGTTCTACTTCGGTCTCAGTTTGCTGATCTCTGCAGTAATGTCATTCGAAGCTGGGATCTCTCTGTGGCTGCAGAGCTACAGAATGTTGCTGGGGCCCTGGTGGGTCCACAGCTCCACCCCTTTCCATTAGCAGTGGGAAGCTGGAAAGGCTGACACAGCAGAGAAGAGAAGTGGAGGTGGGGAACAGGTTGTAGGTGGAGAACAGGAGCTGCTTTCTAGGAGAAGAAGACAAGTGTAGTCTCCAGTTTGAGACACAGAGTGAAAAAGCAGTTATGCCCATTGGGTAGGTGAGAATGGCTACTGGGTTCCTAGAAGCCCTCTGAGAACCAAATTTCCACCTCTGTTTTGCTTGGAGTGCTCTCTATGATAACTTTCATCTGTACATCAAGTGTCTGGAGATTTTTTTTCCCAGAGCATAGGATGAGACCAGGGACACGCATTGTGGTTCCTCTCTGGCTCATACTTTGGTGAACCCACTTCATCTTCCCAGAGGTGAAGCCCCACTTGGTTGGTGAAAGTCAAGCCCATTTCCTGCTTCATACTCTCAGATTGTGCCTAGCAATCTTCCTCTTGTAGAAGCTGCAACCTTCCAACTGTGCCTCCAGAGCCCCCAGACAAAAGTTAGCCTGCTGCTCAGTTGCAGCAAGCCAGTGGCCTAAGGAGGTGAACTTGTACGCCTCTGCAGGGTGGCAGCTGCAGAGGCATACAAGTTTTCAGTTCTGCTCCCTGCCATGGACCCAACAGCCCCCAACTCTCCCAAGTCACTGAAGTTCTTTCCAAGTCTGCCCTTTTATGCTCTCTTTCCCTCTCCCACACCCTCACAACTAGCAAGATGCTTGGTGTAGGTGTTTTTGCAGACTTTGAACTGAGTGGAAGATATCTTTCTTCTTCCAGCAGGAGCCCAAAGGCTGCTGTAGCAACATTAAAGGGTGCGAAGGCTCAGGAAATGTGAGGTTTGGTGTATGTGGGAAGGGGGCATACTCTTGTTTTCAACCTGAAGGAAAACATTATGGAGCCAGTGGAAGCTCTGTTCATTAAGAAAATCTCAGGGTGGCAGCTCTTTCCCACAAATAGACAAAACAAAATAAAAATGAACATTTTCTGTCTGTATACATCTATATATAACAAGCAAGAGATAATGAGAGAAATAGAGAAATAGAGCGCGAGACAGAGACAGAGACAGAGAGACAGAGGCAGAGCATACACAGCACGTTTATTTTCTGAGGATGTCACAGTTGCCTCTGACCCTTTTCTCTTCCAGTAGGCTTGACCTTCTGGGACTTGATGGTGGACCCACTAGTTTGATAGATTGAGATATTTATCAACGGTGAGCACGGTGTTGCTGTGTGGCCCTTAGGACCCAGAGCAGTCTGTGAATAAAAGTGAAAGAGCTCTGGAAGGTGGGGGTGCAAACGGTGTGGTGGGGAGGGGCTGACTGGGTCACAAGCAGAAGCAAGGGGCGCTTTGTGCTGAAGAGTGCAGGTCCCTGGACTATGGGGAGAATGAGTGGGCTTGTGGGTGTGTTTCCTGGCCACAGTACAGGTGTGGAAAGCCAGGTGATCAGGACAGGTTTCTCTGGGTTTTGACTGGGAGAGTGTGGGCGGATACTAGTTGGAGACTGCAGGGCCTTTGACCAGGCACCAGGTGGCATTGCGTGCAAAAGTATCTGGCATTTCCTTCGAGCCGGAATCGAACCAGCGACCTAAGGATGTCCACAGATAACTATCCAATCTACAGTCCTCCGCTCTACCAGCTGAGCTATCGAAGGATGCACGCGTTAAGAGCCGGGTCATTGGACTTTCTGCAAATGGAAGAAGTCAAGTCCCTGAAACGCTGGAGGACCAACACACTTTGAGTTGATTGGAACACGCCCTAGAAGAGAACCCTGCGCCGGTCGCCGCCGCGCCCCTTTCGGGGAGGAGCAAATCCTCTGGTTGTGGTTTCCTCGCGTCCCGGGGCGCTGATAGCCAAGATCCAGGACTGGAGGCTCTCACCCGGGGCCTTCCACCACCTGTGCATTTCGCTGTTTACAAGTGAGGATGACAGCCCTCAGTGAAAGAAAATAAGCGGGTGAGAGGGCTCGGGCAGAGGGCTGGGCGAGGTGGGTGGGAGGATTCTCTGGGACAGAGCTTGCTGGAGGTGGAAACAAGAACCCGGGAAGATTCTGGGTGGGCGGTCACTGTCCGCAAACCAGCTTCAAGATCTACTGGAAGTCTTTGCATAAAACTCTGGCCTTCCTACTCCCTTCCCCGCCAACACACACATGCCCTTCCTCTCGACGTGCCCCCGCCTTTTTTCCCCACAGTGTCCTATGCTCACCTTTTGGCGCATTAACGTGTGCGGGAAGTGAGAGTGAGAACAAATGGGACTGGGTGAGAAGATCTCGCCCAGGGCTTGCAGATGCACTGTGATACCCTTCCTCCCCAGTGCCCCCCTGGAGCTTAGCTCCCCTCCTCTGCAACCCGACCAAAAAATTTTTTTTGCCCCCAGAAGCTGCCTCTTTCTGAAGTAGGGCAAGTATATTAGTCCGTTTTCACGCTGCTGATAAAGACATACCCAAGACTGGGATGAAAATGAGGTTTAACTGGACTCATATAAACTCTAAGCAAATTAGAAATAGAAGGGTCTTTTCTCAATCTGATAAAGGGTACCTATGAAAAACTTTCAGCTAACAATATACTTAATGATGGAAGACTGAATGTCTTCCCTGTAAGATTAGGACAAGCAAGGACCTCTGCTTTCAACACTACCATCAGCACTGTATGGAGATTCTTGAACACTGGGTAATGCAAAAAAATTAAAATGGACGTCATCCATGTTTAAATGAAGAAGTAAAACTGTTTTATTCCGAGAAAACATGAAAGTCTATGAAAAAAAATCCTGTGCAATCTACAGAAAGCTTCTATAATTGCTGTGGTTTGAATATTTGCGTTCCCTCCAAAATTCATGTTGAAACGCAGTCCCCAATCAGCAAGTAGTGAGAGGTGAGGCCTTTAGGAGGTGATTAAATTATTAGGGTTTCTAGTAAATGGTATTAAGACCTTATAAAAGGGCTGGAGGGAACTAGCTAGGCTCCTTTTGCCTTCCCATCCCTTCCACCATGTGAGAACACAGTGTTCATCCCCTTAGGAAAACACAGCCTTCAAGGCATCATTTTGGAAGTTGAGACCAAGCCCCCCACAGACATGGGCACAGCCCCCTGGCCAGGGGGTCCCTAGCAGCCAGGGTGGGCCGTAGCAGCCCACCCCGGCCCACCCTGGCTGCCGGTAGCAGCCCCCTGGCCCACCCTGGCTGCTAGGGACCGGCTATTTTGAAAATGTGGTGTAATATGATACTGGGAGCCATATCATAGGGAGATGATAATGTTATTCTCGTTTTTTTTTCATATTAGGCACAATAACACTAGCTCTAGTTACACCTCTGCGATATTGACAAAAATGTTATCTTCACTCCCGCTTGACATTAGAATTGAAAGCACAGGGGGTTTCATCCCTTGCAATGTTTAATTCAATACAATTTTTTTTGTGTGTGGACATTAGTGACCATATCAGAGCGTGGTGTACAGTTCTTGTCGTATTCAGAGTATTTCCATATGGGCAGTAACATCATCCTCTCCTTCCCTGGATATTAGGAACAATATCACAGGATGAGTGTACAGTCCCAGTCACATCGTGAGTAATATCATCGGTAATCCCCTAGTTATTAGGAACAATATCACTGGGGGCTTGTGCGCTTCCTGAGATATTTGGAGTAATATCCTCTTTGCTTTGGATATTAGAAACAATATTACAGTGGCGGTGTACACTTCCTGTGATATTCAGGGTATAATCATCCTCTCTCCCCAGGATGTTAGGAACTACATCACAGAAGCGTTGTACACCGCCTCTGATATTGGAACAATCACAGAGTGTACACTTGCTTTCACAATGAGAGTAACACCTACTTAGGACATGATGGATAATATCAGAAAATATACACACAGGGGTGTATACCCACTTTGATATTAGAAGTAATTTATATCTAATATACGAAAAATAATATCCTAGAATATACTCATAATGTGTACATTTATTGGGATATTACAATAAATATATATGATGTGTACCATATGTACATTTACTGTGATGTACATAAGTGTACACAATACATATGTACAATAGATGTACATAATCTGTACAATATGTACATTTATATGTACATAATGTGTACAATATATACATTTATTGTAATATCACAATGATATCATATATGTAATCACAATAATATGTATATAATATGTAATGTCACAGTAAATGTACAGATTGTACACATTATGTACATGTAATTTATTTTGGTATTACAATAGGGAAACGTGTACATAATGTACATATTATGTACATGTCTACTATATATACACATGTACATATGTGTGCACATTATGTACATTATATACAGATGTGCAATGTATACATGTGTACATAATGTGCACATTATGTACAGATGTACAATATGTAGACGTAAACGTAATGTGCACATTATGTTCACATATACATAATGTACACATTATGTACATATGTCCTATATATACACGTGTACATAATGTGCACATTATGTAGAGATGTACAATATGTACACATTTACATAATGTTTACATTATGTACAGATGTACAGTATGTACACATTTACATGTTTACATTATGTACAGAGGTACAGTATGTACACATTTACATAATGTTTACATTATGTACAGATGTACAGTATGTACACATGTACATATAGGTGCACATTATGTATATATGTACAATATGTATGCATGTACATATGGGTGCACATTATGTACGTAGACACAGCCCCCAGCCCAGTGAGCAAGAGAACGCTGCATTGCCCTTGTTGCCAGCAGGGTGCATGTTGCCACTACAGCATGAGCAAGAGGGCCCTGCAGTGGTGTGACACCAGGAGGGTGCACCCAAGCCCGCCTTTTCAGATTCCTGAGGCTCCACCGCTGATGTGCATCGCGTCACAGCGCCGCCCTTTGTCGCGTCACAGCGGTCTGCAGAGTTGCGTTCTCCTTAGTATAGACCTGGGGGGGCACTTCGAGGGTGGAGCTGCGTCCTCTTCAGCACAGACCCTGGGGCTTGGGTCTTGCTGTTAGAGGGCCTTGCAGTGGCCCTAGTCGCCAGAAGAGGGCGGGGGCACATCATCGGGAGCAAGAGGGCCCTGCACTGCCCGGCCGCCAGCAGGGGGCGCCCGAGCCCGCCTTTTCAGATGGCGTCAGGGTACCGGCGTGCACTGCCTCTCGGCTGCCTGCCGAGTTTCCTTGTCCTCACTGCACACCTGGGGGGCACTGCCAGAGCGGAGCTGTGTTGTCCACAGCGTAGACCTAGCGCGCACAGCCTCACTTTGGGACAACTCTGGGCTGCGTCCACAGTGAGTAAAATCCTTCCTGTTTGCAGCCTGACTGCTTAGGGTCAGAGATTAGTAAGAACTCGGTGTGGAAACCTGGACACCAAAAGCCCCTCTGAATCCTGCGCGCCAAGGTTCTCCCGAGCCAAGGTCACGCGGCTGCAGTGCGAGGTGCACACCACAGCCTCAGAACACAAATAGAGCGTTCCTAAGGCAGATATGACATCAGAAATGCGAATACAACACCCGCGGTGCTCATGTAGAAAACAGCTGTGACGCTAATGCAAGGCCTCAGCCCACAATGTTACTATAAAATCCGCACTGCTCATGGGGCCAGGCGATACAGCAGTTTGAATCCTCGACACTGACACCTCAGTGCAAACGCAGAAACTAACGTATCGTTAGGGCTTAGGGTGAGGATTAGCGCTAGGGGTTAGGGTTAGAGTTGGGGGTTACCGGTTAGGCGTTAGGATTTAGGGGTTAGAAGAATTTTAGGCAAAATAAACAGTTTACTTAAGCAAGGGAATGATTCGTGAATCACACCTGAAGCACCAGAATGGAAAACAGGGCTCGGGGCTTCGAGCTCTTAGTGGTGGCAGCTAAGTGAGGCTTCTCCTTGGCTCCAGCTAGGCAACTGCCTGTTGTGGGGATGGTTCCCTCAGCGTCCCTCGTCATACAGCCAACTGGCGGCTGGGCTTATTGTCATTGACTGGTTGGTTTGCTAATGTTTTTAAGTCAGTTTTAATGCTTCCAATTCGGTTTCCCTTTGCTTTGCAAGACCTCAGGCTAACGGCTTCCTCCTGTTTTGCTTTAACATGTCAAAACCATAATTCATTGTCATTTTACTTTACTGGCATTAATAGAAGTAAATTCACAGTTTTGTTGTTATTCAGAAAGTCAGTTTAATTGGCAACCTATTTGTGATGGTGCATAAAATATGTCTGTTAATCATTAGCATCTTAGATTAGATGAAATATATTTAACTCTATTAAGCTTTGTTATTAAACCATAACAGGAGTTGTTTTTTTTTTTCTCCTAGGCATTAGCCATTTAAAATACACTCAAACATCTCCTAATGACGTGAATTCTCTCTGAGAAATTTGTCCTTGGTGATTTCATCCTTGTCCGAACACCATAGAATGTCCTTTTAAATCCTAGATGGTGTAGCCCACTCCACACATTAGTTATATGGTATAGCCTATTGCTCCCATGCTACAAACCTGTACAGCACGTCTCTGTACTGAATGCTGCAGTCAACTGTCACACCATGGTGACTGTGGATTGTGATCCCAAAATATCTGAGTCAGGTCTCAGTCAATTTAGAATGCTTATTTTGCCAAGGTTAAGGACATGCCCATGACATAGCCTTAGGAGGTCCTGACAACATGGGCCCGAGGTGGTCAGGGTAGAGCTTGCTTTTATACATTTTAGAGAGACAGGAGACACCAATCAATATGTGTAAGATGTACAGTTGTTTGGTTCAGTAAGATGGAACAACTGGAAGTAGGAAGTGGGGGTGCTTCTAGGTCAGAAGTAGATAAAACAAAAGGTTGCATTCTTTTGAATCCTTGTTCAGCCTTCCACTGAATACAATTTAGTCTGGTTCAGTGAATCTGCATTTTTACATATGCAATAGGGCAGAGGAATGGTGTGATCTTGGCCCAACGCAAACTCCGCCTCCCAGGTGCAAGCGATTGTCTTGCCTCAGCCTCCCGAGCAGCTGGGATTACAGGCATGCACCACCATGCCTGGGTAATTTTTGTATTTTTAGTAGAGATGGGCATCCACCATGCCCAGCCTACTATCAGTATATTTGCTGTGGTTGAGTATCTGTTCAGATATTTACCCAGTTTTAAAATCACGTATGTATTGTGTAAATATCTTCTCATGTCTGTCGTGTCTTTTTGTTCTGTGAATAAAGTTTTCACAGTAGAATATTTAGTTATATAAAGTCTGTTATCAATATTTTCATGAATTGGCATTTGATGTTGTGTGTTAAAACTCAACACCAAACCCAATGTCATCTAGATTTTCTTTTAGATTTTTTATAGTTTTGCATTTCATATTACAGTCTCTGGACTATTTTGAGTAGGTTTTTATTTTTCTCATTTTATGTATATATTCATTTCATTCTACATGGCTTCCAAAGTCTTCCATCACCATTTTTGGGAAGGATATGGCTACAGTGGGCTTCATTTTGGCTTGAGTTTCCAAAATTATTACATTGAATAACTGAATATTGAATTTTATAGGTATTTCAGGACGGTCAGGCAGGGCTGCATGTCTCCTGAGAAACTGAGCAAGAGTGTCTGTGCTGAGCTCTGGTGCCACCAGAGGGCGCTTGAACCCACCCTTGACCAATTTCCCTCTGAGGTACCAGGGCAGCACGATGGTCGTATCAACTGAGTCTTGTTCACTGGTGAGTAAAAAGCTTCCTTTCCACAGCCCTGAGTGCAAAGAAGAGAGTCTTTAGAGTACTCAGCAAAGGAAGAAATTAATCTAGAAAAATGAAATCCCCAAATCCCACCATTACGGCTACACCCTGATATCATTGTCAACACCCAGACACAGTGGCTGCTAAGATATGTTCTCACAGTGGCCTCTAATATAATAATCACATCGTGCCCTAACATTACTATGATATCCATACCGTGCCCTAACACCAATATAATATCTACACCATATTCTAACGCTAACCTGATATCCACATTGTTGCTTCTAATACTAATGTAATAGTACCCACATGGTTCCCTGATGTTAATGTAATATCTGCACTGTTCTCCAACACCAATATAATATGTACACCATGCCCTAACACTAATGTCCACACTGTGCCTTAACACTAATGTATCCACACAGCAGCCTCTAATACTAATAAGTATAATAATATCTACTAAGTGGAGTCTGTTGACATTGAGGCTTTTATAAGTGTTCACAGCTTTGGATGAAGCATAGCCTCTACAGTGAATTTTGGTGATATCTCTGCTTTTCTGGCATAGTATTGATATGGTTGTTTTAAAAAGTAATTTACTTTTTAATAACGTCATACTTCTAGGAAACTTCCAGTCGCAGTGCAAAATATAACCTGTTTCTTTTCTTAGAGTCCCCACCAGTTATTGCTGTACCAGATTTACAGCGTCCCACAAAATACTCCGGTATATTTTACCCAAAGCATGGAAACTCTCCTAGGTTACCACCACATAACCCCTAGATCAGGAAATCAGCATGGTTCCTACGTGTTAATTCAGTTCCCAAATTCATTTCATTTTTACCTCCTGCCCCGCTTGGGAGTATAACGTGTTTTATCATTTTGATCCAGTTTTCCTGACACTGTTCCCAAGACTTTCCTGCATATTTATGATCTTGACACATTTAAAGAGCATACAAGTTTTTGTTTGAACACCTGTTTTCGTGTCTTTGGGGCATATAGCTAGGAATGGAATCACTGAGTCATATGGTAAATCTACTTGCAACCATTTGAAGAAACTTCAAATTAGTTCCCAGGGCTCATCCCTCACTTCTCTCACATTCACAGAGAAGGCTTCCCTGATTACCTCATCCACTACCACCACCGCAACCCTGCTCATGCTAGTGTGCCTTACACCCACATCTGATTTTGCTTTCCTTTCATTTCATTTTCTTTCTCCTTTCCTTTCCTGCCTTGCCTTGCCTTTCTCCTTTCCTTTCCTTTTTCCTTTTCCTTTTTTTCTTGAGACAGTCTTGCTGTGTTCCCCAGGCTGGAGTGCAGTTGTGCAATCTCAGCTCACTGCAACCTCTGCCTCCCAAGTTTAAGCAGTCCTCCCACCTCAGCCTTCTGAGGAGCTAGAATTACAGGCAGGTGCCACCATTTTTGTACTTTTAGTAAAAATGGGGTTTCACCATGTTGGCCAGGCTGATCTTGAACTCCTAACCTCAAGTGATCCACTCACCTCAGCCTCCCAAGGTGCTGAGATTACAGGCGTGAGCCACCGCACCTGGCTGCACCTGCTTTAGTTTTTATTCTTCATAGCGCTTTCCACCTGATGTGCTGTCTGTGTTACTGGTTTGTTTGTGGATTGCCTGTCTCTCTCCCCATCATTAGAATGATGGGTTCATTCAGATGGCAGAAACTTTGTTTCTTTCATAGCTGTTTCCCCAAAGCCTAGAACCCTGATGGGGATATGATAACCAGGCAGTAGTTATTAGTGGAGTGAATTAATGTAAGAATGAATGAATGTGTCATCTGAGTCTAGATTACAGAGAAAAAAAATGAATGAATGAATGGCCAGGTGCGGTGGCTCATGCCTGTCGTCCCAGCACTTTTGGAGGCTGAGGCAGGCAGATTGCTTGAAGTCTGGAGTTCGAGACCAGCCTGGCCAACATGGTGAAACTCCATCTCTACTAAAAATACAAAAATTAGCCAGGCATGGTAGTGCACCAGTAATCCTAGCTACACGGGAGGCTGAGGCAGGAGAATTGATTGAACCCAGGAGGTGGAGGTTGGAGTGAGTTGAGATCATGCCAGTGCACTCCAGCATGGATAAAAGAGCAAGAGTCTGTCTCAAAAATAAATAAAAATAATTTTAAAAAAGAATGCATGAAAGACAAGAAGGACTAGATAGAAGGAATAAGTGATGGTAATCAATAGTACAAAAGGGAAATCATAGTGAATGAGAGTTTATTTTTAAATTTCAAGATAGCTAGAAGACAAGGATTGTCGTGTACTCAATACAAAAGATAAATATTTGAGGTGATGACTATCTCAGTTACCCTGATATGATCATTACATACTGTCTACATCGGGGGTCTCCACACCCCCTGGCCACAAATCAGTACCAGTCTGAGACCTGTTAGGAACCGTACAGGCAGCACAGCAGGTGAACAGCAGGCAGGCATGTGAGGCTTCATCTGTGTTTACAGCCACTCCTTATTGTTCGCATCACCACTTAAGCTCCACCTCTAGATCAGTGGCAGTTAGATTCTCATAGGAGCGCAAACCCTACTGTAGAGAGCACATGCGAGGGATCTCAGCTGCATGCTGCTTCTTCTTCTTCTGCTTCTGCTTCTTCCTCTTCTTTTTTTGAGATGCAGTCTCGCTCTGTGCCAGGCTGAAGTAGAGTGGTGCATTTTTGGCTCACTGCAATCTCCGCTTTTCAGGTTGAAGCCATTCTCCTGCCTCAGTCTCCTGAGTGGCTGGGATTACAGACACATACCACCACGCATGGCTAAGTTTTGTATTCTTTTAGTAGAGACAGGGTTTCACCATGTTGGCCAGGCTGGTATCAAACTCCTGACCTCATGATCCCCCCGCGTTGGCCTCCCAAAGTGCTGGGATTACAGGCATGAGCCACCATGCCCTGCAGCTGCATGCTTCTGATGAAAATCTAATGCCCGGTGATCTATCACAGTCTCCCATTGTCCCCAAAGGGACCATCTAGTTTCAGCAAAACTAGCTGAGGCTCTCACTGATTCCACATTATGGTGAGTTGTGTAAGTATTTCATTATATTTTACCATGTAATACTAATAGAAGCAGGCCAGGCACAATGGCTCATGCCTATCATCCCAGCACTTTGGGAGGGTGAGGCAGGCAGATAACCTGAGGTCAGGAGTTCAAGACCAGCCTGGCCAACATGGTGAAACATGACTCTACTAAAAATACTAAAAAATCAGCCAGGTGTGGTGGCAGGCACCTGTAATCCCAGCTACTTGGGTGGCTGAGGCAGGAGAATTGCTTGAATCCAGCAGGCAGAGGTTTCAGTGAGCCAAGATCATGCCATTCCACTCCAGCCTGGGTGACAAGAGCAAAACTCCATCTCAATAAACAATAATAATAATAATAATAATAGAAGTATAGTGCACAATAAATGTAATGTGCTTGAATCATCCTGAAACCAACGCCCTGCCCCCAGGTCCATGGAGAAGTTGTCTTCTACAAAACCGATCCCTGGTGCCAAAGAGGTTGGGGACCACTGCTCTACAGATCTCAAAATATCACCTGTGCCCCTCAAATAGGTACAACTATTACATATCAATAAAAACTAAAATAAATCAATTAAAATTTAAAATAAAAATAAGTAGGATTGAAAAGTTACCACTGGATCATCGAATAGGGAAATGAATGGTGTTCTCATTAAAGGTGGTCTCAGTGGAGAAAGAGAACAGAAGTTGGACTCAAATGGATACAGAGAGCAAGTAGGAGACAGAGTAGCTTGGGAAGTGCAGGTAATTCCTCCAGGAAGCATGCTGGGAAGGGGGGAAGTGAGGCTGGTAAGGATGCAGGGGATGCTGGCTTCGGAGTGAGTGACTTTGAAGCTGAGCATGTGCCCAGGGGACAGACATGGGGAGCGACACCTCACCCTGTTGAACAGTTGTGCCCCAACCTGCTCCTGCCTGGGCTCCCCACTTTCACCCTGTAGATTCAGACTCAGGACACTGTTCCTTTTGTGGCCACAGGGCATGAATCTCTCAGGGGCCCAAAGCAGCAGCTGAGCCTCGCCCGGGCTGTGTACAGAAAGGCAGCTGTGTACCTGCTGGATGACACCCTGGGGGGTTTGGATGCCGTCACTCAGCACCTCTTTAATCAGGTCATCAGGCCTGGTGGGCTACTCCAGGAAACAGTAAGTTTGGAAACATGTAGGCAGAGGTTGCTCTTAGCATAAGGTCCTAACCCAAGTTTCTCTCACCGCCCCCTTCCACTTGAGTCCAATTTTCCTCTTTATTGGTCAGCTTTTGCTGGATGATGCCACATGATAAACAACCCCTCAGATTCTACCAGCTTACAACAACAGCTGTTTCTTGCTTATGCATCTGTGGCTTAACTACTACAGCTCTGCCTTGGATGATTGTCCTGGGTCAGATGGACTCCTTGTCTTCTTGAGGTAGGCTGAAGGAGTCCCCTCTGTTTCTCTGTTTGGAAATGCTATTTTCAAGAAAGATAGCAGGAGCACAAGAGGAGGAGCTCTCCCCACTCTGAGTCCAGGGACAATACTCCCACCCCTACCCCCTGCTCCAGGAGGCTGGCCAAGCACATGGTGTATAACTTTTCTTACTTTCTTTCCCCTTCCCTTCATTCCTCTTTCCCTTCCTTTCTCTCCCTCTTTTTCTCTCTCCCTCTCTCCTCCCTCCCTCCCTCCCTTCCTTTCTTTTTGATGGAATCTTTCTCCATCACGTAGGATGGAATGCAGTGGTGCAATTTCAGCTCACTGCAACCTCCACCTCTTAGTTTCAAGTGATTCTCATGCCTCAGTTTCCCAAGTAGCTGTGACTACAGATGTGTGCCACCATACCAAGCTCATTTTAGTATTTTTAGTAGATACAGGGCTTAGCCATGGTGACCTAGCTGGTCTTGAACTCCTGGCCTCAAGTGATCCACCTGCCTTGGCCTCCCAAAGTGCTGGGATTACAGGCATGAGCCACAGAATGTGGCCACATGTGTGTCAACTTCTAACCCTTCCCTGCCCAGACAGAGACTCTTGTGACCCACGCACTCCACATCCTGCCCCAGGCTGATTGGGTCGTGGTGCTGGCAGATGGGGCCATTGTAGAGATGCGTTCCAACTAGGAGATTCTTCACAGGAAGGGGGCCCTCATGAGTCTTCTGGATCAAGCCAAACAGCTAGGAGATAGAGGAGAAGGAGATACTAGGTGGGCTCTGCTGATTCTCTGTGCCTGGCTCTTGCCAACCTTGGGGAAAAAGACTCAAAGGGTCCTACTGGCAAGAGTGGATTGCTCTGGTCACACCCTCCCTGCAAGCTTATGCCCAGAAGCAGACAGCTCTCCAATAGGTCACCTCTCTCCAAGAAGAGCCAATAAGACCATCTATGAGCCAGGGGCTGTGCTAAGTACTTCTGTAAAAAATACACTATTTGCATTTGATTCTCACTGTACCCTCAGAGGCATGTGAAATTACTGCTATCACTTTACAGATGAGCAAAGAGAGTTAAATCAGTTGCCCAAGGTCACCAGATTAGAACTTGAGCATGTCCAACTCCAGAGTCTATGCTTGCAGTTGCTATGGAGACAGCACAAGAAGGTTTTGGTGCCTAGAAAGCTACAACATGCCAGCTAGAGTTTCAAATAATCCAAAGAACACAAAGTGTGCTGGATACATGACAAGGTTTTGGAAATAAAATTGCAAAGCCAAGCTCACCCACAAGGACTGAAAAGTAGCAACTCATAGCACATCACATATATTAGCTCACTGAATCAACTTATGCGCCTGTGAGGCTGGTACTTGAATCATTTCCATTTCACAGATGAGGAAACTGAGGCCCAAAAGTTAAGAAACTAGTACCAGGTTACATGGCTTACAAGTGGCAGCACTGGGATTTGCACGCAAGCAACTTGATTCCAGAGAATGTGTTTTTTAATCACTAGGCTTTTTACTACCCCTGCATGACAAAGCAAAGACTCACACCCAGGTCTCCCTCAATGTCAGACATTGTTTCTCCTGAGAACATCTGCTTAGCATTGGCCCACCCTGGCTAAAAACACTAAGTGTTGATTCACAGTGTCCCATTCCTGAAGCTTGAAGCTAGAACTTGCCTGTTTGTATTGGTCGGGTTTTGCTGCAATGATGCTGTGTAACAAATAGCGCCCCCCAACTCTCAGCAGCTTACACTAGTGGTTATTTCTTGCTTACAGGCCTGTGGTTAAACTTCTATAGCTCTGCCTTCAGTTATTGGCCATATCTGGGGGATAGTGGTGGGGAGGTGTCCTTCCTGGGAGAGATGGTACCTGAGAGTTGGTGGGAGTTAGCCAGAAAAGAGCACTCCAGACATAAGGAACTGCTTGAGCAAGGCTGTCAGGAGAAACAGAGATAACGTTATACAGTGTTCACTGCTGTTTTTCCAACCTCAAGTTCACAGCAGGTGCTCAATTATATTCACTGATTGAAAAAATGAATGAGTGAGTGAATAGCCTGAATGATGTTCCTGGAAGAACTCAGAGTTGGGTGTTGAGGTTGCTGGAGAGGTGGCAGGAGGCAGGACAGGGAAAATGGATGCTCAGAGCAGTTAAGGCCACATGGTCAATGGGTGTCAAAGTCAGTATCTGTACCATGTTATGTGACAGGACTCTCTTGACCTTTTATCAGATTGTGAAAACAATCTGATAAAAAGAGATGACAAGGTAAAAATTTAAAGTGATATACTGAAAGAAATCAGCATGAGGCAGTTTAGTTGGGAAGGCCTAAGCCTTAGATTTTTGGATATGGACTGATTCAAAAGAAATATGCAACTATGCTTTGACCCCAGATTCCTCAAACATATTGTTGAGAGTAATTGATTTTCACTCGTTTCCCTTTAATATGGCTCCTAGTCCTTGCACTTTACTATAAATGTCTTTCCTGAGCTTATCAGTGACTTCTCTCTTGCCAAATTTAGAGAACTTTTTTTTTCAGTCTGCCTATTGCCCAATCATTCAATTATATTTTAGAAGGGTTATCTTATATTTCTCTGATATTACTTTTAGTGTTATAAATATTCCAAAGGTAATATGTGTTATTTGCAGTGAAATAGAACATACAGATTTGATGATTTGTGATAATCCAGGCTAAGGTGTTAGTAGAATTTTTCCTGGCTTTTAAGTACATTTTTATATGTTGTATATGTATTCTAAATAAAGTCAATTGAGGACAGAGACAGGAATCATTATTACATTAATACTCAGATGTCAGTGGCTTTTGCTCCACATGCTTGCAGATGGCATTAGCCACTTCTGCGATGTTTCCCAAGTATTTCTGGGGATCTCTGGAGGTGTATCTTGTATACTTATAAACAAGTCTTATCTTAAAGGTACTCTTATTGCTTTGTCAAATATCTACCTCCACCAGACATCATAGACACTACTCAACACCAGCACTAACTCTCTAGCGCCCCTTAATTGTAAAGGCAAGGTTGATCTCTCAAAGTAAAAAGGCGGGGAAAAGATATACCAGCAAAATTAAAAGAATGTCATGTTAGTTATATTTGTATCAGGTAACACTGACAACCAAAAAGCATTACTGAAGATAAAGAGATTATTACCTAATAATTAAAAAGTTCATTTCACCAGTATTTAAACCTTGTTTCCTTCTATCACATTTCCATTCTAAGATGTACATTTTTTTCACATTTTAATATATCTGAAGTCAGAAAGCATCTTATAGTCAGGTAAGCAGCAAAAGTAATATGATCATCATTGCTTGAACATTTACATCAAAACTTGTAGAATGGGTGTTAGAGGCATGGAAGAAAATAGTGGTGTACTCTTTTTTTTTTTTTTTTTTGAGACGGAGTTTCACTCATTTTACCCAGGCTGGAGTGCAATGGCGCGATCTCGGCTCACCGCAACCTCCGCCTCCTGGGTTCAGGCAATTCTCCTGCCTCAGCCTCCTGAGTAGCTGAGATTACAGGCACGCGCCACCATGTCCAGCTAATGTTTTGTATCTTTAGTAGGGACGGGGTTTCACCTTGTTGACCAGGATGGTCTTGATCTCTTGACCTCGTGATCCACCCGCCTCGGCCTCCCAAAGTACTGGGATTACAGGCGTGAGCCACCGCGCCTGGCGTGGTGTACTCTTAATAAAGGCTGAACAACAGTTGATGATACTGGAAACAGTACTGTATGAAGAAGGGTGGACATGGATGACTCAGTCAAAAAATGACTCAAGTAAGTCAAACTGAATTCAAGGAAGGTTGAGGAATAATTTAGCCAATTCACTTTTCCCTAGTTTGATTGAGGAATAATTTACATGCAATAAAATTTACCTATTTTAAGTGTAACATTTAGTAAGCTTTGGAATTTACACACAGTCACGTATCCATGACCATGATCAAGATATAGATCATTACCAGAAGTTCCTCATGGCCCTTTGCAGTGAGTGCCTTCCTCCAATTCCCAGTTCTAGGCAACCATCTATCTAGTTTCAGTCACTATGGTTTTACCTTTTCCAGAATTTAGTATTAATGAAATAATACAGTATATAGTCTTTTGTGTTTGTCACAATCTTCCATTTGTTTGGGTAATTACCTAGATTGCTGTGTTGTATTGTAAGTACATGTCTATGAGACAGTGTCAAATTACTTTCTATATGGTGTGATATATGGATCAAGATTAGCTTTTTAAAAATATGGATTTACAATTATCCCAGCAGTATTTGTAAAAACACTATTCTTTCTCCATTTCATTATATTAAAATTTTGGGGTCTACATCTGGACTGTCTCTGATTTATCTGTCTGCATTTTTTTTTATCAGCAACACACCATCTTAATTACTGTACTATTGAAATTGGGTATTGTGAATTCTTCAACATTGCTATTATTATTCTTTCTCGAAATTCTTTTGGCGGGTCTTAATCTATTGTCTTTCCATCTAATTTTGGAGTCAGCTGACACATTTCTACAAAAATTTTGCTCAGATATTGATTGGAGAGAACCAATATCTTAACAATATTGAGTTCACCAATCCATGAACACAGTATATCTTTCTGTTTATTTAGTTATCTGTGATATTTTCTGATAACGTTTTGCAGTTTTTAGCATACAGATTTTGTACATGTTTTGATAGATTTATACTTAAGTGTTTCATATTTTGGTGCTATTGTAAATTGTGATTCATGTTAAAATTTGACTTCCAATTGCTCATACTAATTATGAACATACTAATTATGAACAATTAGAAATCAAATTTTATAGTATATAAAGCTACAATTAATTTTATAGAACAGAATTTTATAGTATAGTATATAGAACTACAATTAATTTTTGTATATTGACCTTACATCCTAAAACTTTGCTAAACTCACCAACTAGTTTCATTAATTTTTTGAAGAGTCTTTGGTATTTTCCAAGTACAAAGCATGTCATCTATAAAGATAATGTTTTATTTCTTCATTTTCCAGATTATTTATTGAATGATTGACCTCATTATATAAGGTGGAACCTTCAGTTCTTCAGTATAATTATAAATTCTGGTGACAGTGGAAATGCCTGTCTTGTTTCTGACATTAAGAGGAAAGCATTTGATTTTTTTTATCATTAGATATGATGTTCGATGTAGGGTTTTTTGAGATGCCCTTTATTAGGTTGAAGAAGTTTTCTTCTGTTCTAAGGTGGATGAGAATCCAATGTTTTAGTCTTCCTTTTTGATAAACTTCACAAACTAGACATTATTATTTGTAGGACTTTTAGAGAAATTTTTTTCCTTTTTTTTTAATTGCAGTTTAGGTTTTGGGGTACATGTGAAGAACATGCAAGATTGTTGCGTAGGTACACACATGGCAGTGTGATTTGCTGCCTTCCTCCCCATCACCTATATCTGGCATTTCTCCCCATACTATCCCTCCCCAACTCCCCACCCCCCGCTGTCCCTCCCCTATTTGCCCTGACAGACCCCAGTGTGTGATACTCCCCTCCCTGTGTCCATGTGTTCTCATTGCTCAACACCCGCCTATAAGTGAGAACATATGGTGTTTGATTTTTTGTTCTTGTGTCAGTTTGCTGAGAATTATGTTTTCCAGGTTCATCCATGTCCCTGCAAAGGACACAAACTCATTGTTTTTTATGGCTGCATAGTATTCCATGGTGTGTATGTGCCACATTTTCTTTGTCCAGTCTATCACCAATGGGCATTTGGGTTGGTTCCAAGTCTTTGCTATTGTAAACAGTGCTGCAGTGAACATTCCTGTGCATGTGTCCTTATAGTAGAACGATTTAAAATCCTTTGGATATATACCTGGTAACGGGATTGCTGGATCAAATGGAATTTCTATTTCTAGGTCCTTGAGGAATTGCCACTGTCTTCCACAATGGTTGAACTAATTGCCACTCCTACAAACAGTGTAAAAGTGTTCCCATTTCTCCACATCCTCTCCAGCATCTGTTGTCTCCAGATTTTTTAATGATCACCATTCTAACTGGTGTGAGATGCTATCTCAATGTAGTTTCGATTTGCATTTCTCTAATGACCAGTGATGATGAGCATTTTTTCATATGTTTGTTGGCCTCACGTATGTCTTCTTTTGTAAAGTGTCTGTTCATATCCTTTGCCCACTTTTGAATGGACTTGTCTCTTTTCTTCTTGTAAATCTGTTTTAGTTCTTTGTAGATTCTGGATATCAGCCCTTTGTCAGATGGGTAGACTGCAAAAATATTTTCCCATTCTGTTGGTTGCCGATTCACTCTAATGATGGTTTCTTTTGCTGTGCAGAAGCTGTGGAGTTTGATTAGGTCCCGTTTGCCTATTTTGGCTTTTGTTGCCAATGTTTTTGGTGTTTCAGTCATGAAGTCCTTGCCTATGCCTACGTCCTGAATGGTTTTGCCTAGATTTTCTTTTAGGGTTTTTATGGTGTTAGGTGTTGTGTTTAAGTCCTTAATCCATCTGGAGTTAATTTTAGTGTAAGGTGTCAGGAATGAGTCCAGTTTCTGTTTTCTGCACATGGCTAGCCAGTTTTCCCAACACCATTTACAAAACAGGGACTCCTTTCCCCATTGCTTGTTTTTGTCAGATTTGTCAAAGATCGGATGGTTGCAGATGTGTTGTGTTGCCTCCGAGGCCTCTGTCCTGCTCCATTGGTCTATATCTCTGTTTTGGTACCAGTACCATGCTGTTTTGATTACTGTAGCCTTGTAGTATACTTTGAAGTCAGGTAGTGTGATGCCTCCCGCTTTGTTCTTTTTGCTTAGAATTGACTTGGCTATGCGAGCTCTCTTTTGGTTCCATATGAAGTTTAAGGTGGCTTTTCCAGTTCTGTGAAGAAGGTCACTGGTAGCTTGATGGGGATAGCATTGAATCTGTAAATTACTTTGGGCAGTATGGCCATTTTCACGATATTGATTCTTCCTAACCATGACCATAGAATGTTTCTCCATCTGTTTGTGTCCTCTCTTATTTTGTTGATCAGTGGTTTGTAGTTCTCCTTGAAGAGGTCCTTTACGTCCCCTGTTAGTTGTATTCCTAGGTATATTATTTTCTTTGTAGCAATTGTGAATGGCAGTTCGTTCTTGATTTGGCTCTCTTTAAGTCTGTTATTGGTGTATAGGAATGCTCGTGATTTTTGCACATTGATTTTGTATCCTGAGACTTTGTTGAAGTTG
Organism: Sapajus apella; assembly: GCF_009761245.1. Classification (NCBI taxonomy): domain Eukaryota; kingdom Metazoa; phylum Chordata; class Mammalia; order Primates; family Cebidae; genus Sapajus; species Sapajus apella. Next base: position 8,837,488 of record NW_022437062.1, read on the forward strand.
CTTATCAGTTTCAGGAGATTTTGGGCTGAGACGATGGAGTCTTCTAGATATACAATCATGTCATCTGCAAATAGAGACAATTTGACTCCCTCCTTTCCTATTTGAATACCCTTTATTTCTTTTTCTTGCCTGCTTGCTCTGGCTGGAACTTCCAATACTATATTGAATAGGAGTGGTGAGAGAGGGCACCTTGTCTAGTGCCAGATTTCAAAGGGAATGCTTCCAGTTTTTGCCCATTCAGTATGATATTGGCTGTTGGTTTGTCGTAAATAGCTTTTATTATTTTGAGATACATTCCATAAATACCTAGTTTATTCAGAGTTTTTAGCATAAAGGGCTGTTGAATTTTGTTAAAGGCCTACTCTGCATCAATTGAGATAATCATGTGATTTTTGTGTTTGGTCCTGTTTATGTGGTAAATTACGTTTGTAGACTTGTGTATGTTGAACCAGCCTTGCATCCCCGGGATGAAGCCTACTTGATCACGTTGGATAAGCTTTTTGATGTGCTGTTGCAATTGGTTTGCCAGTATTTTATTGAAGATTTTTGCACCTATGTTCATCATGGATATTGGCCTGAAGTTTCCTTTTCTTGCTGAGTCTCTGCCAGGTTTTGGTATCAGGATGATGTTGGTCTCATAAAATGATTTGGGAAGGATTTCCTCTTTTTGAATAGTTTGGGATAGTTTCAGAAGAAATGGTACCAGCTCCTCTTTATATGTCTGGTAGAATTCAGCTGTGAATCCATCTGGACCTGGACTTTTCTTGGGTGGTTACCTCTTAATTTCTGCCTCAACTTCAGATCTTGTTATTGGTCTCTTCAGGGTTTTGACTTCTTCCTGGTTTAGGCTTGGGAGGATGCAAGTGTCTAGGAATGTATCCATTTCTTCCAGGATTACTAGTTTATGTGCATAGAGTTGTTTGTAATAATCTCTGATGATGGTTTGAATTTCTGTGGAATCTGTGGTGATATCCCCTTTATCGTTTTTTATTTCATCTATTTCATTATTTTCTCTTTCCTTTTCTATTAATCTGGCTAGTGGTCTGTCTATTTTGTTGATGTTTTCGAGAAACCAACTCCTGGATTTATTGATTTTTTTGAAGGGTTTTTTGTGTCTCTATCTCCTTTGGTTCTGCTCTCATCTTAGTTATTTCTTGTTTTCTGCTAGGTTTTGAGTGTTTTTTTAATCTTGCTCCTCTAACTCTTTCAATTTTGATAATAGGGTGTCAATTTTAGATCTCTCCTTGCTTCTCATGTGGGCACTTATTGCTATATATTTTCCTCTAGAGACTGCTTTAAATGTGTCCCAGAGATTCTGGTATGATGTGTCTTCATTCTCCTTGGTTTCGAAGAACATCTTTATTTCTGCCTTCATTTCATTGTTTATCCAGTCAACATTCAAGAGCCAGTTGTTCAGTTTCCATGAAACTGTGCAGTTCTGAGTTGATTTCTGAATTCTGAGTTCTAACTTGATTGCCCTGTGATCTGAGAGACTGTTTGTTATGATTTCCATTCTTTTGCATTTGCTGAGGAGTGATTTACTTCCGATTATATGATCAATTTTAGAGTAGGTGCAATGTGGTGCTGAGAAGAATGTATATTCTGTGGATTTGGGGTGGAGTGTTCTGTAAATGTCTATTAGGTTTGCTTGGTCCAGGTCTGAGTTCAAGTTCTGGATATCCTTGTTAATTTTCTGTCTCGTTGATCTGTGTAATATTGACAATGGAGTGTTAAAGTCTCCCACTGTTATTGTGTGGGAGTCTAAGTCGCTTTGTAAGTCATTAAGAACTTGCCTTATGTATCTGGGTGCTCCTGTATTGGGTGCGTATATATTTAGGATCATTAGCTCTTCTTGTTGCATTGATCCTTTTACCATTATGTAATGTCCTTCTTTGTCTCTTTTGATCTTTGTTGGTTTAAAGGCTATTTTATCAGAGACAAGAATTGCAACTCCTGCTTTTTTTTGCTCTCCATTTGCTTGGTAAGTATTCCACCATCCCTTTATTTTGAGCCTTTGCGTATCCTTGCATGTGAGATGGGTTTCCTGGATACGGAACACTGATGGGTTTTGGCTTTTTATCCAATTTGCCAGTCTGTGTCTTTTGATTGGGGCATTTAGCCCATTTATATTTAGGGTTAATACTGTTATGTGTGAATTCGATCCTGCCATTTGATGCTAGCTGGCTGTTTTGCCTGTTAGTTGATGCAGTTTCTTCATTGTGTTGATGCTCTTTACCCTTTGGTATGTCTTTGGAGTGGCTGGTACTGGTTGTTCCTTTCTATGTTTAGTGCCTCTTTCAGGAGCTCTTGTAAAGCAGGCCTGGTGGTGATGAAATCTCTGAGTACTTGCTTGTTCACAAAGGATTTTATTTTTCCTTCACTTATGAAGCTTAGTTTGGCTGGATATGAAATTCTGGGTTGAAAGTTCTTTTCTTTAAGGATGTTGAATATTGGCCCCCACTCTCTTCTGGCTTGTAGAGTTTCTGCTGAGAGATCTGCTGTGAGTCTGATGGGCTTCCCTTCATGGGTAACCCAATCTTTCTCTCTGGCTGCCCTTAGCATTTTCTCCTTCATTTCAACCCTGGGGAATCTGACAATTATGTGCCTTCAGGTTGCTCTTCTTGAGGAATATCCTTGTGGTGTTCTCTGTATTTCCTAGACTTGAATATTGGCCTGCCTTGCTAGATTGGGGAAGTTTTCCTGGATAATATCCTGAAGAGTATTTTCCAGCTTGGATTCATTCTCTCCATCACATTCGGGTACACCTATCAAATGTAGATTAGGTCTTTTCACATAGTCCCCTATTTCTTGGAGACTTTGTTCATTCCTTTTTACCCTTTTTTCTCTAATCTTGCCTTCTCGTTTTATTTCATTGAGTTGATCTTCGACCTCTGATATCCTTTCTTCTGCTTGGTCAATTCGGCTGTTGAAACTTGTGTATGCTTCATGAAGTTCTCGTGTTGTGTTTTTCAGCTCCATCAATTCACTTATATTCCTCTCTAAATTGTTTATTCTCGTTAGCATTTCATCAAATCTTTTTTCAACGTTCTTAGTTTCTTTGCATTGGGTTAGAACATGTTCTTTTAGCTCACAGAACTTTCTTATTACCCACCTTCTGAAGCCTGATTCTGTCAATTCATCATACGCATCCTCCTTATCCAGCCTGTTCCCTTGTTGGTTAAGAGTTGTGATCCTTTGTAGAAAGAGAGGCATTCTCGTTTTGGGTGTTTTCATTCTTTTTGTGCTGGTTTCTTCTCCTCTTTGTGGATATATCCACCTGTCATCTTTGTAGTTGTTGACTTTCAGGTTGGGTCTCTGAGTGGATGTCCCATTTGTTGATGATGAAGTTATTTCTTTCTGTTTCTTAGTTTTCCTTCTAACAGTCTGGCCCCTTTGCTGTAGGACTGCTGAGGTCCACTCCAGGCCCTGCTTGCCTGGGGGTCACCTGCAGCAGCTGCAGAACAGTAAGGGTTGCTGCCAGTTTCTTCTTCTGCTATCTTTGTCCCAGAAGGATACTCGCCATATGTCTGCCTGAGCTCTCCTTTATGAGGTGACTCTTTGGATATACAAGGGTCAGGGAGTGCTTAAAGAGACAGTCTGTCCTTTATAGGAACTCAAGTGCTAGCTGTAATCTCCATTGTTAATTCAGAGCTGCTGGGCAGGTACATTTAAGTCTGCTGCAGCAGAACTCATAACCCCCCCTTTTTTTTTCCAGGTGCTCTGTCCCTAGGAGTTAGGGCTTTATTTATGAGTTTCTGTTGTGCTGCTGGCTTTTTTCAGGGCTGCCCTACCCAGCGAGGAGGCAGCCTAGTCACTGTCTGCCTTCAGAGGCTTTGCTGAGCTGCTGTGGGCTCTGCCCAGCTGACCTGTGAACTTCCCTGCAGTCCTGTTTATATGGGTGTAGTTAGAACTGCCTCGGTATTCGTGGCCCACTTCAATAATGGTGGACTCTCTCTGTAATGGTGGACTGCCTCAGCAAAGGTGGACTGCCTCAGGAATGGCAAACTACCTCCATAGTGATGGATTGCCTCAGCAATGGCCGATGCTTCTCCCCACACAAAGCTGGACTTTCCCGGGTTCAGCTGTGCTTGCTGTGAAACTCTCAATCCAGAGCATTTCCAATTGCTTTTTTTTTGTTGGAGTGGGACTAGCGAAGCCTGATCACCTGGCTCCCTGTCTCAGAGCCCTTTAAAAAAATTCTTTTTTTTTAGTTAACTGTCGACTGTCTCCCAGGTGTTCCAGTTGCCTGTTGAAAAGGCACTGGGATCTGTGTAATTTCCCATGTGGTGACCCCCTGCGCCGGCTGATACAGTGGCACTGAGATTTGTGGTACTTTTTTGCCTGGGAGTCTCCTGGCCTGGCTTCCTGTTTCAGTTCCCTTTTTAATCAGATGAATGGGCGACTTTGCCTTCCCAGAGCTCCAATCACCAGCTAAAATGGTGCCCAGACCCGTGTATTTTGTATGGAGGACCACCATGGCGGGGCACCAGAAAAACAGCCGTGCTGGTGAAAATAGCTGTGGGGCCAAACCAGCCACACTGGCGACCCGTGGGGCTCCTCCACCTGGGTATCTCCTGGTCTATGGGCAATAAAAATCTGTCTGGAAATGCAGCGTCCACTCACCCTCTGCACTTTTGCTGAGAGCTGCAATCCTGAGCTGCTCCTAATCAGCCATCTTGGATCCCCTCTCTAGACAACAGTTGGGAAGAGATTTGATTGTTTACCCTTGAGTAGAGGAAGCATTACTGAAACATACTGTCATTCACTCCACGTTTCAAAACCTCTTTGTAGTGCTTCAGTTTCTTGTCATGAGGGAGGTTCAATAAGTTTTTATTAAGAATTAGGTTTGATATGAATAATGCGCTAATGCAAAGGTGAGATTTAGCTTTTCCCTGTGAACAAGATTTTCATGTGTTATTTTAAAAATGAAAGATTTTTGTCTGCCCTTTTGAATAAACTGGAGCAACAGGAAAGGGAAAAAATACATTATTTGGAAAGCGAAGTCATCCCTCTATTAATGAGTAAAGGTTTTTGCCTTTTTACAATTTTTGAGTTATCACTTTGGTTAATGAGTGACTTATGTTAACCTGGGATTTGATATCTGACAAACTTGTAAAAATCAAATAATAAATTATGTATTTTTCTTACATACATATCTTTTAGATATTACATCCCCTAAAGTACATAAATGACATTTGGCTTATTTGGTATAAAAACCATACAGGAAGAATTGTCAGAAAGCATTGTCAGGTCAGATGCAGTGGCTCCCATCTGTAATTCCAGGACTTTGGGAGGCCAGGGAGGGTGATCACCTGATGTCAGGAGTTAGAGATCAGCTAGGCCAATATGGTGAAACACCGTCTCTACTAAAAATACAACAAAATTACCCAGGTGTTGTGGCAAGCACCTGTAATCCCAGCTATTCAGGAGGCTGAGGCTGGAGAATCACTTGAACCCAGGAGGTGAAGGTTTCAGTGAGCAGAGATTGCAGCATTGCACTCCAGTCTGGGCAACAAGAAGAAAACTCTATCTCAGGGAAAAAAAGAAAGCATTGCCAAATGTGAAATGGTGTTTCATTTTCCTTGGGCCGTATTTACATAAATATGTTATCCTAAGACTTCTTTGTCATCCACAGACATTTGTTGTCTTGTTTTAATCCTCTTTGAAAGGTGATTTGTAATCTGCTATAGGACATTGACAGGTGTTCTTTTTTTTTTTTTTTTTTTTGAGATGGAGTTTCACTCTTGTTACCCAGGCTGGAGTGCAATGGCATGATCTTGGCTCACCGCAACCTCCGCCTCCTGGGTTCAGGCAATTCTCCTGCCTCAACCTCCTGAGTAGCTGGGATTACAGGCACGCACCACCATGTCCAGCTAATTTTTTGTATTTTTAGTAGAGACGGGGTTTCACCATGTTGACCAGGATGGTCTCGATCTCTTGACCTCGTGATCCACCCGCCTCGGCCTCCCAAAGTGCTGGGATTACAGGCTTGAGCCACCGCGCCTGGCGACAGGTGTTCTTAAATGCAGGCTTCTATAACTTTGGAAATTTTGTCATTAGCATAAAGAAAAAACTTTCAGAACTCTCATGGAAACCTGAAATGTTCGAGAATATCAAGGAGATAACTACATGGAGTGAACTAATATAAGAGTGAAGTCATCTTTTTGACTTTGCTTAAAATATTACTGATCCTTTTGTTTTGTTTTTCAGAGTTCAGGAAACTTATTTTGAGCTATTTACAGGTTTTAGCAATTGAGTAAAATATACTCCAATTGAGTAAACAAAATTAGGAGCATATTTGTTTCTCTCTACCTGTTTTCTCCAGAATTTATAATCTATTTGTGAGTATTCTTAACTTATGACAATATAATTTGCACAAGTGCAAAAGAATGTTTTCTTCTGCAACAGGACACAATTGGAGAAATTATTTATTTTGGCAAGGCTTTGACATGCTTTCCCCTAAGGAATCAAACTTGATGTATAGAGTCAATAAAAACGCTTTGGGAAAACTGGCTTCATACCTTGCCTACAAATTCCCTGTACAGGGTTCCTATCCTGTGGTAAGTAAATAATGTCACTTCCTGACAGGCTTATGAGACCCAAGTTATCCTGTGACCTCAAAAGAGAAATTTATGCAACTCATATAGTTATTTGAGGGGAGAGAACCCATGGCTGGGCTCAGCTTTAAAAAGTCTTATCTGAGATTCACTTTATGAAACAAAGTTTTATGAAATCCAATTTTGAAAACCTATGTAAAAAATAATTATTCTTGCTATACTTTATACAAATATTCAGGCCAAGTATAATAGAGACATTTGGTTGTATCATGATTTTTCTTTAGTAAAAATGGGAGACTGGAGAGAGAAAAAAAATTATACTTTAAGAACTAAGGGCTGGGAGTGGTGGCTCATGCCTGTAATCCCAGCACTTTGGGAGGCCGAGGCGGGCGGAGCATAAGGTCAGGAGATTGAGACCCTCCTGGCCAACATGGGGAAACCCCATCTCTACTAAAAATACAAAAAAAATAGCTGGATATGGTGGCGTACACCTGTAGTCCCAGCTATTCTGGAGGCTGAGGCAGGAAAATCGCTTGAACCCAAGAGGTGGAGATTTCAGTGAGCCAAGATTGCACCACTGCACTACAGCTTGGGTGACAGTGTGGGACTCCATCTCAAAAAAAAAGAGGTCCAGGTTCAACCACCAAGGTAGGGCTGGTGGTTGGCTTCTGTCTGCAGGAAGCCTGGGACCCCCATGTAACAGAGGAGGACCCAGGCTGGGGTGAGGAAGCCATCAGAGTCACCAGGTGAGTGGATCAGAGCTGGAAACATAGAGCAGGTGGAAGCCCTGGACTCTCCCAGTGAGGGCTGAGAAGCTGGGATAGGAACACATTCCATGGGCAAATACATACAAGGGGTCCCTGGGCCCCTCCCCCTGCCTGGTGACTGCCCAGTTCCTAAGGAACTTCTGAGGCCTGAGACCCAGGGACACACCACCTGATCATCACCCCCACACCTTTCTGCCAAGATGAGACAATGCCCAGTGCAGGCAGGTAGTCTGGGATTGGCGTCTGGGGTGGGGTGCATGTTCCTAACTAGCAGGTGCTCTTACATAAAGCTGCCTGAGCTGGTTGCACCATCACTTGTTAGTCTGCCTATGTGTGGCCTAGATTCAAAGGTCCAGTTGTCCATTCTGGCTATACCGTTCCCTGGCTCCTCTGTCAGGCCCAATTGTATATAAGGAGTTTGAATAACTTTACTTTTAGATCCTGAATAAGAAGCTTTATTGTTACTAGATTTTATCTGTAAAAACATTTTCTGCATTTTCAATGAGATTTGACTTAGTAATTTTGGGTAAAATCAAATTGATTAATTTTTAAAATTGAAAAATTTTTGTTTTTTGGATAATGATTGTCTAAAGTGCCCACAAAACTTGGCAAATAGGTTTGCCATGTTACACTATTAATATAGGCTTGCTGAATTTGAATTTTTGTAAGAGGCACTATTATTCTTATGGTATTAAATACATGCACTTTTACAACTTGAGACCTCCCCATTCCAATGAAAGTTGCAATTTGGTCCAAATATAGAGTAAGAGTGTGAGTGCTATTATGAAGTAAAAACAGCCACTCCACTAAGTCCTGATTTTGAATAATAACTCCTAAGAGATTATTATTTAGAGAGTGTAAGAGAGTGTTGAATAGGGAAAATTAAAAATGTTAAAGGCTTGTTATGATTAATTTTACTTACTTGAGCCTTATGAATTTTTTTCTTCAATTACTTGCAACTCCATTTTAGCTTTTTAAGTTAACTCTTGAGGACTATGCAGACTGGAATCTTCTCAAAGAATAGAAAACAAATTACTCATAGCGTAAGTTGGAATGGCTAAAGTAGGTCTTATCTAATTGATATTTCAAAGTAACTTCTGGAAATTATTTAGAGTTTTTAAATTATCTCTTCTAATGGACACATTTTGAGGCGGTATAGGGTATTTTTTTACCAACGTGCGCAAATACAAATAAGGAGTTGTAGTTTGAATTTTATCTGGAGCTACTATTAACCCAGTACATTGAATGGATTTCTTTTTTGAAATGGTTATAGCATTGTATAAGTAATTCTTTATTTGGTGCAGTACAAAGAATATTATATAATGAATAATATAACACTGAGGACATTTTTTTCTGGTGGGCTTAATAGCTTTGTCCACATAAGTTTGACAAATTGTGGGACTGTTTAGCATCCCTTGGGGAAGCACTTTTCAATAACATTTTTTGGCAAGTTTTTGATTAGTATAAAAGGAAAAGTGAAGGCAAATTGCTTACAGTTCTTTTCTGCCGAAGGAATTGTAAAAAAAAAAAAAAAAAAACCAGTCCATCAAATAAATAAAAAAAAAAATACAGAAAAAATTTTTTAAAGTAATATAGCTGCGTTAATTGCTCTAAGATCTGTTAACTTTTTTATTTTTTAGATTTCTTTTTTATTACAAAAATAGGAGAGTTTTAAGCTGAAAATGTGGGAACTATATGTTCTTTTTCTAATTGTTTAGCAACTACATTTAAAAAAAATTTCCAGTTTTTGTAAGTGGCCATTGTTCTATCAAAATTGATTTATTATCTAACCATTTCATGCTATTGGTTTTGGAGTTTTAACATTGGCTGTCATTAAAAATGATATTCTAACCATGTTGAGAACTTTGTCCCTTAACTTCTAAAGATTCTTTTAGACCCTGTAAATTTTTTTCTGTTCCCATTCCAGGCACATAGCCCATGGCCTCCATTATTTGTTGATTTTGGGAGCTATACAATTGTTCAGGTATTAAGACTTTGGTTCTGCACTGCTGTAATAAGTTTCTTCCTCACAAGTTAACAGGAATCTGAGTTACAATAGACTGAATAGGTCCAGGCTGTCCTTCAGGCCCTTTACATGGTGAGATAAGACTGCTTTGATAAATTTCTGAGGCCTGCCCCACTCTGACTATATTAGAGTGAGCATTTTATACAGGCCAAGAAGAGGGTCAGTGCTGAACAGAAATAATTGAGACATTTGTGCTAGTATTAACTAAACCTTTAAATTTTTTTTCTATGAATAGTGACTTTACATGCTGGGTGTTTATTTGTAATTTGATATACCCAGTATGCAGCTTGCCCTGCTTATTTGTACTTCCAAAATCCTTCAATTCTTTTATGTTTGCTTTGACCTAATTTGATGTAAAGTAGAATTAAGAGTTGTGCTATGTATTTTTTAGGTTTAGCACTGCAAGTATTGGAAAATGACATTATGGTTTGCATTTCCCATGTAAAATTACTATTAACAACTTCTGTATGAAATTTTATCCCTTTAGTATTAAGGTTAGGTTTTCCTAAAAGAAAAACCACTGTTTCTGTAGATAATGGCTTACAAACTCCTGCTGGTATTTTTTTGTGGATGCTCCCCAGGTAAAATATTTACTTTTTGAGTGCTACACAAATTTGCTGCTGCGCTTTTATTGGTGGCAGGGGACAAACACTGTACAGAGATGAGAGAGTAACTTGAGCAGGATAGGCCCTGGTTGGAATTGGGTTCCCTTCCTCATTAAATTTTGAATGACATTGATTAGCCCAATTATTTTTATTTATTTATTTTTTTACACTTAGGGAAAATGCCTGCTTTAGTATTTTTTGTTGTTACCCTCAGCTGAGGTCCTGTTCTTAGATTTTGTCTGCAGTCCTTTTGGTGTGTTCCCTTTTTCCAGAATTAAAACAAGCTCCGGGAAATGCAGCAGTCCCTTTGTTTACCTTCAATCCTGCCATAGCTTGCACTAATAATGTAGCCTTATGTAAATTTCCTCCATTGCGATCATGAGCCTTAATATAGTCCATTAAATGAGCTATCCCTTTAAAAGGCTGTTTAGCAGCCTGACATTTTGTATTAGCATTATTGGTTGCTTGTTTAAGTTTCTTTAGAAATTTAAAGGGAATTTAAATGGAAAAGGCTTCAGTGTTACCAGAAACTGTTTCTGCTTATTTTGAGGATGCATTATAACAGGAAGCTGCTATCCCTCTAAATTTCCATCTTTACCAGCCTGCTGAATCTCAGCCTGAATAGATGATTACTGCTGTGGAAGGCCTGTGTAGAGCCACTGGAGCAGCAAGGTTTGCTTTTTGAACAACTTTTAAGTTTTCCAACGGGGGAATATCAGGCAGGTTTGGCCATTTTACTTTTTGAGAATGGGCTTAACATTTTTACTTTTTAACTTAACTAATATTATTTCCATTTGGTTTAAAGCTTTTCTTTAAAGGGTGTGGTTTTACATGCTTAGCTTCTACTTGCTTTTTAACTAATTCATGGGCTAGCTGTAATTTCTTTCCCTTTAGAGGCTACTGCTTTACTTAAATCAGATTTTAAAAGAGTCATCTCAGAGATAACAAAGGAAGTATTATTAGAATTTAAATTTTACTTAAACCTTAGCAGAGAATTACAATTTGGATGTGACTTGTTTACAAAGAACACACAAAATTTTGCTATGGAACACCTGTGGAGAGCAGCACGCAGATATTTGGACCTGGCCCCACATGGCTGCTGCTTGCTGCATTCTGCTTGTGTTCTGCTTGTGCTACTCACTACCGAGCCTGGGCCACAGTTGCCGGCCTTGGGCTGAGCCTGTTCGCTTGAACACTGCTTTGACCTTTCTTTGCTGCTGAGCTTTTCCATTTTTTTTTCTTTTTCTTTCCCTCCCCACCCCCCCAACTACTTGGCTCCAGGCAATACTTTTTGCTTGCTCTGCTTCCTCTCCCTGCCCGGTTCGCAGCTTGCTGGCCTGGGTGGAGCTTCCCACTGGAGCTTTTTTTTTTTTCTTTTCTTTTCTTTCTGAGTCATCTTTGATTCCACCATTTCATTTGCAATTTTCTTCTTCCCCAGCTCCTTCTTTATAATGCAATGAAAGACAAAGAAAGCAACAGAAGAACAGAGTAAGAAAACACAGATTCATTGAAAACAGCTGACAGAGCAAGCAGCTAGTACTCACTTTAACTCCCCCTTTCCTCAAGAGCTGTCTTAGCAGACTCAGAGTAAGCATTACACCTGCTCATTCCTCAGCCTGTGTGTCTCTGGCACCTCCGAGCCCTTTAGCTTAGCTGCAAAGCTTCTTAATGTAGTCCTCGGATTTTCTTTGTCTGTAGTCCTCCTGTTGGTATGCTGGAATGTTCTTTCACCGAGACTTCTTTGTACCCCACGTTTGGGCACCAAAGTGTCGAGGTACCAGCCCAGACACAACCTAGGAAGTAACAGGGTCAGCAGAAACAAAGAAATTAAGCGATGAGTAGGTGCATAAAGGTGGGCTCCCAGGGGGCCGAGGCAAGTAGGAGGATGTGAAGGCCCCACGCACTGAGTTATACACAATCCAATTGCACTCTTCAAGTTATTTTGAGGGAATGGACATCCCATTCTCCATGATGTGCTTATTTCATATTGCATGCCTGTATCAAAACATTTCATCTACCTCATAAATATATACACCTACTATATATGCACACACACACACAAATAACCAACCTCTGCTAGTATCATACTTTTCTTCTGCAGCTTTATCACCTCTTAGCCTTTATAGAATTGAAGAGAGTTAGGGCTTTGTTCTGGACAAGGCTTTGGCTTGAAGAAGTGTTGTGGGTGGTTTGTTCTATCCAGGGCAGTAGAACTTTCTCCATGTCAGCTATAAGGTTGTTTCAGTTTCTTATCACTTGTGTGTTCACTGGAGTGGCACTTTTAATTTCCTTCAAGAACGTTTTCTTTTTGTTCACAACTTGACTGTTCAGTGCAAGAGGTCCAAATTTTGGCCTGTCTCAGCTTTTAATATGCCTTCTTGAGTAAGCTCAATCGTTTTTAGCTTTCAGTTCAAAGTGGGAGGCATGCCACTTTTCCTTTCACTTAAACAGTTAGAGGCCTTTGTAGGGTTAGTACCTGGCCTAATTACAATATTGTTGTGTCTCAGGGAATAGGGAGGCTCAAGGAGAAAGAAAAGGATGAGGAGCAGCCAGTTGATGGAGCAGTTTGAATACATCACAGCATTTATTTATTAAGTTTGCTGTCTTATATAGGCACAGTTCGTGGTGCCCCAAAATAATTACAATAGTACATGGAAGATCACTGACCACCATAACAGATAAAAGTTTAAAATATTTCAAGAATTATTAAAATGTAAACCAGAGACATAAGGTGAGAGCCATGCTGTGAGAAAAATGGTGCCAGTACACTTGTTTGACACACGGTTGCCTTGCCACGAATCTGCAATTTCTGGGGGAAGAAAACTCACCAAAAATGCAATTATCTGTGAAGCACAGTAAGGTGAAGTACAAGAAAATGAAGTATGTCTTTACACGTGTATTGAAACATCATGTTATACCTGAAATATGTACAAGTTTTGTGTGTCGATCATAAATTTAAACAAATAACAAAGTCAAATAATAGTAGTATGAAAACATTACAAGAACTTTTTACAATTTGAGATAGCCTTGAATGCCTATGAACCAAATAATGTACTGAATTTCTGTTCTTCTAATTTTCATTCTAATATCTAAGTCAAGTCATAAACATAATTTTGCCTAATAGAATTATTTGCTGGGCCAATTAACACCTTAAATTATGATTAAACATTTACAAATTAACTGTCTCCCTGGGGAGCCTTACCTTGGGTCACATCTCTTCTGTATACATCTGTTGCTTGTTGCTATCTAAACAAATTTCATTATTTAAATGCAAGATTAGAAATATACCGGTAATGCTATTAAAGTTAGAAACATAGCACATGAAAATCTGTTGATTTTTAAAAATGTATTGTAAATTTCTGGGCTTCACTGTGTAACAACATAAACATTTGACTAATTCTGCTGCCATAATTAATAGGGAAGCCTCAGTTTAATACGGTTACAAAGATCTGAAAAAACAATTGCTCTAAAGCTAACAACGACAATGAGAAAATTATCAGAATAATTACCATCATGTTAATATCTGCACACAAAATGTTTAGAATAGTAAGCTAGGATTTGAACCTAGGCAATTTGGTCTTGGAGAGAAAAAAATGTCCTGTTCCCAGTGAGTTAATAGTCAAATAGGTGCTGGGAGAGGAGGAAAACAAAAATGAAGTCACACAGATGAATACATGCTGTAATTCTGGAAAATTTCAGGAAGGAGTGGTGTATGCTACTAAAAAAGCCTGAGGTTGCAAGATTTGACTCGTCTAGAGGAAGATGAGGGCTTGGCTGTTACCTGACTTGTGAAGAATGCATAGGCCTTTTTAACTAGATAAAGCTGTCGGGTGGGGGCCTGGAAAAACTTTCCCAGCAGAGGACTGAGTTTCTACAAATGGCCTGTGGCAGTCTGTTTGCTTAGCCAGTATGAACAGAGGGAAAGAAGGCTGGCATGGCCAGATGACAGGAAGTAAAGGGGACCTGAGTCCCAAATGAGGTGGGAAAAGGTGGAAGCCAGACCAAGGTGTGAAAGTTTTGTACTGTATTTACATAAGAGATCTGCGCAATATGTTAAGCTCTGGGTGATTTGATAAGATTGATGTTCCAAATGATAAGTCTGGCTCTAATGGAGAAAACAAGTTGGAGTAAGGCAAGAGTAGAAGCCAATGACCTGATGGGAGAATGAGATATTGGAATAGGCTGAGGTTTGTTATTAGACTCTTAGGCTACGGGGGTAATGAGGGGTAATGGAGGTAAGTAGAGATATGTCACATGAATTTAGGAGGTAAAAGTTTTAAAAACGATGCTGCATTGAATGTTGGTATGAGAAGGTAGGAGATTGAAAGTCCTCAATGTGTCTATATATTCTTTATCTTCTCCAACCTGTGGGATTGATTATAATGTCTTTGGAGTCTTGTGAAATAGTGCTTCTTAATCTGAAGCTTTTGATTCTCCTTATTTCTCTGGAGCTCCTGACTTAGGAGGTTTTGCTTGAGGCTCTGAAATTTGGAAATTCAGAGCCATTTGTCTTGTTTTGGTTTTTTGAGGTATCTTGTTTGAACATTCTTATGTTCAAGCACATTTGGAAAATGCAGATATAGACAGGGTGTAAGATAGTCAGTGATTCTCAATATTGGCTACACATTAGAATTGCCAGGGATGCTTTTAAAAATATGTATGCCAGGGCCCTACCTGAAACAATTAAATCAGAATCTGTGAGTTGAGCCTGGACATTGGTATTTTAACAGGTGATTGGGATATGCAGCCAGTATGAGCTTTTGAGTTAAATTATAATTCTAGAAAGCACGTGGAAAAAAAACCTGGGATGATATGAAGATAGAAGCATGCCAGGTATGTTGTAAAAATGATTCATAAAGCACAACATGGATAAATTACTCAAAATGAAATCAATAAATTAGTAAAGGTACTGAATTATGCTGTATCCACTGGGATATTTTCAACCTTTTCCAAATGACTGTATAAAATTATTCTTCCATCTTCCAGCAGGAATTATTAAATAGTGTATATAGTACTTGATACACTCCTCTAAATTGGACATAAAGCAAATGTATTAAATTGAGAGAACCTTTTCATGAAAGGAATCAAAGTATTCAAATGAAGGTAAAGTAACTTTGGCCATTTAGCATAATCTGTGGTTATTTATAAAATAAACCAGGCAGAACTATCATTTCTGTACTCGTAAGTTTTGTATTTTTACTTCTCAGTAAATTTTATATTAAAAGACATTAATACTTTCTGTTGTTATTGGGTACTTATGTCCATTGTTGAGAAAGCTTTGCATTTAAAGCAAAACATAAATAAAAATATAACTACAAAAATGACTTCTATAATAATTAAGTTAAAAAATTATAATGCCAGAGACCTAAAGGTTATTCTCCTTCACAGGTGATATAAAGAGAACAACTTAGTTAGATGAGGATGCTAACTACCCACCCAAGCTTTAGAAATGCAAAGGTCTCTAGAGGGATTCCTGGCTTTACATTTCTATCAGTCAATCAATCTAGCTATCATCCATCTGTCAAACAATCAAGTTATACTCAATCCTCAAAAACTGCATATTTAAAAGTTAAATATATATACATTTAAATCATAGAATGTAATGTTTTGACATATTTATAAACTTGTGAACCCCTTGCAACAAAAATAATGAACATATTCTTCAGCTCCCAGAGTTTACTCATGTATCTCTGCAATCCTTTGCTACCACATTTCCTCATTCCCCATTCTTCATACATACAGAATATACTCCTTTTTTGTCTTGTTTTTTGTTTCATCCAGAAAAAATATTTTTAGATTCATCCATATTGTTGCTTATACTAATAGTTCATTTGTTATTGCTAAGTTGTAGTCCATTACATATAATCACTTCAGATTTTCTATATTTCTTGATGGATATTCAAAGCATTCCTAGTTTTTGGCTATTACAAATAAAACTGCTATGAACATCCATATACAACGTTATAAGGTTAAAGGAGAGCAGTTTCAGAAAGGATATTTTCTTTCAGAACTTTGGAGTAGAATGGCTGAATCAAATGGTAAATGTATGTTTGACTATTTAAGAAAATGCCAAAATATTTCATGAAGTAGCTGTATCACTCTACATTCCCACCAATGTTTTCTCCATAGACAAACCCTCCAAAGGCCTGGATGGATAAACCTGTCTGTAAATATTTCAGAGTTCATGTGAGGGAGGGAGACTGGATCTAGTACTCTCAGTAAGCCCTGTTTCTAGCACGGCACCTCACTTCAGCTTTTACTGTACCTCCACAACCTGGATTCTGACACTCTTTTATCCAGTTCCTGTAGAGAATAAATTAATTATCTCCTGAGACATCAAAAAGAGGAAATTACTTGGTTGCATGAAGTCAGAGAAAGAGACACAGAGTCCAGTTGTCCTTTTACAGACTTCTAGGCAATGCTTCATTTTCAGTGTCATGATCCCTAACCCCCTATAACTTCAGAAATACCTGGCATCTCCAATGTCTGAAATTTTCCAGGATTGTAAAAGATGAGTTAGCTTATTTCTCATTGGAATTCTTGCCTAGCTTCCACTTAGGCAACACCTTTCTCCTTTCTGTAAAGTCAGCTATCACCTAGCAATTTTTCATTTTCCAAAAGTTGGTTAACATCTCTTGCTCTGTCACTTAATATGGTATTATATTTCTCTTATTACTTACCTGACACTTCAGCAATGTTTGGAGAGGGAGCAGACATAAACAACTGTATTGTTACAGCTATGCAAAGTAAAACAGCAAAACCGTTTCATGCATATTGGTTATTAGACTTGGCCACTCCAAGTCTCCTGCCCCTTGTAAGATCTCTGAATGTCTCCCATGATTTACCAACTAATGAGGAAATGTCTTGTGTAATAGGGGGGCTTCTAGGCCCCTGCTCTAGCACTTACCTCTGTTTATTTTGATTGAGTGGCATGTGTTCTGATTGATCTGTAAGTTTCTTGAGTAGTTGGCATCTGGCTCTGATTGATCCTGTCCATAATATACTCTGCTAAATAATTTTGATATCACTCTTGAATAAAGGAACTCTAACCCAAATCATCTGAGAAGGAATTGAATGAAATGAAGTATGAGGTTAACAGAGCAGAGTTAGGAAGGATATTTTAATTATTTTAAAATACAGTAGGACTTAGTGACATGTTCAAAATAAACCATAGATTTAGATCTAGGACAGGATTAATTTCAATATGAATATGAACCTTCTAAATGTTAAACCTTATCAAAGTTCAAATGGGCAGTTTTATTTTTTTCCTTACCTTGGGAAGAATAATGTAGCTACAATTATATCTATCTATAATATGTTATATACAACATAATACATGATTTTAAAATATATATTCTATGTTTAGACTATAAAAGTCATGCAGCCTTTTACAGCAGCGCGTGCTGAAAAACTTAGCATAGGAAAGTCTCAATAAGACACTGGGCATGGTGGCTTATGCCTGTAATCCCAGCACTTTGGGAAGCCGAGGTGGGTAGATTACTTTAGCCCATGATTTCGAGTGGGCAGCATGGTGAATCCCTGTCTCTACTACTACTACTTATAATAATAACAACAATTAGCTGGGCGTGGTAGCCTGCGCCTGTAATCTGAGCTACTCAGGAGGCTGAGGCACAAGAATCGCTTGAGCCTGGGAGGTGGAGGTTGCAGTGAGCCGAGATCATGCCACTGCACTCCAGCCTGAGTGACAGAGTGAGACTGTCTCTCAAACAACAAAAAAAAAGAAAGAAAGAAAGAAAGAAAAAAGTAGGAATAAGAAAACAGAAAACTTTGTCATTTTACAACTGAAAAATGATGATGATATATTATTTCCACACAATTATTTCTCTTAGTAAAATAAATAAATTTGTCCTTTGAGACTTTCCTATCTTATGTATTTGACATTTGAGACCTTATTTAAAATATCTACATTATAATGATTTCAGATCCCATCCTTTAGATCACAGGAGGCTGTCCATTCTTTTATCCAAGAAAATTCTGGAAATCCCTAAAATGTATGTATACAATATGCATAACATGTACTGCAAATTGATCCATTGGCTGTATTTGGGAATTGTTTTGTTGGATTGTATTCTGTGGAATTCTTAGAGTACTTCACTAAATCCAATGATTTCTCTGGGTCCTACTCTTCCTCCATCAGTTTACTTACAGGATGATTATAAACCCCTCATTTAATTTCCCCAAATTATATATCAGGCGAGGCTATGCTGTGTCATAGAACTTGAGTAAATGCAGATACATAGAGCACAATGGAGGAATTATATTGCACTGCTATTAGAAATAGTTTCTCTTAGTGTGTAGATACTAAACAAACCAGAGAGTTCATGCCTTCCTCCTGGTAGGTTACTTTCAGTCAGGGACATGTCAGCTCCATCAGCAAGTAACTTCTGCCATCTAGTACCACATATACCAGGAGACAACCTTCCTGGATGCCAGAAAGAATAGCAGATTCCCTCCCCTGTTGTCCAAGGAAGTCTTGCTTATGTAATGATCTTGTATGTTTGACAGTGATAGTAGCCATTCCTTCATAAAAACCCCATACCCCACCTACAGTGATGTGGCTGGGCTTTCCTGACCAAAGAAACACATTCACGATAGTTGCTGTACATTTCTAAAAGATAATACTATTTAGTCTTAACTTCATATGTAATACCAACATATGACTAAACATAGTGCATACTATGTTTAGTTTGGACTAAATATGTTTATGTGGGGATGAGGGGAAGAGGATCTAACTTTCCAAAGTGATCCTAAAAGTAAATATACTTAATTTACATTCACATACAGGATATATAATATTTCAACCTGCAGCTTCTGCACTGAAAATTGTCGAGATTCCATAGTCTTTCAAAGTCAAGAGGTGTATACTTGCTTTATATTTGTGTAACTAAAGAATCTAGTCCTGTGAGTTTTTTTTTTTCTAAAACAGTCTGTTACAGATGTAAGTTAAAGTTGTTTCCAAGGAAAAGAAAGCTGCTGGAAATGTGTTATTTTTTTCTTTTTTTTTTTTAAAAAAAAATCTTTATTGAGTTATAATTCATGTATCATGCAATTAATTCATTTAAAGCATACAGTAATAGCTTCTAGTATATTAATAGATGTGTACAACTATCTCTACAGTCAACTGTAGTTTTCATCATCTCAAAAAAATTTCCATGCCCTTTATTTGTACACTCCCATTGCCCAATGCCCCCATCCCTAAGCAATCCCTGATATATTCTCTGTCTCTGTAGAATTGCCTGTGCTAAACATTTCAGTAAAAATATTGTGTAGTGATGTATATCAGTTCATTCTCACATATCTATAAAGAACTGCCTGAGACTGGATAATTTGTAAAGGAAAGATTTAATTGACTCACAGTTCTACATGGCTGGGGAGGCCTCAGGACACTTAGAATCATGGTTGAAGGGGAAGCAAACACGTGCTTCTTCACATGATAGCAGGAAAAAACTTGTCAAGCAAAAAGTGGAAAAGCTCCTTATAAAACCTTCAGATCTCATGAGAATTTACTCACTGTCACTAGAACAGCATGAGGGTAACCACCCCCATGATTAAATTACCTCCCACCAGATTCCTCCCACCACACATAGGGATTATAAGAACTACAATTTAAAATGAGATTTGGGTGGGGACATAGCCAAATCATATCACAATGTAAAGTCTACTTGAACAGCTCCTTTCACTTGGCATTATGTCTTCAAGTTTAAATAATTTTGTGGTGTGTATCACTTGATGTATCAAGTGGTGTGTATCACTTTGATGGCTGATAACCATTGTATGGCTACCACATTTTAAATTTCATCAAGTTGACATGTGGATTGTTTCCACCTTTTGACTACTGTTAGTAATGTTGCTATATGAATGTATGTACAAATATTTGTGTGATCACAGATTTTTTCCTTTTGGATACATACATAGGAGTGAAATTTCTGGGTCACCTGTAAGCGGTAACATAAGTTTCATTTTTCTTAAAAGTAAAATTATGATATGTGGTACAAATTTTATACATATGGATATATACACACATGCATCTCACATGAGATATATACTATTTATAGTTAAAGGAGATAAAAGGATAGAGATAAAAAGCACTGATTAGCCTACCATTTTGTGAAATACACTTTTGGCTCTTTGGTGTACATATCAATAAATACATCCAAGTTTCTGTCATAATGTAGATAGTTTTAGATGCTTCCTTTGATGCTTAACATGATCGTGGCCATTGGATTCATTATTACATCATACAAATGTATCATAACTTATTTAACCAATTTCCTATTACTGGACATTGCGGCCATTTAAAAACCTGGTATTATTAATACTTATTTTAATATATGGAGTTGGTGTATACATTTTGGTCCTTGGAATAAATTCCCAAGAGTGGGATTGGTGGATCAAAGATTAACGTATTGCTACATATTGCCAATTTGAATCACATAATTTTAAGGTCTTGTAAAATGAGTTTTTATAAAACTTGAATGAGAAAACATATCAAAGGGCAATATCTAAACCAGGGTAGTCCTCATTTAATTATTTGAGCAATTCTAGTTGTGGGGAGAGAGTGGTACTGTAATAGAAATAAAAAAGAAAAGAAAAGAAACGACATGAAGCACCAAAGAGAAATGCTGAATAATGGGAAGCAAACAGATGTTCAATGCTGACAGTTTGACTCAAAGAATGGTAGAAACTAAAGGGCAAGAGAGATGATGTGGAGTTCGCTGTAGTAATCTTTTTCTAATCTTAGTTTTCTAACAAAACACCTGTGCTGTTTTTAATATAAGCCACATTTAATTGAGTACATGTGAACACAAAAACATATAGCGACTGTTCTTTAGCAAATGATGGTGGCTCTGTTGGGTTGTCCACAGAGAAAATATGCCTACCCTTTCAGTTTATGGAGAAAATACAGCTAAACCCTACCCTAATGCACCAAGTTAATTGGAAAGGAAGTCAAACAAAAAGTAACAAAGCCTTTATTTATTTATTTATTTTTGGCGAAGATGTGTGTGAAACAAGAGAAAATGCTCATGCAAACGACAATAATTTAAAAACCAGTAAGCGTTGCTTCAAGTCCTTTCTAAGAAGCAAAACCTAAAATGTGGAGGAGAACATAGATCTTATATCTATGTTCTGGATCTCAGACCTATGTTATTGTAGATCTATGTTCTCCTTAGATCTCAATACTATTGCAATATTTCTTAAAGATCTGAAGAACCTGGTTCAGCAGAAGGAACATAGCAAAAACATTAAAGATCGTCAATGTTTTGTTTTGAAAGTGGGTAGCCTTCACAACTTTTATTTGCATTATCTATGTTTGCCTCACATGTGAATGCGTATATTCAATGACAGTTTTATTGCTTACTTTTTCTTAACTCCTATGTTATAAAAACTGAAATTTATTAGACATGGCTTTTCCACACCTTTTTTTAGAAATATAATTTCTGTGTTTGAAGAAGTCTGTGTTGGAGAAGACTTCCCAGAGCCAGGACGGACATAAGTTGGTTTTAAGGCTGCATTTGCTTCCCTAGCCTAAAAATCAAACAATACATGAAGTAAACCAAAGTTCTGTTCTCAGATTTGGAACACAGCACTTCTGGGACTGTTTCTTGGCAGCCTCTATAAATACATAAACTCACATTACAGTGTAACGTAGCAGGAAATTCTAAAAGTCAGTGGTCAGAATTAAGAGAAAGAGCCAGATGCAGTGTCATGAACCTATAGTCCCAGCTACTCAGGAGGCTTGAGGTCGGAGAATGGCTTTAGCCCTGGAAGTCAGAGGCAAGCCTGAGAATTTGAGGCAATCCTGGACAATACAGTGAGACCTTATCTCTTAAAAAAAAATGAATGAAATGAAACAAGAGGATCTGATGTAGATGAATACCGAGAAAGTGCAGAATGCAAAGAGCCTGAAAGGGGAGATATTTTACATAGGCAAGTGACTCGAGGCATTTTATTGGTCTTCTCCATGCTCCTTGCCCAGCAATCTCCATGGCATTCGCCTGAAAGCCACCATGTCAGTGAGTAGTTATGGGTGAAGGGCGTTCTGGGGGTCTTGGGGAACATGGCTAAAATGGGCCTATGACCTTCCCACAATTCATGTCACTTACTTCTCCTAAATCCATTTTCTATGTTTGGTACCACTTATATTACTTCTTCACTGAGTGTCTACATTCATAAAGTTCCTACAGTAAAAATAGGAATCTGTTTTCTTTAGAAGATCACAGATTCTCAAGGAACAAAACAATGTAACAGTGATTAAAAGTTCATATTCAAAAGGCAGTTACTGGATATTTCTTTTCTTAGGTAAATGTAATGTTCACTTATCTTGACTTTTAAGTAGCAAAGAGTTGGGATCCTTAACATAAATCTCAGTGTCTAATCTCTAAATTAAAGGTATTTAACCAGATTGTCAATAAAATTAATTTTAGCTGTAAATTCTGATGATCTTGTGTGATTTCCTAAAACAAGCACAGGATTATTCAAGTATTGGACTCTGATAAAAAATGTGCAATCGCTTCCAATTGCTCTGGGTTTTAGACTGGCATTTAAATCTATTTGACTGATTTGCCCCCAGTCTTCTATTCTAGCTTGCTTCCTACCATTTCTCAGTACAAATCCTCCACTGACTCAGTCTCCTAGTTATACCACAAACATAACTTGTTTTCTTCTCTTTGCATCCTGTGTGCTTTCTCCTTCCTGTAATGCTCATTTTCTTATCCAAATACTACAGAGTATTTTTATTCTAGAGCCACATTAATGTCTTCTTTGCTCTTTGGGAAGACTGGGACTTTGGAGTGAGAGGATCTTTAGTAGCTTAGTCACTTTGGACGAGTTATTTACAACTTCTGTAGGCTTTAATTTCTTCATTTGAAAAAAGGGGCTTATAAAAGTACCTGGCTCATAAAGGTTTTGTGACGTTGCCTTGAAAGCACTTAACTCGTTGGCACACAGTGAACATTCAGTGGATGATGATGTTGAGAAAGGTGATGAATATTGGCTTATATAATTGTGTATTTGGTCTTTGTCAGGATAGACATGCCTTATGTTTTAATTCATATCAGTGTGAAAGATCTGGGGGTCTCATTGTATTGTTAAATTTTTCTTCCTATACACCAGTGTGTGATTTTTAAAAAAATTTCCAAATGTCCCCTTCCACCTTTGTGAGAAAAATAAGCTAATCTCTATGAGAAAGAAAGCCTCAGTGTTTGAGAGAAGGCAGCCAATTTCAGAACTACAACTTCTTTGGCTGTCTCCTTAGCTGTGCTTTATTTCTCAGAGTTTTTAATCCATTCCACTTTCTCTTCTATTCTCCCTGGCTCACAGTAGTAAACTGAAGCATGATTTATTAAAGTAAAATGAAATGATAATATCACGCTTCTTACCTGCAAGCACATGAGTTTTGATGCCTTTCAAGAGGAATATATTAGATGGGCAGGTGGTTGGTAATCATCCTACTCTGCCTCATTGGGAGACATTTAAATAATCACACTCAAATCTGCAGTAACTACAGAGGGGAATTTCAAGTGAGTTATTGAGTATTTACTTCATACTACAGTTGAATGATTAGGCATACAGATAAATAAGGGAACATTTTCATGACATCCATGCTATTGAATGCAGTGAACATCGAGAATGCAACTTGATTTCTAAAAATTCCTACTGTTACCAGTGAACAAAAAGAATACATCTGAATGGGAAATTTTTCAATTCTTTTCCAGGTTCAGGTTGTCTGGCAGCTTATTTTTAGGGATGCCTAGGACACTGAAATAACCGAAGATTCATAGGCAAATTCTTTTTTGAATTGGTAATTATGTCCACAAAAACTATAGAGTTAAAAAAAAAAATTAACCTGGACTACTAGAATATTTTCCCTGAAGATCTCTCAGTAGAATGGGGCAGATATTTTTATTTTTGGTAATTATTTATGTGGGTTCTAGTAATATTCACCATGTTAAAAATTAATACTGAGAAATGCTTAAAATATGTATACAGTTATCTTAATATAATTTATATTTTAAGTTTCTATGAAAAATAATTTTATTTTTCAGTAATAATGATGAGTAATATTTTTATTGTATAAATGTAAGGTGTACAACATGTTTCCGTATGCATCTGCATGGTGAAGTGCTTATAACAGTCAAATACTTTAATAAATGACTACATTATCTTCCATAGTCACCTTTCCTTTAGACATGTATGTGTGTGTGCATGTGTGGTAAGAGTATCTAAAATTTGTTGTTTTAACAAATTTCCAGTGTATACAATGCTATACCATCAACTATGGTGCTTATGCTATATGCTAGTTCTCTACATGTATTCATCCTGTGTAAATAAAAAATTCATACCCTTTGGCCTAGATCTCCCATTTCTCCTGTACCCTTCCTAACTACCATTCTACTCTGCTGCTTTGTGTTTATTATTATGTTTTTAAGATTCCTCATATAAGTGAGTTCATGTAGTATTTGTCTTCCTATATCTAGCTTTTTTTACTGAACATAATTCATTTATGTTGCTGAAAATGGCAGGATCCCCTTTTGTAAGGCCAGATAGTGTTCTGTTGTCTATGTATACCATGGTTTCTTTATCCATTCCTCTATCAGTAGATGCTGAGGTCCTTTCCCTACCTTGGCTATTGCGAATAATTCTACAATAAGCATGGACACACTTATATCCTTATAAGGTGGTGATTTCATTTTCTTTGGGGATATATCCAGAAGAAGGATTACTATTGTAATTCTACTTGAATTACTATATGGTAGTTCTACGTTGAATTTCTTTTAGGAAGCTCTGTGAAGTTTTCCAAAGTGGCTACCTAAATCTGCATTCCTACCAGCAGTTTACAAGTGCTTCCTTTTCTCTACATCCTCAGCACCACTTATCTCTTGCCTTTTTCATAATAAGCATCCCAACAGATGTTAGGGGATAAATCATTGTGATTTTGATTTGTATTTCCCTGATGACTAGTGATGTTGAGCACCTTTTCATATACTTGCTGGCCATTTTTATGTCTTCTCTGGAGATAAGTCTGTTGAGGTTCTTTACCTATTATTTAATCAGGTTATTATTTTGTTTTGCTATTGGGTTGTTTGAATTCCTTACATATTTTAGGTATTAACCTTTTAAGAGAGACTATGGTTGGTAAATCTATTCTCCCAGTATTTAAGTTGTCTCTTTAGCCTCTTTACCATTGTTTCATGATAAAAACAGTGTTGAGACAGGGATAAATCCAACTTGGTCATTATGTGTAATTTCTTTGATGTGTTCTTGAGTTCATTTTGCTGGTGTTCTCTTGATGATTTTTCCATCTATGTTCATCTTAGTGGCCTGTAGTTTTCTAATTGTGTCTGGCTTTAACATAGGAATGATGCTGGCCCCAAATATGGGTTTGACAGTATTCCCTCTAGTTCTAAGCTTTAGAAAAGTTTAAGAAGAATTTGAGATATGTTCCATGAATATCTAGTTCATTGCGCGTTTTTAAGATGAAGGGATATTAAATTTTATCAAAGGCTTTTTCTGCATATATTGAGATAATCATGTGGTTTTTCTCCTTGGTTCTGTTTATATGGTATGTTTATTGATTTGCATATGTTGAACCAGACTTGCATCCCAAGGATGAAGCCAACTTGATCGTGGTGGATAAGCTTTTTGATGTGCTGCTGGATTCAGTTTGCCAATATTTTATTGAGGATTTTCATATTGGTGTTCATCAGGGATATTGTCCTGAAGTTTTGTGTTTTTTGTTGTGTGTCTGCCACGTTTTGGTATCAGGATGATGTTGGCCTCATAGAATGAGCTAGAAAGAAGTCTCTCCTTTTCAATTGTTCAGAATAGTTTCAGAAGGAATGGTACAGGTTCCTCTTTTTACCTCTGGTAGAATTGGTCTGTGAATCTGTCTGGTCCTGGGTTTTTTTTTTGGTTGGTATTAATTACTGCCTCAATTTCAGAAGTTGTTATTAGTCTATTCAGCGATTTGACTTTTTCCTGGTTTATTCTTAGGAGGGTGTATGTGTGCAGGAATTTATCCATTTCTTCTAGACTTTCTAGTTTATTGGTATAGAGGTAATATGGTATTCTCTGAGTTTGTATTTCTGTGGGGTCAGTGGTGATATCTGCTTTAATAACTTTTTACTGTGTCTGTTTGATTCTTTTCTCTTTTCTTCTTTATTAGTGTAGCTAGGGTTTATCTATTTTGTTAATTTTTTCAAAAAACTAGCTCCTGCATTCATTGATTTTTTGAGAGTGTTTTTATGTCTCTATCTCCTTCAATTCTTGTCTGATCTTAGTTATTTCTTGCCTCCTGCTAGCTTTTGGATTAGTTTGCTCTTGCCTCTCTAGTTCTTTTAGTTGCAATGTTAGGTTGTCGATTTGAGATCTTTCTAACTTTCTTATGTGGGCATTTAGTGCTATAAATTTCCCTCTTAACACTGCTTTAGCTGCATCCCAGAGATTCTGGTATGTTGTCTCTTTGTTCTTGTTGGTTTCAAAGAACTTCTTTATTTCTGCCTTAATTTCATCATTTACCCAGGAGCCAGTCTGGAACAAGTTGTTCAATTTCCATGAAATTGTGTGGTTTTGAGTGAGTTTCTTAATCCTAGGTTCTAATTTGATGGCACTGTGGTCTGAGAGACTGTTATGATTTCAGCTCTTTTGCATTTGCTGAGGAGTGGTTTAATTCAATTATGTGGTTGATCTTAGAATAAGTGTCATGTGACACTGAGAAGAATGTATATTCTGTTGATTTGGGGTAGAGAGTACTGTAGATGTCTACTAGGTCCACGTGATCCAGAGCAGAGTTTAGTCCTGAATATCCTTGTTAATTTTCTGTCTCATTGATCTGTCTAATCTTGACAGTAGGGTGTTGCAGTCTCCCCCTGTTATTGTATGGGAGCCTGTGCCTGTGTAGGTCTTAGGCTCAAGAACTTGTTTTATGAAACTAGGTGCTTCTGTTTTGGGTGCATGTATATTCAGAATACTTAGCTATTCTTGTTGAATTGTTTCCTTTAGCATTATGTAATGCCCTTCTTTGTCTTTTTGATCAATGTTTAAAGTCTGTTTTGTCAGAGACTAGGAATTGCAACCCCTACTTTTTTTTTTTTTTTTTTTGGCTTTCTATTTGCTTTGTAAATTTTTCTCCATCTCTTGGTTTAGAGCCTTTGTGTGTCTTTGCATGGAACATATCTCAAAATAATAAGAGCCTATTTATGACAAACCTACAGCCAAAATCATACTGAATGGGCAAAAGCTGGAAGCATTTCCTTTGAAAACTGGTGCAAGACAAGTATGCCCTCTCTTACCACTCCTATTCAACATAGTATTGGAAGTTCTGGCCAGGGCAATCAGGGAAGAGAAAGAAATAAAGGGCATTTAAATAGGAAGAGAGAAAGTCAAGTTGTCTCTGTTTGCAGATGACATGATTTTATATTTAGAAAACTCCATTGTCTCAGCTCCAAAACTTCTTGATCTGATAAACAACTTCAGCAAAGTCTCAGGATACAAAATCAGTGTACAAAAATTACAAGCCTTCCTTTATACCAATGATAGGCAAGGAGAGAGCCAAATCTTGAATGAACACCCATTCATAATTGCTACAAAGAGAATATCTAGGAATACAGCTCACTAGGGATGTGAAGGACCTCTTCAAGGACAACTACAAATGGCTGCTCAAGGAAATAAGAGAGGACACCAACAAAGAAACATTCTATCCTCATGGATAGGAGAAATCAATATCATGAAAATGCCATACTGCCCAAAGTAATTTGTAGATTCAGTGCTATTCCCATCAAACTACCATAGACATTTTTCACAGAATTAGAAAAAAAAAACTTTTAAATTTCGTATAGAATCAAAGAAGATCCTGTATAGTCAAGATAATCTTAAGCAAAAAGAACAAAGCTGGAGGCATCATGCTACCTGACTTCACACTGTACTGCAAGTCTACAGTAACCAAAACAGCATGGTACTCTTGCCAGAATAGGCCCACCGACTAATGGAGAGGCCTCAGAAATAACACCACACATCTACAACCATATGATCTTTGACAACCCTGACCAAAACAAGCAATGGGGAAAGGATCTCCTAATCAGTAAATGGTTGCTACTTCAACTTTGTTTGTTAATGCTTTGTTGAACCTTTTTGTTTCTTCTTGATTCGATCTTACTAGGTAGTGTGTTTGTGGAAACTTATGTGTTTTCTCTAGGTTATTCAATGTTGGCATACGACTCTTTATAATAGTCCCTTATGATCCTTTTCATTTCTGATGCATCTGTTGTAAGGTCTCCTCTCTAATCTGTGATTTCTTCTTCTTCTTTTTTCTTCTGAGACAGAGTCTCGCTTTGTTGACCAAGTTGAAGTGCAGTGGTGCCATCTTGGCTCACAGCAACCTCCACCTCCCAGGTTCAGGCAATTCTCCTGCCTCACCATCCTGAGTAGCTGGGACTACAGGGAGGCATCACTACACTTGGCTAATTTTTTTAAATTTTTAGTAGAGGTGGGGTTTCACCATGTTAGCCAGGATGGTCTTGATCTTCTGACCTCATTATTGCCCACCTCTGCCTCCCAAAGTGCTGGGATTACAGGTGTAAGCCACAGCGCCTGCCCTGTGATTTCATTTATTTGAATCTTCTGTCTGCCTTAGTTGGTGTAGCTAAGGATTTTTCACTTTTGTTTATTTTTGCAAAAAAAAAAAACCAAAAAAACTCACTTCTTTGTTTTATTGATATTTTTCCTATACTTTTTCTACTCTCATTTGATATATTTCTGTGCTGATTCTTATTGTTTCCTTCCTTCTGCTATGCTTGGGCTTAGTTTGTTCTTCTTTTTCTAGTTCCTTTTGGTGTAATGTTGAGGTGTTTATTTGTGATCTTTGTTCTTTTAGATGTACATGTTTACTGCTATAAACTTTGCTTTTACAGCTGCTTCTGCTGTGTCCCATAAGTTTTGGTATGCTCTGTTTCCATTTTTATCTCTATATATTTATAAATTTTCCTTATAATTTCTTATTTCTTTTTGGCACATTGACTGTTCAGATGCATGGTTTTTGATTTCTTATATTTGAGAATAGTCCAGGTCTTTTTGTCCTGTTATTAAGTTCTACTTTTATACCATTATAGTCAGAAAATATTTTGATATATTTTTAGTCTTAAATTTGTTAATCTTGTTTTGTGATATAACATATGATCTATCCTGGGGAATGTTTCATGTGGGCTTGAGGAGAATATGCATCCTGTGAATGTTCTACATATATCTCTTATAGGTGAACAAAAAAGTATAGGTGAAGTCCAATTTCTTATTAATTTTCTCCTGGACCATCTTCCTATTGCTGAAAGTGTGATATTGAAATCTCCTTCAATTATTGTATTGCTGCCTATCCCTCCCTTCATATCTGTTAATATTTGCTTTATACATTAAGTGTATAAAAATGTATTAGCTACACTAATACATTTGTATTAGTGCAGCTTTGTTAATTTCTCTCATGTTTAATGTCTGCCCCGAGGAATAGATTTGCTTATAATATTAATGAACCAAAAGATGGATGGTGAGAGTTTATTGCCATGGTTGACCTGATTTGTAAAAGGCTAATACAGTTATATGAATTCAATGTTATGTTTATTTCTCTATTCTGTATCATCATCTAGTAGCTAAACAGATTGGAAGTCCCTTTTGGGGTCAGTGCTCACATAGAATAGCAAAGCTGAAAATCAGTCGTGCACTGAGATTAAAATGTAGTGGTTGGGAACATGAAAGTTGGGGGAAATACGTAAACAGAAAGAGTATGAAAGAGTGGAAACAGAGTTAGTCACATGAAAGTAGTTCTGGAGGAAGGGTTCAGGAAAATACGGCATTTGTATAGGTCAGGTCCTGCCACTTCCCAGGGTTAGTCGGTCTCATAGTTTTCATATCCATGCCTAACTGACTGGGTTATATTGTATGCATGTTTTTAATTAATAAGAATTAAAGTATAAATGGCCAACAGGTCTATGAAAAAAATCCTTAGCATCACTAATAATCAGGGTTGTCATCTTTCCCAGTTAGGAGAGCTATTATTAAAAAGACAATAAATGCTTACAAGGATGCTGAGAAAAGGAAACTCTTACATACTGTTGATGGGAGTGTAATTTAGTACAGCTATGAAGGTAAACAGTATAGAGATTTCTCAAACAACTAAAAATGGAACTACCATATGATCCAGAAATCCTGCTCCTGGGTATTTCTCCATAGAAAAGGGAATCAGTATATCAAAGGGAGACCTGTAACCCCATGTTTATTGCAGCACTGTTCACAATAGCTAGAACATCGAGTCAACCTGCATGTCCATCAACAGATGAATGGTAAAGAAAATGTAGTATATATACACCAGGGAATTTTATTCAGCCATAAGAGAGAATAAAAGTCTTTTCATTTGCAGCAACATGGATGAAACTGGAGGCCATTAAAATAAGAGAAATAAGGCAGACCCTGACAAGTAACACATGTTCTCACTCATATGTTGGAGCTAAAAAATGCTGACCTCATGAAGGCAGAGTATAGAATGATGGTTACTAGAGACTGGGATGGGTTTATGTGTGTTGGAGGGGATAAAGAGAGGTTAGTCAATGGTTGCAAACATTAGTTAGAAGAAATAAATACCTGTGTTTGATAGCACAGTAGGGTGACTATAATTAACAATATGTATTTCAAAATAGCTAGAAGATTTGAAATGTTCCCAACACAAATAAATGATAAATATTTGAGATGATGAATATCCTAAACACCTGATCAATAACCTGATTTGATCATTATACATTCCACGAATGTATCAAAGTATCACATGTACGCCATAAATATATACAAATATTATTGGTAAATAAATGACAAAGAATTATGTATGATAACCAACAAAAATAAAAGATCAAGAAAAAGTAATCCTTTAAATTATGCAGGGTAATCTTCCAGTGAGTTCCTTCAATGAACAGGAACGGCC
>NW_022437063.1:0-3211 GCF_009761245.1 Sapajus apella
ACTGACTGGCACAGGGCTGGAAATCAAATCCAAATCTTCGGACCTCTCATTTCAGAGGGTGCACTGCGTCCCCCAGGTCCAATGTTACACTTAATTGGCTTCACAAGAGCTTTACTGGATTTAAGTCAACATCCGAAGACATTAGATTCCCTCGGCACCATCTTTGGTCCCTTGTCTCTAATGAGAATTTGCCTGGTTCCAATTTAACATTGTGCCTAACCTGAGATATCTTCCCTTTCCTGAAACTCTTGAAAAGTATTCATTCACTTAGGAGCTCCTGCTACAAAGGAAGAGTCAAGAACCCTCTGGAGCAAAGCTGAGCAGGCCTCAGTGGTACAAGTGTAATGAGCTAGTTTCATTCACCACCCTCTCACCAATCGTCAAGTTAACTCTCTTAAGACATACATGGATTGCATTTTTAGGAGAGCTGGGTGTTATCCAAGGTTCTGAGTAACATGCTACCACTGGAAGAAACATCTGCTGCTCAAGAGACAGAAACACAGACACACCGACACACACACACACACACTCAGGCTTCACTCACAACTGGTAATATCCAGCCAAATACTTAGTATTATCAGGTGGGCTTTGAACCCATCCATGCTCCAAAGGAAGAGACACCTTTCTCTAATTCATATGTCCATTCCCCCTCCTTCTCATCCAGCGCTGCCTCCTCCTCAAGCCCACACATTATTATGTAGAACAAATTTATTCATGGCTATCAAGTTAAAGCATTGTCAGTGATGCTCTGATTAAAAAAACAATGCAGTGTAACAGTGCTTCTCGCACTCATTGCACCCTAGAGGCAGACGAGAATACTGCGAATGTCTCATGTTTCTCCCATGCTGTCTGAAAAGGACTCCCATTTCTCCCGGTGACCGAAGCAACAACAAAAGTACCTTTTTGTTTATAGAGCACACAACTTTTTCAAAACACAGAGCTAAAACGGCCACCGCTTTAAACACTAAAGCACTTAGATAAGACATTACATTCCATCGGCACAGCCTTTGGTCCCTTGTCGCTAATGACAATTTTCCTGGGTCAAATTTTAACATTGGGTCTAACCTAAGATATCTTGCCCTTCCACCTGAAACTCTTGAAAAGGCTTGATTAACTTAGGAGCTCCTGCTACAAAGTAAGAATCAAGAACCCTCTTGTGCAAAGTTGAGCAGGCCTCAGTGGTAACTCCAGTCTAGAAGACATCACAAGACCTCTTCTCCAAGAGGAAAGGCCGGACATGGTGACTCACACCTGTAATCCTAGCACTTTGAGAGGTGGAGACGGAAGGATCACTTGAAGTCAGCAGTTAAAGACCACCTTAGCCAACGTGGCAAAACCCTGTCTCTACTAAAAATATGAATATTAAGTGGGTGTGGTGGCATGCACCTGTAATCCCAGCTACTTTGGAGGCTGAGGCAGGAGAATTGCTTGAACCCAAGAGACTGAGGTTACACTGAGCTGATATCAGGCCACTGCACTCCAGCCTGGCCAACAGAGGAAAGATCCCACCTCAAAAACAGAAAGAAAAAGGAAAAAAGAAAAGAAAAGAAAACCAAAATGCCTGGGACTGGAGGAGTGTAGTGGCTCATGCCTATAATCCACCACTTTGGGAGACTGAGATGAGCACGTACCTCAGGTTGTTAGTTCGAGACCAACCTTACCAACATGGAGAAAGCTCATCTCAACCAAAAATACAAGAATTAGCTGGGCATGGTGGCGCCCACCTGAGGCACAGGAATCGCTTGAACTCAGGAGTTGGAAGTTGCCATAAGCCAAGATTGCGCTACTACACTCCAGGCCTGGGTGTCAGAGTGAGACTCCATCCCCAAAAGAAAAAAAAATGCAAAAACATAGCTGGGCATGTTAACAGGAGCCTGTAATCTCAGCTACTCGAAAGGTGAGACACAAGAGCCGTGTGAACCCAAGAGTGCTAGGTTGCAGTGAGCCAAGATCGCACCACTGCACTCTAGCCAGGGCAAAAGAGCAAGACTCCAGCTCAAAGAAAAAAAGAAAGTGAAAAGACAACACACAGTGCATTACACATCTAACAACGGTCTGTTAACCACAGTGTGTAATTTGTCTTACTCAACAACAAAAACAACCAAATTACAAAATCTAAAAACAGTTGAACACACATCTCGACAATATGACATGCAAATGGAAAACAAGCACATAACAGGATGATCAATATAATTCTCATTATGGCAATCTACATGGAAACCACAGTGATAAACTCCTTTAAAACACACTCAAAAGGCTATAATCCAAAGAAATATAAAATAACAAGTGTTAGCAAGGTCAGAGAGACATCACCATCCTTAAATACCACATGTGAACATAAAATGGTGCAGCCTATTTTTAACATAGTTTCATATTGACTCAAAAGTGAAAAATAGCCTGGGCACAGTAGCTAACGCTTGCAATCACAGCACATTGGGAAGCTGAGACGGGTGGGTCACGTGAGTCCAGGTGTTCCAGACCAGCCAGGATTACATAGCAAAACCCCGTCTCAACTAAAAATACAAAAATTAGCCAGCACACACCTGTAGTCACAACTACTTGGGAGGCTGAGACAGGAGGATTGCTTGAGCCCAGGATGTGGAGGTTGCAGTAAGCCGAGCTCATGCCACTGCACTCCAGCCTGGGAGACGGCACAAGTCCCTGTCTCAAACAAGAAAGGCCGGGCATGGTAGCTCATGCCTGTAATCCCAGCATTTTGGGAGGCCGAAGCAGACGGATCACTTGAGGTCAGGAGTTCGAGACCAGCTTGGCCAACATGGTGAAACCCCATCTCTACTAAAAACATGAAAATTAGTCAGACATGGCAACAGGCACCTGTAATCGCAGCTACTTGGGAGGCTGAGGCAGGAGAATTGCTTGAACCCAGGAGGCAGAGGTTCCAGTGAGCAGTCATCAGGCCACTGCACTCCAGCCTGGCCGACAGAGCAAGACCTATCTCAAAATAAAAAAGAAAGAAAACCAAAATACCTAGGAGTAGCAGGTGCAGTGGCTCACACCTGTAATCCCAGCATGACGGGAAGTTGAGGCAAGCACATCAACTGAGGTTGAGAGTTTGAGACCTGCCTGACCGTTGTGGAGAAACACCATCTCTATGAAAAATACAAAAATTTGCCGGGCGTGGTGGCACAGCCGTGTAATCCCAGCTAGTCAGGAGGCTCAGGGAGAAGAATCACTTGAACCCGGGAGGTGG